>NC_056750.1:730208502-730525703 GCF_019279795.1 Protopterus annectens
GCTTCTTCAAAGAAGCTCAAAGACAAAGCAGCTAAACCCAGGCAAGAAGAGTCGTCTGTACCAGACGCCGGTTCTTTAGAGGCATCAGTGGAACCGGTGGTTCCACCGGAGGCTGCTCTGGAGTCCCAGGGGGAGACTTTATTATTGCAGGATGTGGCCTCTCAGGAGGCAGGTCAGGCTGAAGGGGCTTCTCAGGTTACTGTACTCCCCTCCCTTCCTAGGGTGGTTAGGCCCTCTCCTTCTGTTTCCAAGGCTTCTCCCAGAGGCAGGCCAGGTTTAGCTTCTGTTGGTGTCACTCCTAGTTCTACAGGATCTGTGCCCAAGAAGCACATGCTTAAAATGGCTGAAGATTTAATAACTTTGATTAGAGGTTCTTTGCCCCCTCCTGATAAGAGGCCTAGGGTGGAACCAGAGTTGGGGAATGTTGAGCAGGCTTTGGATATTTCAGAGTCTTCGGCTGAAGACTTGCAGGAGTACTCTCCTTATTCTGATTCTGATGCAGATGATTCTACTCCTTCTGCTTCTCCTCCAGAGGATTTTTCTTTTTCAGAGACTCTTCATTCCATGAGGGAACATTTTAAGTGGGAAGGTCAGGACTTCTCTGATTCCAGGAAAAGACTCAGGGAGTTTTGCTTTACCCCAGCATAGGCCTTTGGCTATACCACCTGTTCTGGATGTTGTGGAGGATGTGTTTGCAGAGGCTTCACTTAATCCTGATTCTTTGCCTCCTGCTCCTGTTAAACCAGATAGGTATTACAGGGTGCCTGAGGCTCATAAATATCTTTATAAGAGTCCTAGGGCGGACCCAGAAACTGTTAGTCAGGGACCTAAGGGTGTCAAGGCCTCTGTTGTAAAAAATCCAGTTCCTCCAGATAAAGAGGCCAGAGCTTTGGATAGATGGGGAAAGAAAGTCTATACTTCTTCCACCTTAGCTATGAGGGCTTTGAATTGCCAGTTTCACATGTTGAAATATCAAAACTATCTTCTTTCTCAATTGAAGTCTAAGGTAGATGCTCTGGCGGAAGGTATTGAGTGTAAAGAATTACAAGATTTGGTGCATGTCTCGGAACAGGTGGGTAAGCATTCTTTACAATGTGGTTTTGATGCTGTACAGGCCTCGTCTAGGGTGGCTGCCACTGGCTCAGTTCTTCGCAGGCATGCCTGGCTGTGGGATCAGAATTTATCTGACCATGTTAAGACAAGGATTTTGGATGCTCCTTTACAGTCTGATGTGTTGTTTGGTTCACCTGTGGAGTCAGTCTTGAAGAAAATGGAGGACAAGGCTAAGTCTATGCAGGCTGTTAAAGATTTTTTGCAAGTTCAGCCTCCGAAGTTTAGTAGGAATTGGCCTGCTAAGGGGTGGACGTATCCTTCTTATGATGCTCAGTCTAGGAGTAGATCTAGACGTGGTAGGGGCAGGACTCAGAGTTCCTTCAGACCTAGAATGGGGAGTTCACCTGCACAGTCTTCGGGTGAGGGCAGGGGCCAGTCCTTTCGTAAACAGGCCCAATGACCTACCTTTTCAGCTGCCAGATCCCTCTCGCCTGGCAGCACCTTTGGGAGGAAGGTTGGCACTCTTCAAGGAAAATTGGAATTTGTTTACTCAAGACAGATGGGTATTGGATATCATACACCAAGGTTACAAGTTTTATTTCCATACCTTGCCTCCTTTCAAAGGCATGCCAGACGTTCCTCCTCAGCAAAGACTAGAGGCTCACAAACAAATTTCTCTGCTACTTCTCATAGGGGCCATACAACCGGTCCCTCTACCAGAAGTGGGCCTAGGATTTTATTCTCGCCTGTTCCTAGTACCAAAGAAAGGGAACACGTGGAGACCAATTTTGGATTTATCTATCCTCAACACATATCTGGACATTCCCAAGTTCAAAATGTTGACGTTACAACAGCTTTTGCCTCTGCTGGGCAAAGATCACTGGATGGTGACTCTGGATCTCAAGGAGGCTTACCTTCATGTTCCTATCAGGCTCAGTTGCAGGAAGTATCTGCGCTTTCGGGCTGGGACTTCTCATTATCAGTTCTCTGCATTGCCCTTTGGCTTATCTACTGCGCCCAGAGTGTTCACGAAAGTTCTGGCTCCAGTGATAGCTTTCTTCAGGCTAAAAGGAATACAGATCTATCCTTATTTGGACGATTGCCTGATTCTGGCCCAAGAAAAGGACGAACTTCTTCATCATTTACAGTATGTGATAGCAGTGCTAAGATGCCTGGGGTATTCTGTGAGCGAAATAAAGTCCAGTCTAGTACCCTCTCAGGACATGTGCTTTCTGCGTGTGAGACTGAATACAGCGTCCCAGATGGCCCTTTTGACCCCGGACAAACAAAAGAATCTTTCTCTTTACTTCCATCAGTTGTCTCATCAGTCCAGGCTGACTGCAAGGACAGTCCTTCAAGCCTTGGGGTTCATGGCATCTTGTATTCTGGTGCTTCCCAATGCCAAACTGCATATGAGGAAGCTACAATGGTATCTCAAAAATGTATGGACACAGCACTGCCAAGATATGGACACTGTCATTCAAATAATACCTTGCATTCAAAAGGACCTAAATAAGGGTAGCAGTTCAATTTGCATTCATAGCTTTCAAGGTTTATCTGCCAGGGCAGGTGTTGGTTCTAACAGCCAACACAACTGTCATGTGGTACATCAACAAGCAAGGGGGAACGCATTCTTTTCCTCTATGCAGACAAGCAGTGATTTTGTGGGAGACTGCTCTCAGTTTACAGCTGGATCTTCATTGGCAAGATTTCTGCTTAAACAGAACTCCTTAGCAGATGTGTTGAGCAGACAAATTATGGATCCCCACGAGTGGAAATTTGATCCTCATGTATTTCAGAAATTGACAGTCTTATGGGGAACTCCAGACATAGATCTGTTCGCTTCTCCTCTAAACTACCAGCTGTCAAAGTTTTGAGGTTTCATCCCACAGCTTGGAAAGTGGATGCTCTTTTTGAGGTGAAGCATGTATCTTCAAGTCAGTATGCCTTTCCACCTCTGCCTCTCAGGCACAGGTCACCCCTGAGCAAGCGTGACTGAATAGAGTTGGAGTTCTTTCAGTCTGGCAGCATAGGTCAGATTTTTGAGACCCATAATCCTCTTGGTGAGGAACTTTTGTGGCCTCTCCAGCTGCTGCAAGTGTCGGGTCAGATACATTCGAATGGGGCATTGTACTCAATCATTGGTCGGATGAGTGATGAATATAGGAGACTATGACCTCTCTTGATCTAGATGTGAATCCCTTCATGATAAGGTGGGCAATGTAGAAGGTCTTCCTAACTATTTTTGCAACATGGGTGTCGAATGACAGACTGCTGTCAACCTGGGTCCCCAGGTCCCTAATAACCTCTTCTGTGCTCAGTGGATTTCCACCTATATGGTAGCTAGGGGTAACCTTGTTTTCCCGAAGGGTATGACTATGCATTTTTGGCATTTAACTTTAGGCCGTGGCTCTGGCACCAGTTATCCGTATCTGTGAGACCCTTCTGAAGGATATCTGTGTCAGATGTGTTTTCATTCGGCACCCAGTTTGCAGTCATCTGCAAACTTTGTCAGCCATAACCCTCCGTGTTTGCTTGTACTGGAAAAGTAGATGCCAAACAAGAGTGGCCCAGGACTGAGCCCTGTGGGACACCACTTGAGACAGGCTTAGAGTCAGACATGGCACCGGCAACTCTGACCCTGTGGGTTCTGTCACTCAGCCAGTTTGCAACCCATCTTGTGATGTATGGGTTAACATTTAGGCTGATGAGTTTTTCAATGATACCCGAGTGGGGTATTGTGTGCAAGGCCTTCGCCAGATCGAGGTAGGCTGTATGGACTGCCTTTCCGTCATCAATGGCCTTGGTGACTGTTTCAAAAAGTCAACCAAGTTTAAAAGGCATGACCTGCCCTTGACAAAGCCAAACTGGGTTGGATCCAGAGTCTGCAAATTCCCTATGTCTTTATTTATGAGATCCATTATGATCCTCTCCATGGCTTTGCAGATAAGGCTTGTCAAGCTAATGGGTCGGTAATTTCCAGGGTCGGTGGAGGCACCGCCTTTGTGAAGTGGGACTACAGTCGCTGTCGCCACTCCTGGACGTGTATCCCGAGGTGAGGCTACGATTAAACAGCTGTCCTAACTGAGGATTTAATTCCTCGTTGAGTGCATGTAGCACACAGCCGGGACACCATCAGGTCCCATGGATGCTGTGTTTTTGCCTTTGAGAGCCGTTCTCACTTGGGCATTAGAGATGTTTGGGGTCTGCAATCTGTTGGTATAGATATCTCCTTTGGGGAGGGGAGAAGTTTGCACTGAACCTGTCAGCCAGTATGTTGGCAATGTCTGTAGGATCAGTAATCTTCTCATCATTTTGAACTAATTCTGAGCATATCTGGGAGTTTCCTCCCAGGTTTCTAACATAGCTAAAGAAGGCCTTATGATTGTCTTTAGAGTCTTTAGCTATTCTTCTCTCAAAATTTGCTTTGGATGATTTTATGAGGGCTCTCAGCTTTTTACTTATAGTGATCAAAGGCGTCTTACCTTTCAAGGATTTTGCTCTATCATGTAGTAGCTTCCTCCTTTGTTGTAGAGTTTGTTTATGGCTGGGGTCCACCAGACTGGACGCTTGCCTTTGGTACAAAGAGTCTTTGTTTTGCTTGGGATTGCCTTATCCATGCAGTCCTGCAGGTGCTGGTAGAAGGCATTTGTAAGTGATTCAGCGGCTAGAGTACTGTTTTCCGCCGGCTCAGGGGCCTTAAAGGAGACCACACTAGTCTTTAGAAGTGCAAAGTCTGCTTTGAAGTTCTTTACTGTGGTCTTTTTGTTTCAGGAGGGTGGGATGAGGACCTCCAGCGAGATTTGTTTGTGATCTGATCTCACCAGTGAGGGGTATACTTCTGGTGTTGAACATTTTGCTCCCATGTTCGTGATGATGAGATCAAGTATGTTTTCTCCTCTTGTGGGGATAGTGACTAGTTGTTCCATGGCATTTGAGTTTATGAATTCCAGGAACTTTTGGGCCAGGGTGTTTGGGCTTGAGTAGCATTCCCAGTCTATATTTGGGTAATTGAAGTCACCTAGTATGATGGTATTAGGGGATACATTTATTCCCTCCAGTGTTTTCAGGAAGGCCAAGTGAGATTCCTGAGTTTGTGAGGGTGGCCTGTAACATGCTACAATTTGTAGAGCAGTCTTGCCTATGGTTAACTGCACCTGGATGGTCTCCGATGCATCGTGCGTTGCCACCAATCTTGAGGTGTAAGTATCCTTAATGAATATGGATACCCCCCCTCCTTTCTTGGTATTGTCCGGATTTTGGGGCGGAGCATGATATGAGGTAAAACCTGATAGTGCTGGGGTGCTCTCAGGAGCCTTGAACCAGGTTTCTGTCACAGCACAGACATCGATGTTCTCCATACTGAGAAGGGCCTCGAGTGAGTGCATTTTGAGATTGAGACTTCTGGCATTGAGCAGCATTACCCTTAGTTTTTTCCTTTTTGTGTTCTAGGGTGGAAGGTTTAGAATTTGAGCCTTGCCTAAAAAGGCACTATGGGGGTGGCAAGAGCCTTTGCCAATATCCGGAATCCCAGGGTGACAGGTGCAAGCCGTCCCTTAGCGTAGCAGCGTGGCTTGTCCAGCATGTCATCCCAGGCAGACAGACATTGGATCCCCTTTGAATGACACCAGAGTTTAAGCCAATTGTTAAAACTGATCATCTTATCTTTGTATTGTGGCATCATTCTTGGTGAAGGTAGGATACTGCTCAAGGTCAGGGTCATACCTGCCTGGGCTACATAATCAGAGAGCTCCTCAATGTCTCTTTTCATGTAGTCCAGGAGGTACGTCTCAGGTCGTTTACACCAGCGTGGACAATGACTGAGTCGTACTTGTACCTGCTGTTGAGAGACCTGAGTGCTTGCGTTATGTGGCGGATTCTAGCGCCCGACAGGCAGCTTACTGTGACCTTCTCCTTACTCAGTCTGGTGAGCGGGACGTCAGTGTGTCTGACTATGGAGTCACCAATGACTAGTGTGTCTGGCATTGTGTTTGGCCTTAAGGGCTGTGACTGTTTGACACTCTGACTGGACCAAGAGGCAGCTCAATGCTTCCCCCTCTCACTGGTAAGCAAGGTAACCTCCCTTCCCCCAATTAAGGCAAGGAAACAGTACACAGGAACTACAAACAAAGCCCAGGAATCAGCAAACTCTGAAACTGGACTAATCTAACCCAGTAAAGCAGGAAAAACAAGAGATTTTTTTTTTTTTTTTTTCTCAAAGAACAGGCAGGTACAGCAAACACTTATAAATGCTATAAACCAGCTATTACAGCTAACACAGAAGAAATGCTACAATACAGTTAATAAGTAACAAACAGAGATTATAAGTGCAAAATTAAGTTAAATGCAGAAAAACAGTTGCAATGTAACAGCAAGGCAGGCGAGATACAGTCGCTAGGTATTCAGATGATAAAAGCAACAAAATATACTTATTATCAAGAAAAGTCGCTTTTCAGCTCTCTGTAGCCTGGATAACTCTGCTGGCCCACGTGGAGTCTGTGCTGAGTAGGTACAAGCTGGAAAACGCGCGTTTAGCGTGTTTTATACCAGGGGGCTGGAAAAAGCTAGAAACTGGCCCCAAATGACCAATAAACTACTAGTTACTGGCTGAAACCTCACAAAACTGGACCAAAGGCAGCCCAATGCTTCCCCTCTCACTGGTAAGCAAGGTAACCTCCCTTCCCCCAATTAAGGCAAGGAAACAGTACACAGGAACTACAAACAAAGCCCAGGAATCAGCAAACTCTGAAACTGGACTAATCTAACCCAGTAAAGCAGGAAAAACAAGAGATTTTTTTTTTTTTTTTCTCAAAGAACAGGCAGGTACAGCAAACACTTATAAATGCTATAAACCAGCTATTACAGCTAACACAGAAGAAATGCTACAATACAGTTAATAAGTAACAAACAGAGATTATAAGTGCAAAATTAAGTTAAATGCAGAAAAACAGTTGCAATGTAACAGCAAGGCAGGCGAGATACAGTCGCTAGGTATTCAGATGATAAAAGCAACAAAAATATACTTATTATCAAGAAAGTCGCTTTTTCAGCTCTCTGTAGCCTGGATAACTCTGCTGGCCCACGTGGAGTCTGTGCTGAGTAGGTACAAGCTGGAAAACGCGCGTTTAGCGTGTTTTATACCAGGGCTGGAAAAGCTAGAAACTGGCCCCAAATGACCAATAAACTACTAGTTACTGGCTGAAACCTCACAAAACTGGACCAAAAGGCAGCTCAATGCTTCCCCCTCTCACTGGTAAGCAAGGTAACCTCCTTTCCCCCAATTAAGGCAAGGAAACAGTACACAGGAACTACAAACAAAGCCCAGGAATCAGCAAACTCTGAAACTGGACTAATCTAACCCAGTAAAGCAGGAAAAACAAGAGATTTTTTTTTTTTTTTTTTCTCAAAGAACAGGCAGGTACAGCAAACACTTATAAATGCTATAAACCAGCTATTACAGCTAACACAGAAGAAATGCTACAATACAGTTAATAAGTAACAAACAGAGATTATAAGTGCAAAATTAAGTTAAATGCAGAAAAACAGTTGCAATGTAACAGCAAGGCAGGCGAGATACAGTCGCTAGGTATTCAGATGATAAAAGCAACAAAATATACTTATTATCAAGAAAAGTCGCTTTTCAGCTCTCTGTAGCCTGGATAACTCTGCTGGCCCACGTGGAGTCTGTGCTGAGTAGGTACAAGCTGGAAAAGCAGCGTTTAGCGTGTTTTATACCAGGGGCTGGAAAGCTAGAAACTGGCCCCAAATGACCAATAAACTACTAGTTACTGGCTGAAACCTCACAAAACTGGACCAAAGGCAGCTCAATGCTTCCCCTCTCACTGGTAAGCAAGGTAACTTCCTTTCCCCAATTAAGGCAAGGAAACAGTACACAGGAACTACAAACAAAGCCCAGGAACAGCAAACTCTGGAACTGGATTAATCTAACCAAGTAAAGCAGGAAAACAAGAGATTTTTTTTTTTTCTCAAAGAACAGGCAGGTACAGCAAACACTTATAAATGCTATAAACCAGCTATTACAGCTAACACAGAAGAAATGCTACAATACAGTTAATAAGTAACAAACAGAGATTATAAGTGCAAAATTAAGTTAAATGCAGAAAAAACAGTTGCAATGTAACAGCAAGGCAGGCGAGATACAGTCGCTAGGTATTCAGATGATAAAAGCAACAAAAATATACTTATTATCAAGAAAAGTCGCTTTTTCAGCTCTCATTCAAATAATACCTTGCATTCAAAAGGAGTTTTTGTGGTGGGCTCAGGAATGTCACCTAAATAAGGGACTCTCTGTGACCCGACCAGAGGCGAGTCAGATTCTAACGACAGATGCCTCAGACAAAGCTTGGGGAGCTCATCTAAATGGAAAGTGGATACAAGACACGTGGCCTGCCAGACTTCAAAATCTACATATCAACTTGAAGGAGATGTTAGCAGTCCAATTTGCATTAATAGCTTTCAAGGATTTAATCCTTCCAGGGCAGGTGTTGGTTCTAACAGACAACACAACTGTCATGTGGTACATCAACAAGCAAGGGGGAACGCATTCTTATCCTCTATGCAGACAAGCAATGATTTTGTGGGAGACTGCTCTCAGTTTACAGCTGGATCTTCAGGCAAGGTTTCTGCCGGGAGCACAGAACTCCTTAGCAGATGTGTTGAGCAGACAAATTATGGATCCCCACGAGTGGAAATTGGATCCTCATGTATTTCAGAAATTGACAGTGTTATGGGGAACTCCAGACATAGATCTGTTCGCTTCTCCTCTAAACTACCAGCTGCCAAAGTTTTGCACAAAAAGGTTTCATCCCACAGCTTGGAAAGTGGATGCTCTTTCATTCAAGTGGAGCAATCTTCATGTGTATGCCTTTCCACCTCTGCCTCTCCTCCCAAAGGTACTCCTGAAGGTCAGACAGGACAAGCCAAAGATGATTTTAATAGCTCCAGATTGGCCTCGACAGCACTGGTACCCATTACTGAGAAGTCTGGTACGGGAGCCTCCATGGCCTTTACCTTCGATTCCACACCTGCTGTCTCAGGAGAACAGTCATTTACTCAATGTCAAACTTCACTCTCTACATCTAACAGCCTGTCATATTCTGTTTTAAACCCTGGAGGGTCTCAGCTTCCACAGCAAGTTTTGAAGGTTATTTTGGAGGCCAGAAGGCCTAGTACAAGGAAAGTGTACGCAGATAAATGGAAGAGATTTTTATTTTGGAGTACAGCAAAGGAATTTGATGTTTCTAAGCCTGATTTAAGTGTGGCTCTTCAATATCTTACTGAGTTACTGGACAAGGGTTTGTCCTTCTCTTCTATTAAGGTTCATGCTGCAGCAATTTCTGCTCACTATGACTGTGACCCACCATTGTTTTCTCATCCTTTGTTTAAGCAATTCCTTAGAGGGGCAAAGAATATAAGACCCCCACGTAGAGCTCCTACTCCTGCTTGGGATCTCAATTTTGTGTTGGAGAAACTCACTCTACAACCTTTTGAGCCTGCAGCTACTGCCGAGTTGAAATATTTATCATGGAAGACTGCTTTTTTGTTGGCCATTACCTCTGAGAAGGGTTTCTGAATTACAGGCCCTTATGGCAGTTGAGCCTTTCTTAATTTTCCATAAGGACAGGGTATCTTTGCGTACTAATCCTTCCTTTATGCCTAAAGTGGTTTCTAGTGTGGCCTTAAACCAAACTATTCATTTGCCTACTTTTTATGCAAACCCCCAAAATAAAGGGAAAAGATTTTGCACACTTTGGATATACACAGGCAGTTGCGATATTATTTGAGCAGAACTAAAGGGTTCAGGCAGTCTCAGCAGTTATTTGTTTCATTTGCTTTGGGTTCGCAGGGCAAGCCTGTGTCAAAACAAACTATTTCTAAGTGGATTGGGTTTTGTATTGCTTTCTGTTATTCCCATCATGGTAAGGAGATTCCAGCTGGGATTAGGCCTCATTCCACTAGGGCTACTGCCACTTCTACAGCTTTTTTAAGGGGGGTGGCAACTAAGGATATTTTGGAGGCAGCTACTTGGAGTTCAGTGCATACTTTCTCTAAGCATTACCACCTTCCACTTTACTCTAAATCTAGAGCTGGTTTTGCCACTGCAATTTTACAGGGCATTTTGGCAGCTCCTACTGCTTTATAGGTTTGCCATCCTCCCTTACCTCTGCTTTGGGATTCTACCCAAGTGTAAGGACTGCAGCAATGTGAGATGAAGAACATAGTACAGTTTTGTACCTACCATAAATGTAGATGTTCGAAGATCCACATTGCTGCAGTCCAATTTACCCTCCCTCCTTCCCCTCTGTAGTTAGAGGTGGTTGTGTGGTTTGGGTTGTGAATATTGTGGATATTGTATATATTGTACATATGCTTAGTGCAAGGGTGGTTGGTTGTTTTTTGCTGTCTTTTGGTTTTGACCTTTCTTTTTAGGGTCTTCTGACATCTGGGGCAAGAAAAGACTGAGGATATGACGTTGGTCATGCGCATTTGTACCCTGACGTCCTGATGTCAGTCTTAAGCGCCTTGACCGACGTCAGCCTAATACTTTGATATTCGGGCCGACCGAGGACAGCGGACTACCCAAGTGTAAGGACTGCAGCAATGTGGATCTTCGAACATCTACATTTATGGTAGGTACAAAACTGTACTTTTCTTTACATTCCAAAATATTGTTCAAATCCCCTCCAAATACCACTCCGTTGACCTTCTCTAATACTGAAAATTCAAATTTTTTTTTTAAATCTGAACACACTGCAGCATGTTTAGCCAGTGAGTTGAACATATCTTTATTTTTAATGGATATATTATGCTCATATATTCTATGTTTCAAAGTTCTTTTAGTTTTCCCTATGTAGTAATGATTGCATGACACACAACAAGCGATGTATACTACATATTCTGTATTACAATTAAAATATCCTTTGGCCCATATTGTGCAATTTAAAGACTTTACAGTCACACAGGAACGGTTGCTAATGAATCTGCACTGTTTGCAGTTCTGACAAGCATAGGTTCCTTTCTTGATACTTACTGCTCTAGTGTTGTCGTGATGTTTTCTATTGTCTACTTCTATCACAGACTTTATGTTGACCACCTTTTTAAAAGTGAATCTAGGTATTGTACCTATTTTTGTAGCTAATTCCTTGTTCCCCAACAAAACTTTCCAATTGTTTTTGATGATGTCCCTTATGAACCACATTTCATTAACTATGGGTAAAGGAAATGAAATGTTGTAACTATTCTTCAAAAAATTTGGGAGTCTGGGTAGGTTTGTATGTTTGTTTACTGAAGAAGTTCACAAATTAAATTAAGTGAATGAAAGCACTAAACACTTGTGTCACAGTTTATCTTCTGTTGGCTGGATTATTATTATTATTATTTATTGTGATGGAGCTTTCATGACTTTTTTTTTTCCCCAAAAGGTAAATGTTCATACACTGGTACTGGGAACATTAAATGCATGTATGTATGTATGTATTTATGCATGAATTTATTTAATTTTTATTGGGTAGTTAGTTTTTTTGATAGGATTGTGAGGGTAGTTAGAGGAAGAACATTTTTTATTAGATTTATTTGTTTATTTGTTATGCTTTCTTATATGTAAAAATATGTTACCATGGGTCTATGTACAGGTGTAGTTATTTATCAGTCAAATTTATATCCAGCTATCTTTGGGGGTTGTTAGCATTTTTAAATGTATTTATTTACTTTTCTTTATTTCAGTCATATATGGATGCGTATGTAGTTGTAGATGATAGTTTTATTGTAACTTTGTGTTACGAGAGTGGATTTGTGTTGTATGTTTAATCTTTTATGGCATTGCCACAATGTTCTGCATGATGTATTTGTTTATTTACCTTATTGATATGCAGTGCAATACTTCACCTAGACTGGTTCATCAGTTGGTCCAGCTGGTTACGTTTTATCTTGTACAGTCTAATGTATTTTTAGTCTTCTACACATTAAGTAGATATGGTGCTCTGTCTCTTTACTGTTATTGTACCACCTTATTTGTGAATACTGAATTATTTTATTATACGCTATTATTTACAAGTTGATTCTTTGTTTAATAGTTTTTGATGTAATTTTTACAGGGTTTTTATGATTGTTTGTTTTTATATACTTTTTTGTTTATGTAATGCTCATTTCTTTCTTGTCAGATCATTCTGAACCCCCCAACTTTATACATTTGAATGGTTTCTTCATTGGTAAAATATTTTATCTGTATGTTGTTTCCTAGTTTTCATTAATTTGTCAATACATATATACTTGTATGCTACTAAAGAAAGTTATATGAATCCAGTAGTTTTGGGTTGGTATATTATACAGTTTTCAGCCAACCATATGTAGAAAATTAAATGAAGTACATTAAATTACGAGCTACTGTTGTTTAGTCTCTTTGTTATTACTTTTGTGAGGAACATCTGTGGGTCTCTCAAACTGTTTCAAGTGCCTAGGCAGGTATGTGCCAAAACGCTGTGTCATACTGAATGACTGGTCTGATGAGAGATGAGAAAAATGAGGTCCTTGTACCTGGATCTCATGCCCTTACTTATAAGTTGTGCAATGTATAATGATTTCCTCACCACAACAGACAAGTTGTGGTCAAAGGTTAGAATGTGTTCCCAGACCCCTGAACAGTGTGTCTACATTTAGCTGTACTTTACACAATGAAATATTTGTCTTTGAAAATAATTTTAAATTGGCATGGCCAAGATGGCTAACTTAAAGCAGCAAATAGTGACCAAAAACTTTTATCTGATAGAAAATCAAATCAAAAATTCAGAATTTGGAGATGCTTGATAGCTATTTATGTTCACTAATAGGGGGAATAAAAGATTTATATCTTGACGTTCTTCAAAAGCTGTAATTTTCCTGTCAGAATTTCATCTGCTTGGTTAAGAGACTTCAAAGTGAGCCACTCAAAAATGTTACTCTGGACTCATCTCTTAAAAAAGATATCCAGTCACTATTATCTATCATGCAGGATGTACTACTAAACATGGATAAACTGGACATGAAAATAGAAAGCTTGAAAGAAGAAAACTGAAAGAAGGAACATTTAGAAATTCTCTTGAAAAAACAAGGGACACAAATCAGCAGTATTGAAGAAGCATAAATGACCATGAAGGGAGAATAACTGAAGGCGAGACTGAATTCCCTTTAAAACAAAATAACTGTCTTATAGGTAAAGTTGATGATTTACAAAATAGACTGAGATGGAACATTATCAGAATTTGGCTGCATTTCCTGCCTGTTTCTTGAGATGTTTTGATGAAAATCTGGGTCCTGGAAGATGCCTCCTTGGAGGCACAATTTCCAAAAGCCAAGGGAACTTTATAAGGAAAGGCATTCAAAGTGATTGAATCATGTTCTAGCTTATAGGCACACTGACTAGAGAACACATCTCATTGTAACTTTGGAATGAGTGCCTATAGAGCTGTTTGTTGGGTGCTCAAGCAGGTTATAGAAATTCCTTCCTGTCTTGAACAAACGTTTTGGTGCCTCTAATAGAAACTTATAAACATCTTTGTCAGCTTAGTAATAATGTATAACAATCTACAAGAAGAGTTATATGTGACTACCAATGATTTAGAAAAAGAGTCCTTATCCTGATTTTGTGATAACGGTTGTTGAAACATTGTAACATCACACTCCGTCCCTAAAATGGGTATGTATTTAGTACCCATTGTTTACAGTACTTTGTCATGTACCTTGGTTTAAAAATCTAAAAGATAATTCCTGTCTAAAACCATATGAATGCAACTTGAGAATAAAATTATCAAAGTCTGAGCACAACTTTGCTATTCTAACTAGCTGTCACTTAAAAATTATTTTTCTTACAGTATCTTGAGTGACAGCTGTTAAAATCAAGGTAAGTAGGTTTCCTATAAATGTTTGAACCAAAACATTTTAGTGTTGTCCTTACAGATGGTCTAAATAATCTGTCTTATCTGCAAAGTGCTTTTGTGTGAATTTTAGAAATGGCACAGTATTATTAATTTAAGATACAAACTTATCTGCCACATTATTCATGCCCTTCCAGAAAATAAAAATGTCATCTAAATAGCATAAATATGTATGCCGATGTTGATAATAGTCTGATCCTAAAATATACTTTTTTCCCAACTGTACATGATCATATTTGTATAAATGGGAGCACAGCTGACTTCCATAGCAACCTCTTTAATCTGGCGAAAATACTCACCTCCAAAATATACAATATTGTTTAATAAAATCAAGCCCATAATGTCTACAATAAAATTAATCCACCAGCTTAGTAAGCTCAACAATAGCTGGGTGAAATAATTCTAGTCCTACCTGATGGGGTATATAAGTAAACAGATCAACAAAATCAATAGTTATAAAGCCAAAGTTTTCATTAAAAAATGCTGTTTAATTTTTTCAAAAATTCCCATAAATCCTCCAAAATATGTTCTACTGAACTAACAGACCCCTTCAAAATATGGTCCACAAAGACAGCCAAAGCATAAGTTTGGAATTTTGTGTGGCTATTAGTAACCAATAGGGTGGTGACAAGATGTATTTGTGGACCTTGAGGATACAAAAATGAATGGTATTAATGGGTTCATGTTTTTAAAAAAAATCAAATGTCCATTAAAATAACACCTTAGGACAATGGATCTTCTAGGCTTGTCTATTTTTTGTAAGCAAAACATATCTCATATCTAGAAATAATTTGATCTTGTTGGTATCATTAAGCAGATAATGTAATCAATTTTGTCCAAAATAACAATTTCCCCATCCTTACTGGGCTTCATGTTCCTCAAAGAGGTATCACCTTTAAGTTGGTTCAGTAGAATATATTTTGAAAGGTCATGGGAATTTTTGACAAAAAATTGAGGATTTTCAACTATCAATGTTGTTGATATGTTTAAAAAGAATCCATGAGGATCTTAATGAAGGCCCAGTAATCAAGGAGCCTCAACCCTCACCACTCGCACCAGTGAGGGAAATGCACATTGGGAGGATGACAAGTACACAGACCATAAAGTACAATTTCCCTTGTCTCACAGTATGATTAATCTGTTTGTCCAGCTTGTTTATTTCAGTTTTCAGAGTTGTAGTTCAACCTGTCTTCCATTTATTATATTTTTTGTCTCTAACCTTAATCAGATATCTTGTTGTTATGGAAATATATCTGCCTGATGTTTTATGCCTAGATCCTGATGTTAAACATTTTTTTTTTTTACTTTTTGCACTCAAACACTTTCTCATTCAAAACTTTCCACATTCCATCTGCAGTTTTTCCACTGAACACCTCACTCCAGTTAGTTTTACATAGTGACTTCTTTGCTTCAATATAATCTGTAATTAACCTTCTGTGCATTGGCTTAGATTTCAGTTTGGCAGAATTATCTGGCGACAAATTAACCTTAATAACCCCATGATCACTGTGCATCAATGGTGGTAAAACATGACTTGATGTTACAGTAACTTCTTTGGGAACACAAATAATATCTAGTATGTTCCGACCACTGGTAGTTTTTTTTTTTTTAGAATCTGAAGCAATTGTTGTTCCTAAATATACTCTGTGAATAATTTCCTTACAAACGTTGTTGAAGCAATATTATTCCACTCTGTTTCTGGTAAATTTAAGTCCCCAGCTAATAATCTTCCCTCCTGTGTTTCATGTATGAAATATATGAATTCCTCTAGGTCATCTGAACTTGACTTTGGTGGTCTATACACTCCAACAATTGTTATATGTTCCAGGGTTGTCTTTATTTTCACATTTATACAGTCTATAGTACTGGTGTTATCATTGAACAAGTAATAATCACAGTTCTCATAACTATTTTTAATCCCTATCATAACACCTCCCTCTGAATTTTTGTTAGAATGTTTGTTACAGTAAAAACATTTATATCCTGATAGAATTGGTTTCCAGTCTTTGTTCTTTAAGCATGTTTCGCAAACTATAACAACATCAATCTTGTGGGAACTTAACAAATTTTCCAATAAAAACAGAAATCAAATGTTGCTATCTGTGAACTGTTAAATATTCGGCCTGGCAAAAATCCTGCCTAGTGTTTGTCAAATATTACATAATATCCACTGCAAAAATTATCTTCCCTGATCTTGACAAATGCATACCATCCTGTCTGAACAAATGTGTCCAAAACAAGGCTTGGATGCTCTACACATTTCCATTTCTTAAAATAGGACATTTTTTCCATGTAGGTGTTTATCCAAAAAATCTTTTCGTTCACACTGACCTGACTATCCTTTCTATAGGTGATGTGAGAAAAATACGTCCCAACGCCAGTACAAGCTATATTATCTAAAAGGGCTGTCAATTCCCTACTAACAGTCAGAGAATCCTTGCGGGTGACATAATTTATACCAACATGAATAAAAACAGATCCATACTTCCTTACATTAAGTTATTTCAAGGCTTGTTTCACATCTTCTATTTTTGCTCCTGGCAACCATAATAGTACTTGATGTTCATTATTATCTCTGCAAATATAAGTATCAGTTCCTCTAATAATTGAATCTCCAATTACTAGACTATCTTTGCTGGCCATCGTTGAAGAATCTTCAGCTTCTAATGCAGCAATTTCTGCTCTGTCAATTGTAACGATAAATCATCACTATTAGTCATATTAATCCCGTTGTTTTCACTGTGTATTAAATTCTCATCCAGTTGGTATTGTAAATCCACAGCTTGAGCCATGTGGTCAACATCTGTCTTTCTCTCCTTTTTTCTTACAGTAATGTTCTTCAATCCTTCCATGTTCAGTTTAGAGGTTGTTTCATAAAATGATGCCAGAGGCCTGCAGGTAAAATAGGTGTAACCAGAGTTAAGATCTTGGTCTCCAATATAGTGATGGCAACAACCCATAAGCTTTTGGGTGAGAGAATGCTTATGCCATGTGTGAGCATAGTTAGCTACATAGAGACACAGACATCCACATAAGTCAACAAGAGGCAAGGTTAGGACCTAAAAGCAATAAAAATAAACCCTGATGGTATAAATGTTGGCCCTCTATGATTTTTTGTCCACCTACAGGCAAGAAATGGGCTGAATGATTATATAGAGCTGATGGTCATCCAGTAAAACTGGGACAAAAAGCATAGCATACAAATAAATATCCAGACTATCTCATTGCAAAAAATCAGTAGGGATAAAATGTTCTTAATGATTCTATAAATGTATCTGGTTATATGCTCAGAAAGAAAAAAAATGTGAAATTTTGAGTGAGTCCCAGAAATTCATGAATCCCAGCTACATGACTGAAAAGAAAACTCATACATTTGGATATTGTGCCAGAGGAATTGATGGTTGCAAAGAGGGATTCATATATAAGAAAGGGGATGCAACAGTTAGAAAATTAAACCTAGCAAACTTAAGAAAAGAAATGGAAAGCTGAGATGTGGGAAGGGCCAAATGGGTAAGAAACACTGAAGCATGCAGAAAGTGAAAGGTGTGAAGACGTTGGAAGATGAACAGAACCAAACAAGTGGAAAAGTTGGGAGAGAGAGGGAGAGATGAGTAACTAAGATCCAGTGGAAAGTAAGCAAAACAGGAGCAGGCAAAGGACAGCAAATAAATAGTAGGTCCAGATGAGATGACATAGAGATTGGTTGATCACTGTTGGGGACTCATACGAAGCAAAGTACCCAATCAGATGTAGCCTCTGGTAAAGCCATCATAGAAAAAATTCAGCAGAGGCTTTATCTGTGAGATGTTGGCGTGCAAAATGAGCTGGAAAACATGTAAGGACAACTACTGAAATACATAGGCAATGCCGGTAGTATGCAAGAAAAAATAACTTTTTTCTGTAACCCATCACGGCACTGGGTGGGTGGTTATGAGTTGTACAAAAGTAACTCGAGATATGACTTTCTGATGTTCGATAAAAATGAACCCTTCTACACAATGATGCAAGCACATACAAGTACAGATAATTTTTATTTTATTTTTATTTTATTTTATTTTATTTTACATTTGTTGTCCGGGAATGTCCGACTAGGTTCCACAGAGCCTGTTTTCAGCGGAGGCCCAGGGAGAAATGCTCCAGATGCATGTCTTTGGAATGTGGGAGGAAACCGGAGTACCCGGAGGAAACCCACGCGAACACAGGGAGAACATGCAAACTGAATGTAGCATGTAAACATAATAGTAGCACAAAAGGTTCAACTACAGATTTAAGCTTAATCAAAAAGGTATGTATGGAGTAGAGAGGATTTTCTGTCAGGGATAACATCATTGCACAAAGTGCAGGAAGAAAGCTTTGCTTTTTTTTCTCCACTTCCACTATGTTATGTTTTAATTTTCATTGCTTTCATTTGTGTCTTTTACATTGTACACGTAGTATTTCATTCTAATATGACTCAAAATTGGCAAAAGTTCAGTACAGAAAGGGATCTGAGAAACAAATAGAAAACAGGTATTACAGAGAAGGCCAAATGAAAAGAAAGATAATGCAAAGAGAGCCTCAAGGAAGGGAGAATGAGGTGGATGTCATCCATTGTAGCCATTTCCTTTCTGGGCTCAGACTCCTTTTGCAACTCTGTAGGAATGAGGTAGATGGGAAATACACAGTGTGACTGGGGGAGAAGATGGAAACAAACGCAGTGGATTCCAGTGAAAACAAATATAAATGGATATGGTGCCAAGTATACCTAAAGATAAGGATGTCAGCAAAGAGCATGCAGGAGAGAAAAAGCTATATCAGCAGCTATTTGTGTGGTGTACCTTATTAAAAAATACAAAGAATAAAAACATTTACTAACAACATATAAAGAGAAGGATAAAAGTAGTTTCCTTTTATCAAATATAGACAAAGAGTAAGGAGAGACTTGTTTCGAAAGGTAAGAAAAAAAAAACACATTACGTATGGCACAAAAGATTACCTTGGGGTACTCGCACACTAAAATCAGGGAAAGCTGTGACAATCCAGATTTATTAAGACACAGAACCTCACATAACATTTTACCTGTTGATGTAATGGATGAAGAAGAGATGTCCTACAAAAGAGGGACAGTGACATCCATAGCCGTGAAAAGGTGGTGGTATTGGACAATAAAGAAGCAAGACTAAAGAGATGGTCTATATATAAAGAGATGGTCCATATAAAGGAAGAGCAGACTAAAGCATAATGCCCAAATCCTAATCATCATTTCAGTGCAGCAAAAGGACATCAAATTTCTAGAGCCAAGGAACTCTGGAGAAAGAGATGAGAAGCGAGCAGGGCTCAAGTGGAATATGGTAGCCCTTGCAGTTACATTCAGTATTTGGGTTATTCCATTCCCTATATTAAAGAGCTATAGTAGAAAGTAAGTACAGCATAAAGGGGGGCTGACAGTGTACTTCTGCAAGAAACAAAACAAAAAAGCTAAGTGAAGCTAGCGAATTAGCAACAAAAAAAGCATGGCACATTCACACAGTCACTGTATGTTAACATAAGAGGAAATATTCCTTTCTAGTTATTCAAAACAGGATTAGATAGAGTGTTATTAGATGTGGGACATCAAAATGGGCAAAACAGGAAACATCTATGCACCTGAAAAAAGGCAAAACGCTTATTTCAGGCATTATTCAACATGATGAATGAGGAGGAAGACGGGAAAGGATTGAAAATCATTAAAGTGAATTTTAGATGGACACTAAATGAGATACGCAATAGAATTCATATTCAAAGGGCATGCATAAAGGAGTAAGTCTAAGTTAAGACAAGAAGTGAAGTCAGGTGAGTGGATAGATGTCTAAAGTGAAAGTTAGAAATAGCATTTTTTAAAAAAGGGAAATGAATAAGGGGGTAGATAGGACTCATTCCTTGTAAGAGTAAAGAAATTGCAATTAAATGATGGAAGTAAAAATAGGACGTGAAACTGTAACAATCTATAATCTAGAGAAAATATCCATAAAGTCAGGGGTGTTAAAAAAAAAAAAAAACAAGGAAGAGGCAATAGACATTGACCAAAAGTATGCCAAGGACTCATGGCCTTATGACATTCTGGGATAAAGCCGTCTACACTATAGATTACCTAACTTCAATTATTGCCTCTATATCCTGTGACTCTTGCAATAAGGGGGAAATGAGTGGCTGATACTGGCTCCTGGCTCATGTGTCTTGTGGAGAGAGAGAGAGAGAGAGAGAGAGCATGTGGCTTTCTTATCAAATGTACTTCTGAACACACCAGGAAAGTTAATGGATTGAAGACTACATTATACACAACCAGGAGATGGCCACATGTGAGTAAGAATAGATTGCCCTTCAAGAAAAGCAGTGTAGGCAGAAGGCAGAAGTTTGTGAGGAAGTGCCATATAGTTTGGATTCAGTGCATAAACATGAGATGTCCTGTTCCATAACACCAAACTCGCCTCTTCAGGCAAACCAAAGTCTCATTAATCTGTATAGGAATAGGAACCTCTTCTGAGTTTGAAAATATCTACATGACCATCACAAAAATATTTTTATTTGGGCTGGATACAGCAACTTGTAATGGAAGCCTTGCACAGCTTATGGACTGTAATGTATGCAGCCCCTTTTTTTTCCTACTGATCACAAAATAATTATTTTCAATATAAAGCAGTGATTCTCCACAGGTTAACTTTATTCCAGAATTCCAGAGAGCTGAGATAGTTCAGAGAATATCTTCTACACTAAATATTATGAGACGTGTATTATTATTGGTTGGGGAGAAGGTTGTGTGATTTTCTTGGGTATCCAGGCTACGCAGTGAGCTGTTCTGAGTAAAATCATGTCATCAGATAAGTTTATCCATTTAAAACAGTCACACTGGAGTTCCACACTAAAGGATTGCAGCATGGTGGTTATTCTTCTTTTTTTGTGGTGAAGTTTATCCATATTGCTAACTGCTATTGAAGTCCTGAATGTTCTCCCCTTTATAATCTATGGCATTTCCCTCGGCATTAATTTTTATCCTACATAACCTTTCCTCTTGTTTTGTAAGGGAAGCTTCCGTACAGTATACCTTTACCTCATATGCTGCCACTGCTGCTTTCAGTAATTTATTCTCTTAGATAAATTTTTTCTAGAAAGTTGGAATGTTCATGATCATACCTTTAGGTGTTAAGTCTGTCACCTGTTTTTTTTAGTTACCATGAATTTATCTTTTATTGTGATTTTCCAGTCCTCCTCCATGGGTAATGTGGTGCTTTTCTTTTGGTTACCCATGCTGACAAAATTCTCCTTCTTGACCAACTGTTTCTGCTCCTGTTTTATCACATTTTTCTTTCCTTTTCTATTCTTATGATTTGGGTATATTTCTCCCACTGCTCTTTTAATGAAGCCCACTTTTAAGCAAGAAAATAGATATTTTTACTAAGTTTACATCTTTCTAGCATGGGGGTCATAGGAGCCATGCTTTAACTTTCTCATGATGTTCCTTAAGTCCCCAAAGGTGCTGACTTTCTTGTTAAGCACATCACAGTTACTGATGAATTGCACTGGTACACACTGGAGATTACAGTCACTTAAAGGTAAGAAGGTAATCTTATCTACATACAAGATGCAGCCCTGACATTCCAGGACCTGATGCTCTCTAAACACGGGCCCCACTTTGATATATGTCCTTTATTATCACAATTAGGATGGGAGACAAGATAAATATTTAAAGAATCCATGTGGTCTCATTGAATGTGGGCAATGTAACACTGAGAATATGGGCATAACTTTCATTCATCAAATATACGGGGCAAACAGTATGTATTAATGAAAATGAGACTCCATTTTATCATAGCACTTTTCAGAAGACATTTTGGCTGCACTGGCATATGCCTTTTCCAAGTTTTCAAAATATATGCAGATATAACTTGCAAAGTACAAAATCATCCCAATATGTATGCATGTATTGAGAAAGAGTTTTTCCACAGTTCCATGGCCAAACTGTAGGATACACTGCTCTTACAGAATCAAAGACTCAGCTATTAGAGGGAGTCTCATTTCAAGCACTTTGCTATATACTCTTTCAGGGAGGATAAGGAATGTGATACCAATATAAATTTAACCCATTCTCCAGTCGTCATATTTGAAAAAAAAGGACCACTACTCCAGTTTATCATTTTTGAAAGTGTTGTCAAAGACCTTCCCTGCAAAATTAAAATGGACAGCTAGCCATGACATCTCTTCAGTTCCTTCATCATTTCTGTCACAATTCATTCACTTCTGCAGTGTTGTGTAAGAAAAAAGTTTATTTAACAAAATCCTTTCATCTACTAAAATAAATCTAGTTCCACCATATGCTTTTGGCTGAGTCAAGGAAGGCATGTCTAGAGGATGATATGGCACCTTCAAAATTTTTCAACCTTTTGAAGACACAATCAATCAACAAAGGTTATCATTGTTCCTCCCTTATAAAAAGTATCATGGCAAATATCTTCTATATTCTGCTAGAGCTCTTTATCTTGCCTCTTAACTGTCCAGATTTTTGCCTGATATTTTTGGTGTTTCCTTATAAAATGTGTTTTTCTGGCAAATAATTGAAGATTGAAATCACTAAATAATGACATGCCTTTAAGTTTCAGATTTTATATTCTTCAGAAAATGAATGCTAACACAAGTTATAGTTGTAGTCAATTCTAAATTGAACCAATATGGTTTAGCTGACTCTGTCGACTGCAAGATGTAAATACTTCTAATAATGTGTAAAAAAAAAAAAAAAAAAATTCTTATTTTGTATTTGTTCTTCTAGGTATACTGCTGTTTGTACACTTCAATTGTTTTTTTATCTTGTGCATTTGTAATCTTTGATTGTACTGCCTTGGAGCTTTTCTCACCGGGCCTCCACTGAAAATGGGTTCTTCTTGGCCCAGTGGACTTCCCCGGTAATCAAACTGAAAATAAATAAATGAAATACATAAGTCTTGTGATTCTAGCTACTTTCTAAGTTTTTATGATCAATTTTTCAAATATATATCCATATTTTTGGCCATGTGTCCTGTTGTTTTAGGCTTAGTCCAGATTTCTTGCTCTTAGGAAGTTGAGAGGTATGCTCTTGAAACTTTGCCAGAATTTCCCTGAAGTCACTCAGCATTATTCTATATGGCTTCAAGATACTTCTTTACACTTGGGCCTTGGCGACTGTCATCCTGACTTGTCAATACTGGACAGTCGTATCAAACGCTATCTCACTGGTATTCTTTGAAGTACCACTGGTGTTTACCCACATGTCCTAAAGAAACTGCCATGACAAGTGCTGAACACCTTTTGAGCCCTCAACTACTGTGGGTCTTGAATATGTCTATTAAGATTTCATACACGCACACCTTTTGACCCCTTGGCCACTGTGGGTCTTGAATATGTGAACTGAGACTTCTTACCCCCAGTGTCCTATTTATCTGGTAGATGTTATTCTGAAAAATGACATTGAACTGTTTATGTGCAGAAGTATTGGCTGTGTGTTCCAGGTCACAAATAATACATGTTTAGGTATCCCCTCTCCACTGAGCTGCCACCACAACCATCTAACCCAACTTGTTTGAATATCCTGGTTCTTATCTGAGTATCCAGAATTAACACACTGTGATCTGATTACATGAAAAAAAATTGATAATTGACCTCTGTCCAAAGATATTGTGATACCAACTACACATATAAGCGTTATTGTCTCTGAACATGATATTGGTTAAAGAAAATACACTTTTAGCACAAAAGTCCAAAACTAATTTACCTCTTGGAATTTGGAACAGGTTCTACAATAATGCCTATTCTTTTACCTCCATCACTGACCTATGATTGTCTCACAGAAGAACTGCAAACTTTGTAGGTATTTCCCTTCTAAGAACCACATCTACAATATTCAAAAAGTTTGAATATTTTGAATAAATGTTAGGTGTATCTGCCCAAACGGCAATGTTTTTTCTTTCTATAATTCACAGTCATACTAATGGGACCCTTTCATTTACTGGTACAAACGTAAGCACCTGAATGGGTGCAGTTCAGCTTGAGAATGCCCTCACAACTGCTCAGTGTCTCTGCTGAGGGTCAAATCTCCGGCACAGCAAAGAGGCTATATTAGATTGGTAATCTGGCACTAGAACTGTGTGTGTGCAAAAGTAAAACCAACTTCCCAAAATTCTGTTTTCTGAATGGCCTAAATTGACTGATTCTCAGTTTTCCTCAAACTTGAGCATCTTGAATTAAGTTTGTGTATTTCTTAACCCACTGCACAAGATCTACCTCCTTTGCCAGTAGAAATGTGATATTCCGAGTCTCAAGACTCACTTTGTATTGCTGTGGTCTAGTCCATTTAAATACACGCTGATCCTTCCAGCCAGCTAACGGCCATTACAGCTCACACAGTTTCCCTTACAGGAGGAAAATCAACATGGTGCCTCCATGCAGACCTTCATGTTGAGCCTATTCAGCCTATGGGGGTCAGTTGAACTCCTTGTACTTGCCACTGAATGCCACCCCAGGCCTGGTTAAGGAGTGAGTCCTAGTATCCCTCTTTTATTTTTTTTTTCAATTGTTTTTATTGAAAATTTTAACAACAAAACAGTATACGATTACAGACATAAAACAAATGTACATATCTAAAAGAACATTATTGATTGCTTCTTTATTTCTTTTAGAGAACGATCACTGGGGAATTGTGGATCGCTACTAATTGGTGTCCTGTTCTCAGATGTATAGGCCAATTGTGTACCAGCTAGGAGTTCCATACAGTATAAACCTGGGGAAAACAAGTCATATACATCTCTTCAGTATGGCAAGGTTATGAGTTTAGGATGAAACTCTCATCTGTTATTGTATGTTAGATACTGACATACATATGTTCAATCTCAATGGGAAACAAGCTTCGAGGCTACCTACATTTTTGTTAAAACTTAATTTGGGTAGCAAGGCCATTGACTCATTTTTGTCACATTTTGGCTTCAGTGATTGCAAGTCTAAAAGGAGGAACTATGAAATAGTAGAAAACCTACGATTAAAAATTTGTAGTCCTAGGAGTGCCCGAGGAAAAAGTTCCATTGCAAAACAGGCATACTGGTCACAGCTCACATCAAATGGGCAGGCATTGGCTAATGATCTTATGGCAATTGGTCCTTAGCCATGTCTATAAGGTCTGGATTTTTAGTTTTAAACCCCTTTGCTTTTTGTAGAGAAGATAGGAAATCAATAAA
Organism: Protopterus annectens; assembly: GCF_019279795.1. Classification (NCBI taxonomy): domain Eukaryota; kingdom Metazoa; phylum Chordata; order Ceratodontiformes; family Protopteridae; genus Protopterus; species Protopterus annectens. The sequence goes on from NC_056750.1 coordinate 730,233,698, forward strand.
TACATACACTTTGGCTTAAGCATTGTAATAAAACAATCATCTTGGAATCTTTTTCTTTGTGATTCCATTGAAAATAGGAAGTTACAGAAGGATATTGCTTATTTACAAATTTAAGTAAATAAATAAATAAATGAATAAAGGACAGCTTTCCACCATGTGTTCCCACCTACCGTTATATTTTATCCTCCTCAAATTATGTTAACATTATTCATAAGCATCATGCCTTTCATGTATTCTGTAAGCCTGCTAGCCCTTGTTCTTCTCTTTGCCACAAATAAGCTGGATATATACATGAAAAGAACAGGGGGTTGATAAAGACAGGTTTATTATGGAAGTCCTGTTTTAATCCACAGAACCAAGTTTTTCAATCAGTGACTTGTTATGTATGTTAATTGTGTGTGCGTGTGTGTGTTTCAGTGTATATGTGTATATATATATATATATATATATATATATATATATATATATATATATATATATATATATATATATATATATATATATATATATATATGGGTCTGTATCAACTAGTCGAAGTGCAGTAACTTCGACTGACATATGTTCGAACACATATCTCCGAAGTTACGAAACTTCGACTAGCTATTAAAAAAATAAAAACACAAAGGAAAAATATAAAAATTGCTGTATGCAGGTGGGCAAGCCCTCCTGTACCCCCCCCCCCCGCTACTTAAATAAATCAACTCTGAGATCTCACCACATTGAAGTGAATGGAAACCTCCACTTATGGAGATTTCCATTCACACGCTCGAACGTTTACAAATTCGAACATATGGTCTCGACCATATGTCGTTCGAAATTGTAAATGTTAAACTACGTGATAGGAACCCTATATATATATATATATATATATATATATATATATATATACACACACACACACATATATATATATATATATATATATATATATATATATAGATAGATAGATAGATAGCTAGATACATACTTTAACAGTACTTCCGCGGTGGTGCAGTGGTAGCGTTGTTGCTTCACAGCAAGAGGTTCTCCCATTCAATTCTCGGCTTGGGTTGGGAGTGCCTTCTCTGTGGAGTCTGCATGTCCTCCCCGCGGTCGAGTGGACGTTCGAAAGACATGCGTTGAATGGGTGTGCCTTCGTTGAAGGTTGGGCGTCGGGCTGGCAACTTGACACCATAAAAACCAACTGCTGCCAGTCATTAGCGGGCCGGAGTTCCGCTGTGGCAACCCCTAACCGGGAAAAGCTGAAAGACAAACAACACAGATATATACTTTAAAAGAGAACTCCTAACAACACAAGAAAGCCCAAGAACACATTTTCACTGGCGACCTGAAAACGTTAATTTAATGACTTGTTGCTGTTGAGGTAGCAAGCAGAGATTAATGCAACCAAAGCAAAACTAAAGTCTGTTAGTACTTAATTCTGCTATCTCTGTCTGCTGTGCTTCCATACAAATCTGATTGGTCTTTAGCCTGCCTATCCATTTCTCAAGAAAGCTAGTGAAACATTTGTCAACATCAGGAGGCAAATTATATGTTTGAGGAAAATTAGAAGTTGTTGGATTATAATATGTAACATGCTTGTTCCCATAATTCTTTATATTAACCCTCCATATTGCTTTTCTTCCTACCATTTCATCACAAATATTTATCAAATATAAAGCATATTACCTGCCAGTGCAAATAGAACAATTCCATAAAGTTGCAACAGTCTGGCATACAGTTTCATAAAACAATACTCATTTTCACATTATGAGTAGTAACATTATTGTTACAATTATCATGAAACTCAGATTATCTTAAAATATATAATTCTACCTGAATACGTCAAAAATGAGTAGCAGGAATGCAGGTATTACTTTTTGAAAAATGTGAATTTATAATTTGTATTAAAAATGATATGAAGAATTTGTATTGTGATAAAACTTGGTAGGAAATTCTAAGAAGTGTGCATTTAATAAGGCTCCTGTGTTTAAATAAAACATAATTTTAAGAATGACTGCAGTAAGTCAATTTTACTGCAACATTACATGTTACTAATAATTAAGGTGCACAGTTATTAGCCATTTTAATACAAAGAAACTGAAATCCAGTTGATTTTAAGTTTCTTTCACAGGGGTTGTCAAGCTGAGATGCAATTCTTTTTTTGCAGTGGGATACTGCTTTCATTGTCGCCCACTAGCTGGGCTTTATTATTGAGAGGCCAAATGATTTGCTTCAAATCACACAAAGAGTAAATGACTGTGTTGGAATCAGAACATGGGAATCATACTTGCTGAGAGTATGCATTAGATATTTGAAAATGAAGCCTTTTTCAAGAAAATAACACTTGAAAATGCTTTCAATCAACTCTGGGATGCTAAGAATTTTTTTTACATGTCACATTGTATTACATTACTTATCTAGGATTCTTGAGTAGTTTTGCTTCACAACTTTCATAACTAGAAAACATATAATATAAATCAACTCTGTGGTGCAATAATTATATTATATAGTCCTACTCTAGTTGAAAAATGAGTAATGCTGATACACAAAGACGTGTGCATATGCGGACACAAACACACGCACTCAAATACACACACACAGATGGTCTTTCTAATTTCTGCAAGTGCTGTCATTTGCCTCTGGCACACTTGCTTAATCCCTATACCTTACATTTATCTTATAACTTTTAATCACATGACATTGTTTTATTCTGTACTTCAGAGTTGGGAAGGTCATTACTTTTGTCCACATTCATTTACTATTTTCAGACTGAAAGCTGAGTCTTCAATTTTTAAATTACACATTTTCTGCCATATACCTGTCATCTGTAGTTCCTTTTGTTCACAATTCCCCTTATTAACTATGTGAAAAATTATATGCCATATCTCTTCTTCTATTCACTGGATTAAGTAACAACAGTCCCTCTAACATTTCCTCATTCAACTTCCTTCCATTTTTTAATACTGACCTCTATCTTTCTCTTATCATCCCTACCATCTTCATTGCCTTTTCCCTAAAAAGTCTATAAAATTAAATGCAGTTTGTTTATTTATTTGTAAGTCTCACTACTCTCAGAAGCATTTATAGACTCTCAGTATCTTTTCCCTCCTCTCATCTATCTCCCTTCAAATGATCATATGCTACCACTGGCTTTTCTCATTTAGTGGGTCTGTGTGACCCATCGTAGCCTCCCCACAGACTTGGGCTGACCCATGTCTGGGGCCAGTGAGCAGATTGAGGATGCAGGTGCAATATCATACCGCTGCTGGAGAGTGGGCTGTCATAACCCCCAATCCATAGCAGTCTTGGCTGCTTTCAGAAAGTGCATGCATGTTTTTATACATACATAAACTTCTATGAATCTGTATAATGTTTGCAGCATAGATCAAATCAGGCTCTTAATTACACTACTAAAATGATTATAGGCTTCTTCAAACCACATAGGATGGTTAAGCCGGTATCAACAAATTACTCCCATTTTCCCCCCACCTTTCTCCCACGCACCCATGCTGCTAGTTGGACAGGGGTCATCTGGATAGCAGTCAGGGCCTTTTCCCTGCGCACTACAGGGACAGGATACTGTCACAGTATTTTTGATCCCTACTTGCTTCAGCTTATATTTCCTTGAGTCAACTACATGTCATAGAAAGACGATGCTATAACTATGTCCTAGGCAACCAGGTTTGATTAATGTCAATATTCCTGACAGAGCCAAAGAGAGATGAAGGAGGAATGAAGTGTCTGTGTCCATTCATCTGTCTTACAAGGAGAGGTGGGAAGGTTGTCTGTGCTGTAGAGCTGTGTAGCTGCTGAATTGTTGGCACATACCAGAAAGCACATTTACAACAGCTGGTAAAGTTGTGGGACTACAGAGAAGGTGGTACGCACACGTGAAAGCAAGTCCCATTGTACATGTCAGGATGGTGGGACCCCTAAAATGGTAAAACTTCATGGATGTGGGACATTTGCTTCACAAGTCTATAAACCAGCAGCAAGTGTTGAAGCAGGAGAAAATTAGTGTCCTCCACAATGATGATCTCTCCCCAGTGGCCTGATCCTCTCCCTGATGCCCTCGGTGAAACAAATGGGCTGAACAGATGACTAAAGGGGACAGGTAATGGCCTAATGGGTGTCAAAAAGGCAAAAAAAAATGCTTATATTTGTCTCAGTTGCTGTTTTGTCTAACAGCTTTCTCTTCTAACTGTTTTTCACTGTCCCCTTCTTTAAGCACTTTTTTGGAAGCAGTAAATAAGTTATTCCTGTTTTCTATCCCTGCTGTAAAGTTAATGACAAACACCTTGAAGACACGGGTTCTCGGAACAAGCTTCTTTTACGTACCATCAGTTGTCCTTTCTTTTCACAGTATCACTCATTTGACATTCATTGAGACCGGCCATGTTTTTATCCATTTCACTTTGCTATTTCCTACAGTCATGCTTTCACCTTATTTTATTTACAGTCTTTATAGCAATAATCAAAAGATGTGCTGAAATCAAAGTATATGACATCAGCCAGTCGCTCCTTATCAGCTTTTCCTATGGCCTGGTCACTGAACCAGTTTAATTTGCCAAGATTGTCAGTGAGCACATGATGCTGCAAACGATAAAGTTTGCTATTGTCAAGACACCTGGCCACTCTTTCCTTCAGTATGCTTTCCTTGATTTTTCCCTACAACTGTGATATAGGCCATTAAGTCCCTTTTAGTCCCATTGAGTTGCTTTTGCCTGTCCCAGATTGTAAAGTGACTGTAAAGTTGTATGTTTGCTGTGCTTGAGTCTGTTATTACTGGTTAAGGACCTGTCGATCAGTTCCATTAAAGACTTTGCATGCACTTCTCTTAGCTTGTCATGTATACTGAGATATAGATTTTCCATTACAGGAGCCTTTAAGACAGTTCTGTCAGCTTATTACATAGCCTGAGAAATATGCCATCTGACTCCAATGCAGTACCCAGCCTGAGTACAAAACATTGTTTCACTGCCATCCCATATTCAATCATTACATCAGTTCATGTTTTACATTCTTCACTTCTTCCTATATATTCTGCTCTTTCCCATTTCAGCTTTAGTGATGACAGTGACGGATAATATTTTCAGAACCTGAAGTTATTCTCCTTCTTACGTGTAAACTTCTACTTTCATTCATTATTTTTTGTTCTGTAATTCCAATATGCTAAGCCCTATTATTCCTCAAGAGAATCCTCTTATGCCAGATGAATTTATATATCTGCCTTGGCCTATTTAATGGATTTCATTGCCTTTCTACTTGGTTTCTTATTACTGCCCTGTGTTCACATCATCTGAGGCCTTTTATCTTTTAAGCCCCTTTTTTCTTCTCCTACTGCTACGTTCTTACCTCTGTATTGAGCCACTATGTTTTTCTGACCATTATTTTTCCTTATTTTCAATCATTCCACCATTATTTACCATGGTGTATTCTTAATTCTGTCCTAGTGTCAATATGCCCTCCTTTCTGATTTCTAGTCTCTCTTTCTGCTGGCCATTAGATTACTAAACTTACTATATTTTCTGTTCCGTTTTTCTTATGCAGAGTCATATGTTCATGGGCACACAGTGAAATGCACTGTGATGAGGTCATTGTTTTCCTGCATATTGAGTCAACGTGAATCCCAGCTCGTTTTCTGATTCACGTAGTAGTGTGCCAGGTACTCTTTTATTGTTTTCTTTTTGCATTTGTGCAAATTCTTTCTTATCCATTTTCTAAAGTATTCTATTCTCCTACACTAGCATAAACGATAGAGTCTTCCAGGTAACTTTGGGAAGATGGACATTCATCACTAGAATTGTCCTTTTTTTATAACACCATCTCCTTATTCTGTATTTTGCTGGCTTTTTCAAATTGAAGCACAATACAGCTTCTAGAGTATGTTGGTACACCCCGCATCTACCATCACCTTTGCTTTCCAACTTCATTTTAAAAATACTTTAATTTTATGTAGCCAATCCCCTCTCCCTAGAACCCTTTGTTTACCATTCTTAATGTAAGCAGAGTATCACTTTAGAAGCTTTAAGGCTGCTCTATTGCCTTCATTTGCATATACTTAAAATGGTCATTGTCTGAGCCCATTCCATTGGAGAACAGGAATACAGCCTTGACCACTACCTGGATGATTTAGTGTTCAACTAGTGTCCCATCTACTGCATATTTCAATGATCAATGTTAATTTTTCTTTTTTTTGATTGCTATATCTGGTTTTCTCACATATTTTTGAACTATTACTAATGGGTGATCCAATGTGATATAAACTTTATCATTTTCCTTAATACTTTGTGGTTCATGTAGTACACTTAGAAGACAAGATGTGCAACTGTCTCAAGTTCATTTTACCCAACCTGTCTGTTTCTGTCACCTTTTCATAGGATCATAGATTAGTACTAAGCTAACTGCCCTTACAAGCCATTTTAAGCCTAGCCAATTATCCCTTGAGAGACTCAAACCCTGCACCTTGTGTTTGTAAGGCAAACACCTTAACCATTAGGCTACCCTCCCAATGGATTTTGTAAACCAACATGTGTGCAGTCCACCATCCTGGGCTGCCATTATTAACCATTCATCTTTTGCTCTCTATTCACCACTCCTTAACTGTTCCTACTTCAAATCTAGGTCAGCATGAAACTGTTCCAGGCGATCACTGTTCTTGCCATATATATTTATGCCTTTTTCAATTTTCTTTCCTTCTCATCTGATCCTTTGTTTTATACTGTACTCTTGTTTTATGGCACATTAATTTGGTGTCTGATTTTTGTCTACTTCTGACTTGACTTCCATTCCAGCCAGATGCCAAAATGCTTCTACTAATCTTGTCCTCATGATTTAATACTTTCACTATATTTGGATCTGGTGAGGTTGGCAAATGTGTAAGCAGCACCAAAATGATACGTCTATATATGTAATCAGTTTTTAAATGGTTCATATCTCCTTCAGAGCAAGGATTGCATGATCTTGGTATACATTTTTTTTATATTGTTTGATAATCAAGAATAATTTTTTTTGTTTTCTTGTTCAATTAATACAATACCTTCCAGGGCATGTCAATCAACCCAAAATTGTCATTTAGAACAGATTTATAGCTTAGACTTTATTCCTTGGTGTCAAAGCAGTTATCAGTATTAGTATCAGTCTTCTAAAATATCTCTTAGTGAGTTTTATTCTCAGTCCTTCATCTATTCCCAAATATTTATGCTAACCCTCTTGCTCAATTTCTTTTATATCAAATTCCTGTCCCATATTGATATTTTCTTGATGCTGCAGTTTTCTTGTATTAAATAATTTTTATGAGCTGTGGAGGAAAAGAGAATAATAATGTAAAAAGTAATAAAAAAGGCAGTGCCGTCAGGTAGGCATGATCATAGTAATAATTTTATCATGTGTCTGACAAGGAAGCAACAAGATGAAGCCTTGGACGCTACCAGTTAACAGGTTATAAAGAAATGAATAATGTACGCAGAATAAACAATTACTAAATATGAGAATATCGTAACACGATGAGCAGAATAAAACTATATTTCTGGAGGGTAATGTATACTTCTCAACCCAAGAAATCTGGACAAAGCCAGAATTAATGGGGGACAAAGGCCCAAAAATAGGGACAGATTTTAAATATTGCTCCTGAAAACCTAGAATGTTGCTAGAATGACAGATTTTATATTGTATATTTTCTGAAGGATATGAAGTCTAGAACTCAAATCTCTGTCATTATTTTATTATTATTTAGTGGTGTTGATCCTCAGTGATTTGTGAGAAAAAACACAAATTTTATGAGGAACAGACTAAAACTAAGAGGCAAAAATCTGGACATTCTGTGAAAATTTGGACAGTTCAGAGTTATGGGTAATGTCAAGATAGTTCTAAGATATAAAATGATACAGACACAGACAGGAAAAAGTACCTGACTGAGCCAACATGATACCTCAGTTTAGGTTCCCTATTAGCTGATCGAAGACGTATTCTCTCAAATGCGTCTTGATCGAACGGTATAGTGCGAAACTCCAAAATACCAAAGCAGCATATAAGTGAACTCTTTCCCTGGAAAAGAAATCGCTTGGCCGCCTTAAGTCTTTTGCCTTCTTCGTTACTGTAGTGCGGTCTCGGAGATTGTATATTTAAGTAGGTGGGTGTGGGGGGCACAGCCCCCCCCCATTAGATATAGATGGTGGTGTGCATGTGTGTTTCTCGGAACAGTGAGTTTTCCCTGGGGAAAAAAATACTAATTAGACCCAGCTATATCACTCGCAGAGGCAACAACTTCCATGTCATGATCAAAGTCCACCCCCCATTCTGGTACCCTAGAGCCCAATGATAGCTATACACAATGGAAAATGAATCATTTATCTCTCAGCGACTGCCGCATGTTTGAAACAGGCTACTAATTCATGTGAAACAGAGCCCTTCTGTGACACTGTTCAAGAAGAACCTGGAAGAATGGATGGGGCACCATAAATTTTTATCTGGGATAGAGCCCACAACCTTCCTGGACATTGATAGTCATCACTAAATGCAATCATGGATATTAACTAGCATTTTATGCTACTACATTTTGATGAAACAGGTAGGTTTAAAATGGCATCCAGACTGATAGCCTAGTAATCTGCTATGATCCTATTTTCTGAAAAAAACCTAAACAATAAACTGTTAAACAAGCAAAGAAATGGCTTTGCACAGATTGTCCTGTACCCTGCTCAAAGTGTACAGTTTGTACTGCCAAAACAAAAATTAAATTAATTCCGGGATCAATGTATTGTGCATGTCTACAGACAAATGAAATGTCAACCACTATATTTCACATTATATGGGGTGCATATAAGGAATAGTAGCTTAGTATTCTCTGAAAGGACATGGTAAAAAGTTTCAGCATTCCAACACAAAAGTCCTGGCAGCATCACATATGATGCCCAAGCCGGTGATTTCCTCTGTATAGTGCATCCACAGGTTGTAAAGTATGATGACAAATAGACCATGTAAATAAAAATGGTCAAACCAAAGCCAGGAGAGATCAGGTAGACACAGTTAAATACAAAAAAAAAGTTTAATTCTACTAAGCACTTTCATCTGGGAATGCAACAGACTTCATCAGAGTCTGTTGTATTACCAGACACACAGAGCTTGTCCAACCATGATGTAAATTTCCACAGCAGGATGATGCTTTTCTTTAAAGATGCTTTTGTATCCCGCAGAAAATTCAAATGGCTAGTAGCCCTCCCACAATTCCCACAGTCAAATATGAGGTGCTGCCCATCTGGCATGGAAAGCAGAAATATACGTTGTTCTGTGTCCAAAACATGATGACCTCACCAGTGCAACACACCTCAGAGCAATATGTCACATCTCAGAGCACATCCTGTTAGAAGAATAGCATCATCCCAGACCACAGAGCATGCAAATACTTGTGAAGCCTTTATGGTTACTAACACAGTTATGTTAGCAACTGTGTTTCTGAGGGTACGGTGCAGTCAGCACCCATGCAGCCATATACATACTATGGAAAAACACCGCGAGCAAACCTCATACATTCATAGTCCTAGATCACAAGAAACATCCTTCAGTACAGATCTGCTATTACACCCCCTACTAGGTAAAGTTTTTATGTCCTATAGATCTTTAGTATTCAGCTGTATAAGTTTCCAGCAACTTTTTGTTAGTAATTTTTATCTCAGACCTGCCACGCTTTAAAATAAATAAATATATGGCAGAGTCTAGCCAGCAACATGCCGATTTTATAACTAAATCATGTGACAGGACTTTCAGTTCCTGGATATCTGTTGATTAATGTACTTGGAAAGTGCTGGAAGAGCAAGTTTAGTGGCTTCACCTGAATTACATGGCTTTATTATGCAGTTTGCAACCCACGCATAGTATGTGGACTTGCATGGTATCAGTACTGTCTGAAATTTTATCAAATAATGGATTTGCAGTTTGATTCCCTTTCCTGTATGCAGACATATGTTTATTTTTACAAACATTTAGTCCTTCTCATGTATCTTTTTCAGTTTTACAGAATCAAACTTAGAATGTCAGCAGACATCCTAGATAAGTACCACAACTGTGGTCTTTGCAAAAACATAACTAAAAGTTGGAATAGGAGAAAAAAATGTGTTAAATCAAAAAGTGTGGCATCTCAGGCAGTATTGTGCCTTGTGTCAGGTACAGCATTCTTGGAGTTAGAGTGCATTTATGTGTATATGTCATTCCTCCAATGGAGCTATTTTGAATTTGTACTCTGACTTCCAAAGGGTGTGGCCTTAGCCTTTTAAAAAATGAAATTATCACCTCACAGTTCAAACAAATATTCATATCTCTAGAGCCACAAGTGTTAGAAAACTGTAATTGGCAAACTGTTCAATATCTGATAATATTTACAGTGGTTACATTAATTTGATTCTAGTGCTTAAATCAGATTTCATAAGCCGCAATAAACACAGTAGGCAACCCAAGTAAAAATATGCAAAGGTCTAACAATCAGTTTGGAAAACTGATGTTTTGAAATTTATAAATGTTTTACTATAGCTCAGGTAAGGGAGCACAATGGCACAGTGGTAGCATTGTCACCTCAAAGATTCTCAGCTCAGGTACCTTCTGTGTAGAGTCTGCACATAATCCTTGTGTTCACGTGGGTTTCCTCCAGGTACTCTGGTTTCCACCCACATTCCGAAGACATGTCGTAGGTAGATTGCATACTCTAAATTTCCATAGGTATGAGTGTGTGTGCAAGTGTGGTATGGAAGAACCACTGTAGCAAGGCTATCCACCCATGGCAATGTAAACCTTGGTTCTAGCTAATTGTCACTGTTGAAGTGATACCCCAACCCCCTGTGTAAAAATGGGAAAAGGGATTGTGGAAGGACTATAGGTCAGGAACTACTCAAGCAACAGCCTTTTCTTCATACAATGGATTTTCATGTGATGCTAAGCAGTTCTGTCTGTGTCACTTGACTGTTAATATATTTAGAAAAACATGAAAATTATTACAATGCAAATAAATAGTAAACAATCAAAATTCAGCATCTCTATAGCTGCACTAGACAGAGGTCATATATTAATACAGTTGTGTATGCCAACATGAAAGCTTTAAGACAATATAATATCTTCTTTGCAGCACAGGTTTGGAATTATCAGTGCAAATTTGAACCAGCAACATATGACACCTAAAGGCATCAGTAGGATGGAACTACAGAAACACCTGGAGACGTTTTATATATATATATGGTTGAAATCCCCCAACCTGCAAAAGAAAAAGATTGAAAACTGGCCAGTATTTCTTGGGATTGGTTATTGCTCTTTTGCAAAGATGGAATGATCTCAGAGTTGGTATATATAATATGCAGGGGATGTGGGATACACAGAGAGGTTTGCCGATCTTCAGTCTTTTGCAGGCTGATTGTGTGGAACTTCAGCCACATGATATAGACACATAACACACACACAGATATATGGAAATATCAACAAACATTAAAAAAAATCAAAAGGAAAAACATCAATCTCAAAAGCTCAAAAATGAAAAATATATATATTTTACGCGGGGGCAAGCTTGCCAGCACCTCCACACCCCCTCCAAAGTATATACACCAACTTTAAGATAGGACAACATCAGAGAAGGTTGAAATTCCCAACTACGCCCCCACAGTACAGTTATTTTGTGTATGTGTATATGTGTATGTATGTATGTATATATATATATATATATATATATATATATATACACACACACACACGCGCGCGCGAGCAAGACAGTAAAGCTAGCAGCACTAATGAACATAATGTCAAATATTTTGAATGTTCACCATTAGCACATGCAACCAGATAAATGGACAGTTAAATAAAAAGTAGTCTGTGTCTCAGGAGACTGGGTGTTAGGCAACCCATGTAAATATGTTTAAAGGTCTAACTATTGATTTTGAAAATAGTAGTTTATTCTGCAACATGTTGCCATTTGCAGAATCAGGTCCTGTTCATTTGATAATTAATAACCGCTGCATGGTGTTTTAAACAAAATGCTTGTGCAAAGTGCTAAGTAATGTCTGTCCAAACATTTGGACCACATAATATGAACGACAGATAAAGTAAAGCAGTCTGATGTAAGCTGATTACTTGTTCATATCATCTTGTGAATCAGCTTGGTCAAAAATACCCAAATGCAAATTCAGGAAAGTGAAAGAAATTATTCCATTTTGTATAGTTAGTATGGAAACGCCAACTCTGCTAGATAATTTGAAATGTCAAAAGTTCTGTATAATGAAAATAATTCACAGTGGGCATTTGCAATGTGATAACTTGCTTCATAGGCTTTCTATTTAATGTATAATCTTGTTTGACTAGTAGAAGTTAAGCATATTCTTATAGTTCCTGACATTTTCATGTGGCACACAGCCCATATTATTTTCCATTAAAAAACAACAACAACTAAAACTATAAAAAAAAATTCTGTCAAAACACACAAGCATCACTTGTGCATAGCCAAGTGGAGAGAAGGAGCTAATGATGTTTTTGATTGTTGAGGAATGTTTCAATGAATTAAACAAGAAGTTCAAAATCATGCGGAGTATAATGCCTATTGCAATATGCTAAAAGAAGCAATGCCAATGTATATATCTTTACATTAGCCGTGTAGTAGGACTCAGACATATTGTTTTGGTAACAAGAAAATGTATATTGTAAATTTAACTATTTCATATTTTGAGAAGCTGTAAACTTAACAATTACTATGAGTCTACATGTGCTTAATGGACTGAAGGTTATGTTCACAAGCCATAATATTCCAGGCATGGTCTTATCAGGCAGTGTTCCTTATGAAAACATGCACACACACATTTCTAGAATATTATATATTTCAGCATGGTATGTCTAGTCTAAACCATGTGTAGTCTAATGTTTATATCTAGAGGGCAGTATAAACTGCAAAGCTTTTAGTGATGACACTTCTGATAAAAGTCTTTTGGCTTTTCCCAGTTAGGGGTCGCCACAGCGGAACTCCAGTCCGCTCATGATTAGCAGTGGATTTTTCTGGTGCCGAGTTGCCAGCCCAACACCCAACCTTCAAAGAAGGCACGCCTATTCACACTCGCACCTACCTACCTGCATGTCTTTAGCGTCACTCGACTGCAGGGAGGACATGCAGACTCCACACAGAAGGTGCTCCAGCTGAGAATCGAACGGGAGAACCTCTTGCTGTGAGGCGACAATGTTAACCTCTGCACCAAGGCGGCTATGTGATGACACTTTTACTTAAATCATAACAAACTTATTTCTGCTTGTAGAAGACAAAGACAGAAATTCCCAGCAACCCCCTCCCCCAACTGGACCAAGCTGATCAGGCTGCTACATTCACATCTGTCTTTCATCAGTACCTAAGCAGTTTCATAGAAAAGCAAGTATACATTTGTCTTAAATGTAATGATAAATACAGTTAAAAACCCCTCTGTTTTGAAGGTCCAGACCAGTACACATAATCTACATGATAAAAGAAGGAAAATAAGGAAAAGTTGAAATAAATTCCCATCCTATACGTTAAGGCCACACTGAAACATGCCAGCAAGGAACTTAAGAGCAGCATTAGAAAAAGTAGAGAGTTTTGTAAGCTTAAGGTCACTACAAATACTAAAAGCAATTACATTTTTTTTCAGTTATGCCATGAAATTATGGAATAGTTTTAACAGTGAGCAGACAGCACATCCAAAATTATATCACAAATATACAGTCGAAGTTTACCAGGCATACTTAATGGTTTGGTGTATAGGTACACACTAGGCTACTAATTTTCAGACTATTATAAGCCTAGCAAATAACCTGATGTTAGATTCAAACACTGTACCTTGAATTTTTGATGTAAAGATCTTAACCATTATGCCAACCCCTCTGCAGAACTCCATTTCACAGAACATTTGCTCATATGTTCATACATTCATAGGTGAATGCTAGGCTATCAGTCTGTAGACTAGTACTGGCCTAGTCAGTGACCAGAAGTTGGAATAACTCTGTACCTTGGATGTGTGGTAAAAACCGTAACCACTGTACAAATCTCAGTGCTAACTACGTACCACTTACCGTAGTTTTTGCCCCCACTATTCTTGAAAATTAAGCTTTCCCTGAAGATACATTGGGACACGTTAGAGTCCCTGTGGAAGACTAAAGATTATGCTCCCATGGGTACAGCCAACACATAAGCCTGCACTGTCATTGGTGGTATGTCCACATTATTCAAGCCCCTGTTATTTTTCTGTTGTTGGAGTGAAATAACACGTATTAAAAGAAGTTAAAACATTGATATCTTTAGTATTTACAGTGGCTAAAGAAACTATTACTAGATAATGGAAAACTAACCACAAACTGACATGGGATGGGTGTAAAATTTTTACAGAGATTAAATGTATGAAACTGAGAGCTGTTAGGGATCAATAACAGAGCTTCATAGTAAGAAAAATGGGTCGCATGGAATGCTGTGTTAGAAGCTGAATTTGAAGATGATGTAGTTACTAAATGCAAAGTACCTTAGATCTATAGCTATTTGATAAAGACGACTGTAATGCAAGGTGAAGTAATCTGTCCAGTTGTTAAGACTTATAGTAAAGTATGTATACAAGGTTGTCCTATTGGTGGATAAAGCCTAACCTCTTGAGCTTCAACTTGCCGACAGTCAGAGTTCCTCCATAAGATAGTATTTTTGACAAGCTGTGCAAGATGTGATTCCCTTTTTGGGTGAATTACCCATGTATTCAATGTGTGACCTCAGAGTTGGTGTATATAAGCTTTGGGGGTGCAGGAGCCCTTGCCCCCTGCAAAAGCACTTTAAAAAAGGGGTTTGGGGAAGGTGTTTTTGGTGAATACAGTTTGGGGATTCCAATCCTCTGTATGTCCGCTTTCATCATCTCATAGTAGAAGCTAAATAAAATCATTTTTCTAGCTAATTCCTGATCTCATTAGACTATAAGTAGTCAGTTTGTGTGCTATCCTTTTTTTTTGTTTGATGAGCAACTTAAACATTGGCTTAAGACTGAACATGACAGCTGATTGTGATGGTTGGAGTTGCATACTTAATGCTAGGTTATTAATAACTGAAAGCAACCACTGATTTGGGAAAGACAGAAAGAAGTCAAGATTAACTGAGAACACCATCTATGAGATGGATGAATTCCATGAGACGAGAGCCGAGATAGTACAGCATGATTGTTGAAGAAGGTGGGTGAATGTTCTGAACTGAGAGGGGTGCTAACATCTGATGCAGTCCCCCATATCCAGAATAGAATGAGGAAAAGGGTGTTTTTGATTATGATGATGATTATTATAGGTTCATAGGTAAATACTAGGCTATCAATCTGCAGACTATTACAAGCCAAGCCAATAACCAGAGGTAAGAATCAAACCCTGCACCTTATATCTGTGAGGTAAAGATTATAATTATTGTGCCAAACTCTATCAAAACATTTTGACCATGCACCTTTGCCACAGGAAGCAGCTCCTTAACAAGTTGGAATTTTAGTCCTCTGAATTCTACACCAGTATTTTATTACACATTCTGTCTGGCCACTACACAAAATTCTCCTTATATAGTTTATAGAAAAATGTTGAAATAAATAAATATGCAACATTCATTAGTACTTAGGTTCACAAATTTGTGTTAAATTACTTACCATTTAGCACAAAAATGTGTCCAAGAACGTAACACATTAATACATAATGATATGATGCTTACACATTACTGCCATGACATATTATATACATAACTATCCGATTACACATTTATCCATTCATCCTGTCACTGTTTCGGCCATACTATTGCTACTTATATTTCCCTCACAGAATATTTTATGAAGGAAGGGTGTTGGTACCAATTATACACTAAGCTTGAATAAATGGTATGTTCAGCATCAGGGTACGTGAATATGAAAATATATTCTAAGGACTTTAGAAAAAAGAGCAAGCAAGAAAAAAGCTTTCGAAACATGTCCAGGTGTACTTCACCAGATAGTGCCATCTGTGTGACTGTAGCTTCTACATTTTTGTTCCAGGATCACTAGACAAAGAATGTTGAAAGAAGTGCAGAAGGAAGTATGTTTCATTCAATCTGCCAAGTCCAGTGTTGCATGAGCAGTGACACAACACACAAAGCATCATACACACACACCCATGTTCGCATGTTAAGGATGTCTCTTTTCTTACATAGTCTTGTAGGTAGTATCCCCTTGGGAGTGTTATTCAGGGAAGTTGCATTAAATATTTTTTTTTTTCATTATGAATTATGTTTCTGAAAAAGAAAATATGAAGGACTGAAACAGCGACACATTAATGGTTGTTATGCTGTTTGCCTGAACTATGAGTTGTGAAACTGCCCTTTACAGACAGATGTTTCACTCTTGACTATTTGCATATGTTAAGATTAATATTATAGAAAAAAAAATAACAAATTATACTGGTTTATAGGATACAGTTCCTGCTAAAAATTGCTATGCTTTTTTTTGGTGAATTTTTAAAATAAGGATTGCCTGTATTTCATTAAACTGGAGGTTCATTAAACTACAACTCAACAAAATAATATAAACCAAAAGAAATCAAGCTCTGATACATCACCTGCCAAGTGCTGAGTATGCCACTGTGCAGGACCCATGTTAGTGCCGTTTTCTAAGTTTAATAGAGAAAAACATTTTGACTATTGTCATTTTCCTGACCTGTGGTCGAAGGACCTAAGACTAGACCAGATAAATCACCATTACAGCCAACATGTTCATGCAAAAACACACACATATATTATTTTTTGACACATTTCTTCATTGGTAGTAGCCCTGCTTGTATATTTGTCTATTTATCAATGAGCCAAAATATGCTGTAAAGCAATTATTAATATTTTCATACATCTCACCTTTAACAGGCTATATAAACCTTTATAACAATAGTACATTAATAGACTGCTTAAATGTGAACAGGCTAAAAAGGATGGAGTAGCTTTATAACAATAGTACATTCATAGACTGGTTAAATGTGAACAGGCTAAAAAGGATGGAGTACCTTTATAACAATAGTACATTCATAGACTGCTTAAATGTGAACAGGCTAAAAATGATGGAGTACCTTTATAACAATAGTACATTCATAGACTGCTTAAATGTGAACAGGCTAAAAAGGATGTAGTACCTTTATAACAATAGTACATTCATAGACTGCTAAAATGTGAACAGGCTTAAAAGGATGGACTACCTTTACAACAATAGTACATTCATAGACTGCTTAAATGTGAACAGGCTAAAAAGGATGGAGTACCTTTATAACAATAGTACATTCATAGACTGCTTAAATGTGCACAGGCTAAAAAGGACGGAGTACCTTTATAACAATAGTACATTCATAGATTGCTTAAATGTGCACAGGCTAAAAAGGATGGAGTACCTTTATAACAATAGTAAATTCATAGCCTGGTTAAATTTGCAGTACTTCATCAGTACAATTTATGTTTATTAAACTGAATTTATGAAGAAATGCCAGCATAAAGATTTTCTTTATGGAAACTTTCTTTAGAATGATGCTTTACACATGAATTCATTAGACATGCTGCCCGTTGTATTAAAAAAATTGAAAGCTGTGTCAATTGCATTCATCTTCTACTGGCAGTCTTCTTTCACATAAAAGGACATTAAGGTAAAAAATAAAAGGAATAAATTATTGAGTCATATCATGCAAAATGTATTTCTCTCTCTCTTCCCCCCTAAAGCTACTTCAAAAAATAACCATTCAGTTAAGAGCTATAATATGTTCTGTCATCTTCGCAATAAAAGAATTGTCAGTGAGATAAAATGGAAGAAATCTGGATGTGGACTGCATATTAAAAATAAGAAGAACATAGAATTATGTCTATATGCCATACCTGAAACAGAAACGTTTCACAGTGAGTAACAGCAATCTGATCAGAAAATCTAATAGTGAGGGATCTTTCTGCTGATAAATTCCAAGTAAGATATAAAATCTAGATGTTTGGGTGAGTATGACACTGTAATGCTCAAATGTTGACACAAAAACATTGACATTCACAAGAACTATATTTTTTGCAGGGGGCAAGATACCCTGTACTCCCTGCTCATAAATACACACACACATACACCCATACACACACTAACGCTGAGATTGCACAGTCTCCCTTGAAGGGGCATACTCCCTAACTCTGGGGACTGTTGATATTGCACACCTGTCAACTATCTGCTTTGTTGAAAAGAGTGTCAACAAAACAGATATTGACCATAGTCACACTCAGCAAAATGGAGTGCAACTACACACACACACACACACACACACACACACACACACACACACACACACACACACACACACACTAAATTGGTAATGTGTTAATATGCCAACACTATTTCAGCTTGCTTCTTGTTCCCTTATTTGTCATGGGTTATTTCTACATTTTTTAATGAAGGCGTCTTACTTTAAAGGGTTTACAGGAATAATATGTAGATTGAAGCGTCTCCCAGGCACAGCAGTTATTCTCCTTTAATAAGTATAATGGAAGTTCTGCCACTGATTTATATTACAGGGTGTAGCATACAGTCATGCATACCCTGCAAATAAAAAATTCATAGGAAAATAACATTCTGTGAAATAATTCTTTAAATTTTATTGGGACTAAAGTAAAATGAGATCATTTTCTTCATCTGAATCGGTCATAGACAACAGCAGCCAGCAGTAATCTAGAACGAATATCTGGACGGATTTGTGACATGGAGAGAATAAAAACTATGGCCAAGACACAGATGGCCTAGGTTTGATTAGTAACCCAGTTGTTGGAGAAGCTGATGCAGTGAGACAATGGCATGACATCTGCATGATCATCTCCGTGACACCTCTCAACTGTACAGATTTTTGCAGAATGTCCAGAATTTTGCCTCATAATTTTGGTCTGTTTATCATAAAATTGTGGTTTTCTGGCAAATTAGTGGCAAATCATTAAATATTGAAGGTGAAAAATAATTTGAGTTTCAGCCGTCGTATCCTTCAGAAAACTCATACTAATGCAAAACCTGTTATTCAGTCAAATTTCTACATTTGTAAGAGCAATATTTAAAAAAAAGTTCCTATTTTCTGGCCTTTGTCCCACTTTTATTTATGACTTTGTCCAGACTTCTTGCTCTAAGATGTTGAGAGGTATGTCTGTGTCTGAAGGGAGGGGGGAGAGGATGTGCTGGGATATGCTTAACTGCCTGCTTATCACTGCAGACTTGCAACATGGAAATCGGAGACTGAACCTGAAAATGTCAGACTGAGGGAATTGTGATATTACTTTTATTAAACTTGTCCTAAAGCCCAGTTGCATTCCTTCAACATACACACAACATAACACATTAAAATGCAGTAAGGCATAAAAAAGCCCCAAAATAGACTGCAGTAAAATGACCCCTGTACGTTATCTCATTATCTTGTGTTGATGGTTAAATCAGTTTATACAAATCTGGAGAGATGAGAGCCATCCACTGAATGGAAACGTATGAGTCTTATCTCAATACGCAGTTACGCCCAGTAAAAGACAGCAATGAGATGTGCACAGAATTTAGTTTCGTCAGTGTCTGAGTCACTCAGGTAAGCCAAGATGAGCAAGTAGGAGGTACAAAGCTATAACAAAGGAACTAGCATGGTAGTAAATGTTTGTTATTATCTTTCATCAGTGTAGCGTCATATCCACTGACTGAATGGCTTTCACTAGAATGCTGTTTAGTTAAAAAAAAAAAATGACAAGAAATGCATTTGGTTCATAGGTATATACTAGGCTAATGATTACAGCGGCCATTTTAATATATTGTAATGTATATGATAAGTTAAGTAACCTTAAAATAATCCTCAGGGCATATGTAGGCTGGAAATTAGTGTTCAAGTATTTACAGACTGCCTTTGTCTATTAGGGACCTGGATGTCAGACCATGAATGAATTTCCAGTCACACTTCCATCAATCTAAATTATGGTTAAATAGGGTTAGAGGAGCACTCTACCACTTATCTGGAACAGCTTTACATCCATGTGAAATAGTGTTATCCACTGCAATACATACCTTTCTCTAAAACATGAACTATTCATAGTATCATAGGAGGTTACTAGGCTATCAACACATTGCTCATTTCAAGCCTAGCCTTTTCATTCCAATGTAATAACAATGATACTCTAGTCAATACCAGTATTGTATTTCATAATGACTGCCCATGTCCAGGAGGGTAGTCAGTGCTAGCCCTGGTAAGAATTTACGGTGCCGCATCCATTCGTTCAGGTTCATTTTGGACAGAGTCATAGTGGCGCTCTACTTCACGTGAATTGGAAGTTTATTCTGAAGATATTTGCTGCAATACTATTCACATTTTTTAAGCACTTATCTTTATTCTGGCATGGCAGATAGATCTGCTAACACTTTCTTCAACATCATCACATAAGTAAATAAACAAAATCATGCGTGTGATGTAAGTGAGGTACACCAAACAGACTTCCTCTTATTTATTAATGTATGTATGAATATATTTTTTTATCCATATTTATCAGAGATAATGTACTGATAGACTGTGGAAAGATTTCCAGTGAAGCCCACATGCAAAGGACAATGTTTCAATATTAAGTTCCAAAACAAAATAATACATATTAGAAAGAAAGTAGATTAAAAATAAAATAAATTAAGTCTTATGTGAGAAGAGACAAGTCAACATATTATGTTGCATTCATTGTTTACCTTAAAATGAGGTGATGTTACTGACTTGTAGATATGTTCATGAAAGTATTGCATAACTGAGTTCAAGACTGCCACTATTATAGATTATATAAATCAATAAATGCAGAAGGGATTAGGGATGAGACTGGAGAAAATGTATTTGCTGCCTGCATGATTGAAATGGATACATTACCAGACTTTTTTTTTTTTTTTTTTGAGTACAAGTATTGACTGGGAATGCCCTTCTAACTGATAGAGGGAGGAAACCAGGATTTGTACTTAATTAAAAAGGCAAGGCATTATATTTATTTTGCATTCTGTTGAGCAGCAAGGATTCCATATCAAACCCCTGCCTAACAGACAGAACTGACATGCTACTCTTTCCTACCCTACAAATGTCCACACAAACAAAACTGGAACAGTGCAACAATAAAATAGGTCCCTTTGTTGCACAACCCCCCCCCCTTAGAACTCATCACTGTTCTGACCTTAAACAACTAAACTGGACTGAACACCCACATAATCTCTACTATAGTCCGCTACTACTAGCTCATATTGTCTTTCCACTGTCTTTTAGTATCCAGCACTAAAACAGATGCTTCAACACTACCACCCTACCAAATCTCTTTGCTCTAAAGACAAACTTTCCATCACTAAAGCACAAAATACATCAGGAGCCTCCTTATACTTCAGATTCTGTCCTGACCCTCTGGAATGTCCTCCCACATGCTCTGAGGCTTTTTAAAAACCAACAGGCATTCAAAACACATCTAAGAAATCACATTTCAGCATCCTGTACATCTCCAGGATAACTATAATATCTCTGCCTTCTTCCTCCTCCAGTATTATACCTCTGCTGTTTTACTCTGTTACAAACTATAAGTCCATCTTCTCCCTTCCCATGTTCTACCTATGCCTCTCTTAACTCTTTCACCTCTCATATAATTTCTAACTCATAATTAAATCAACCTTTTGCTTTCCATACTTTAAAAAAAAAATTCTCACACTTCACACTTATTTAATGATGTCTTTATAAAATATAATTAGTGTAAGAAGCCTTGATACTGTGTGTACAATTTTATTTTGACATTCTAAAATAATTTTAATTGTATTCTGCCAGACATTGTTGATATTGTATATTGTGTTTGTACTGCATGTTCTGGATTTTTTCTTCTCCCAGCCTCTGCTGTAAAGTGATCTTTGTGCCCAGTCATATTTCCCCAGTCAAAAAATGTAAAACAAATTGGGCCTTAACTTGTAAAATAGGTTGTGATTGGTCATCCGGCTGGCCAAAGAAAGGTTGGTATCAGATGATAATGGTTAAAAGAGGAAATAATTAAGATGTAGCACTGTGTTTTCTTTGACAGAAAGTCATTTTATTTTTTGTTAAAATGAATAGCAGTAAATTCAATAAAGGGTTAAAATAATACAAATTCTAATGTGATTGGATGAGAGTTTCATTTTTTTTTTTTTTTTTTTTTGAGGAGTAAAACTCGTATTCAACTTGGCCAAAGAAAATTTATCCTTCATTTGCTGATTTGATAAGAAAAATATGAAGATATCTGCAAATTTTCTCCAAAACACAAGTTTTTGTTGTTGTTGAGCTGATTTCCTCAATTAATGAGTACAAAGTGAAACTCAAATGTTATTGCCTTTAGTTAAAACATGAGATGGTATAGAACAAGGTCGGTTTACCCAAAGTCAGATATGCCTCTACAGAATGTTAAGAATATAGCATCACATGGTTTGTTAGCTAGTATTAAAACAAACAGCTAACAAGAATGAATCTGTTTTGTCAAAGAATTAGACTCCAGGTAGAAGGAGAAGAGCTGTAACTGTAATACTATAATGCTGCCATGCTAAAGGAAAAGGATCAGATGGTTCTAGCATCTAACTTATGAAGCAGAATGAAGCTTATTTACTTTCAATTATTATTCCCCCATTATTCATTCTGGTGCATTGAAATGTCAAGATTGCATCTGACAGCATTAAAAGGCCTCTTCAATTCCTTCCTGTTCAATACTCTGCCTCCACATGATAGAAGCTTTAATCTGGCCTAATGATTGCTCTTTTATATCAGTGAATTAAGTTAGCAATAAGACTTTACGGAAATTGCCTCTTGTGTGCTGTCTGACTTACCAGAATCAAACATTCTCAAACCAGTTTTGAATATGGTAATTTCTACTTGCAGACCATTTTCTGTGTGGTACCAGTGAACACGGAAAAAGGAATAAGCAAGACAAACTCCCTTCTTGTCATTCTTCTAAGTAAAGAAAAGTTAACATTTCTTATTTATATGAAACTGATTTGACATAATTAATTCAAAATAAAAAGATGATCCATGGCACAGAAAATTAAAGCCTCGACAGTTAACCAGATAACCATCAATCAGATAGTGACATTGTAACTTGGGGAGACTGAGAAGGGGGGTGACAATGAGTAAACAATATCAGCTCAGAGATACTGAATGGTGGAATGTGGTCCAGTCTTCTAAAAAGGCAAACCTTACTGCAGAGGAAGGTGCACAGCATGCAACAGGTGGATGGAAGAAAGGTACCTGGTTGTGCCAATCTTCAGTCGGGAGGCAGATTATCAGGGACTTTTTTTTCGATCACTGTACATTTAAACTTACAGTTTGAAAAGCCATAGAAATAAATTATATGAAATATAGTATTCCTGACTGATTCTGGGAGATTTGTTTGGTTGCAAAGGGGCAATAGCTGCCTAAAAGTTCAGAAGGCCCAGTAGTTTATAAAATTTGTTTATAGGAAAGCAAACTGCAACATTTTACTCCTAATGAAAGACACAAAATGGTTTCAAGTTTACTGTCAAAACAGGTAAATTTGATTTTAAGCGAGTTGAGATAAAATATTATTGTTTTATTATTTGATTTCTGCAAACAATAAACAGGTTTGCCTCTTGAAAAAAGTAATTAAAACAATGCATTGCAGTCGCAAGTGCTATCAGGAGTGATAGAAAATAAATGTCTCAACCCAATGTGCACAGTGTGCTATTGCTTTAAAACGTTATATTCTTTCAGAAGCACTAGCAGAGGTGTCAGAAAACAGCTGAGACTGAATTTACATGACACAGAGAAACATGAAGAATTAGTGTGTGTGTGTGTGTGTGTGTGTGTGTGTGTGTGTGTGTGTGTGTGTGTGTGTGTGTGTGTGTGTATGTCGACTTTCTACTTTTTATAAAAGTGTCAATTTAAGTGATTTCACAAGTGTTGCTAGAAGCATTAACAAGCAAATGAAATATATTTTGACTAAGGTGAGCTGAAGTATTTTTATTTCACAGTTTGTGACAACTAGCAGGCAGCATAAGGCATTTTGCTCCTGATAAATAAAAAAAATAGTATGTAGTACTTTCACAAGTGATAGAAGTATTTGCAAACAACTGCTATAGGCTGAAGTTTAAGCAGTGTACCATTTCCAATACTAGCAGGTTTGGTGGTCTGTAGTGACAGTGTCAGTCATGTCCTAATCTGAATATGCTTTGCAATAAAATTAACTTTTCTACATGCAGACATGTATTACAAAATAAAATTCTAAGCATTTTTACTTGTAGTATCCAGTAAAAGTTGTGTGTGTGTGTGTGTGTGTGTGTGTGTGTGTGTGTGTGTTTTGCTACTGAGCCGATATGCTGTTCTCAAAAACAAAACAAAAAAAGCTAATGAATATTACTTCCAATATGTAAAATATACATAGATATGTACATAACGTGTCAAAATGATTCCATACTGCAATACTGAGTTATCACAATGCTGCATGTCGTACAATTCAACAATGCATCTAAATGCTAGGTATTGCCTATACCATACATTCAGAGAGAAATATTATGTCACTGATCCATTTCAGAAAAATACAGGGTTGAACAGGAAAACCAGTCCCAAGACCTGTTAATGAAAGAACAGTCTGTTAGCCCAAGAGGGGAAAAAACATGAATAGGACCCACTAATAGCACAATTCAGGACTAATGTGTCCCTCTACCATGAAGTCCTTTGTGACACTTGCAGAGAAATGAACCACCAGATAACTGCTCAAAAACAAAGGTTTCCACAGAGCCTTCAAAACAGGTCTCATTTAAGTTATGTGCCCAAGAAAACTGATTTGGGAAATCCTGTTGTTGTGCAACATTCCAGAAATACCGGCAGAATTAATGTAGGCTATGTAGAAAGACTCAATTACTGAAGCACAGTGTTTTTTCTCATCAGGGGGTTGCCAGTGAGAGTGGGGTGTGCATTATGATTCCGCTCTGAGCCCACAGCTGTTTATACTGGTAAAGGACTACATTAGCAAACAGGCCTGAAGAAACAGATCAATAAAGTTGCTTTATACAGATGATGTGGCATTACAGGCAGATTCTGTGTAAGAATGTCCGCAAACGATAGGGGACTGGAATACAAAACTGAAAGCATATTAGATGGAAACATGAGATGACAGAGATGAAATGCCTGAGACAAGTGGTGAGATGCACATTGTGGAACAGACAAGAAATTAGGACATCAGTGCAGAGGCCAAAGTGGCTTCAGTTTCAGAGAAGGTCAAAGAGAACAGATTTCAGTGATTTGGGCACATGTACAACATATCAGAAGACAATCTGACGAAGAAGATTCTGACTATATCTGATGTAAGTCAAGGTAATACAGCAAGCTGTCTACAATAGCTATGTACATATAAATGCAAAACTCATTTTACACCGGTGAAAACCTTTACTATACACACTGCACAACTTAGTCATAAATGGAATATGACCATTATAAAGGGATAAACAGCTGCTTAAAGTTATACTCCTTAGGGGAAGTTTAAAGGAAACTTCTATTTTAGAACTATAATTAACTTGTAATTCATATAACTGCGGTGGTGGTGCTGCGGTAGCATTGTTACCTCACAGTAAGACATTGTCCTGTTCGATTCTCAGCTAGAGCGTCTTCTGTGTGGAGACATGCGTGAATGGGCGTACCTTTGTTGAAGGTTGTGCATCAGGGCCGGCAACTCGGGAAGTAAAAATCTACTGCCAATCATTAGCAGACCGGAGTTCTGCTGTGGCGACTCCTAACCGGGAAAAGCCGAAAGACTCAACAATTAACTTGTAATTCATAATAATCTTTTGGGAAATGCCATTGTAAATGCAAACTTTTCAATAAGCATCTTGTTAAGCTCAAAAGCATACAAGGGCTTTGCTTCTGATGTTACTACAGTAAATTGTCAAAGGAAACAAAGAAAAGAGTGAGACAGTAGGAAATGTGGTTTATAATGTAATATAAGTAGAAAAATACATACAGCATAAAGCAGCATTAGTAATGATATCCTTAAAAGGAATGTAAGGAAGTAGTAGCAAAGAAAACAATATATCACATATGAGAAAAAGTAAACATGATTTATTGAACAGTGCACTTGTCAGTCTTAATAAGATTTTTTTTATGTAAAATATGTACCCATGGCATAAATTTGGAAATAAGTCTGTAAGGATCAATTTTTAACTACAAAAGAGAGCTTGTTTGTATATTAAGAATATTTAAGCAGAGGATAACCGAAAAAAGAAAAAGTTTGATGCCTTCCTTTATAAACTCGCTAAATCCCTTATCTTCACTTCATCTTCAAAAGACTTTGTTACTGGTAGTCCCATTTACTTACACATAGTACAAGACTGAAGGACTAACCAGAACTATGTAATATAAAGCCACAATGTCACCTAACAGTTTCTGGAAAGACTGTCCCCAGGATTCACAAAAGCTTGCACGGAGTGCAAGATGAGTGTAGGAGCTCACGCAGGCAATATGTCTGACGTGCGATCCAGGAACAGCTGGCAGGGGGCATGCACGAGAGCTGCTAAAGCTAGTCTTGCACGGACAGCGTCAGGGTATGCAACTTACCTCATTTGCTGGTGAAAGCCATGCAAATGAGGTAAATAATTTACGATCCAGCAAACACTCCGTCTGTCCATGGAAGATTAGTGTTACCCGCAGAAATGTACTCCGTTGGTAACGAAGTACATTTCTGCAAATAGCTAAATGGAGCTATGGCAGCTAAAAATAAAGGATGCATACACTTGAGGAAGCATGCCAATGGCCAAATATAAGGCCATTGGCATTGCAAAATGTTTAAAAACATAAAAATTTAACTTTTTCGATCTCCAATGTTTAAGCATAGCGCAGCACCTCGCAAATGTGTGGTGCTTTAAAAAACAAGAAAATCATTTAAAAAAGCCAAAAATAGGCATTTTCACTAAAAAGCTTATCCTGCCATGCAGGTGAATGGCAGGCAGAAGACAACATGTCTACTAACTAGTGGTTGCTAAGGGGGGGGAAGCTCAGTGTGAGAGATGTAACCATGCATTACTAGGCAATCCTATGCAAATGAGGATAAGGATAGTGAATCCCAATTTTCCCCAGCATGTGAGGCATGTCCCAAGAGTGTAAGATTTGGAGTAGATGAGTATAAGACTAGAATGTAGGTGACATCATGAGGGGGTGTGTTAGACAGTCTGTAAGCTAATTGGAGCACAGTTGCTCGTGTTTGACCTGAGCTCTTCAGGATTGCAAAGAGACTTATCTACAGTTATCCTATTTCAAAACCTCAAACCCAAGGTGCACACTGTTATAATATAGGAAACTCCTTGCAAACATGCACACAACGTGTGCGCGTGCACTTCCCCCCAGGTAGAAACAGAAAGGCAAAAGGAAGAAAAAGAAGTAGTAGGAAGTTAATCAAGGAGAACTAGCAGAGCTGCCAGGTGAAATACATCAGAATCAGCCAATTATACAGTCAGCAGACTAGCCCAACCCAGCCCAGCACTTTAAACTCTGCAAACACCATTCCCCCTGTTTGTTCTCAAGAATTCTGCAACACTGCAGTATACAAGAAGGAAAGCTTAAAAATCTTAAGTCAGACAAAATGTTAGAGGCTTCTCTTGCTATCATAAACCAACATGTGCAAGGTGCTGAGGGTGGTGATGTTGTGAATGCTGCTGAGCAACCTACAGTGAGGAGACGGAGAAGAGTGTACACACCCAGGGTAACCTACCAGGGGCTACATGAGCTGAAGATAGTGGAGCACTATAGGGTGGACAGGAACCTCCTACAGCAAATTGTTGAGCTGTGCCGGCCACGCCTCACACACAGAACCAACAGAGGGGAACCCATCCCCGTGGATACCAAGGTATGTGTTGGCCTAAGAATACTAGCTACAGGTACCTTCCAATGATCAACTGGTGATATGATGGGGATTTCACAGGCATCAGCATCCAGGGTATACTCCACCTGTTCCTGGATGCCATGTCAGCACATGTCGGTAACCACATATATTTCCACAATTCCCGTGAGGCATTTCCCGTGAGGCATTGGCCAGCAATATGCGTCTTTTTCACCAAATAGCAGAATATGCATCAAAGCACCACCCGGTGAGCAGGGTAGGGTCTACATCAACCGCAAGGGCTTCCCCTCCATCAACTGCCAGTTTGTGTGTGATGCCCAGGGCATACTAATGAATGTGTGTGCTGGATGCCCTAGAAGCCATCACGATTCCCACATTTGGCATCTGCCCAGCTGTACCAGTTATTTGCCAATGGGGACATTCCCTATGGTCAGATAGTAGGGGATGCTGGATACGCACTGGAGCTATGGCTGATGACACCCATCAGAAATGCACACTCACCTGAACAAGAACTCCATAATGAGACACATGCACAAACAATAATCATAACTGATCATGTGTTTGGGATGCTCAAATCACGGTTCCAGTGCCTGGACACATCTGGTGGAGCCTTGCAGTACTCACCAACTACATGTACCCAAATTGTTATGGTATGTGCCATGCTACACAATATGATCCTGTGGAAACAGCTGCAGCAGGAACAGCATGGGGCAGGGCCAAACAGCCCCCCCACCATTGCCAAGGCCTGCACAGGCACAGCGTGACTCAGAGGAGGAACAACCTGAGCCTGCCCCAGTAGGCAGAAGGAGGCGTGCCCAGTATGCCCTGGTCATGGCAAAGAGGCAATGCATAGCACATACACTGACTCAGTAGGAACCCTGGAAATGACACCTCTCTCTGACTCACACATACAGTAAAAGGGATGCCTAACTTGACACTACCTGTTTTCAAACATGTATAGGGAGTGTACTATGTGCATCCGACATAGGCAGCCCTGCAGCACCACCCTCAATACTGGCACAGACACAACTTAAGTCACTCACACATACCAGTTGGGGGGGGGGTCACATACCTAACAGTCACAGCCAGCAGGACAATTGTAGAAAAATGCAAACACAAACAAATGCTGTATCATGCCCTCTGAAGAGGCATATGGGTAACCTCCCCCCAGGCCTATGCAGACAGATAACAGCAGGCCAAGCAGTGCGATGTGGGTTGGGTAGGCTATGAAATCACAAACTAATGCGTGTGTAATTGGAAGCTAAGATCTGCAGTACAGTGGTATACCTCAAGCCAGTATGATAGGCAGCAGTACAGACTGAAATGGAGTACCTGACATAGCAATGCAGGCCTAGCAAATGTGTATAAGTGTCAGGTGTACCCCTCATCATATGTACATCCACAGTACCAATCAGGTGTGCCCCCCTGGGTAGAAATGTACAAATAATAGCTGTCCCCCCATATGTAGAAATGTTGATAAGTCTATGCAAATTGACTCATGGAAGCCCTGCAGGCACAGCATGCTTCCTGTCGATGTACAACACAAAGGTGAGGCCTGAAGTAAAAACCAACTTGATTTTTCATACACATATAGTATATATGCCCATAGTGGGCATGCTCACACACTTAAATATAGCAAATTTCAGTCAACAACATACTGAAAGGTCATACTGGGCATGCTCACACACTTCAACAAACGAAGCAAATGTCAGTCAACAACATACTGAAAGGTCATACTGGGCATGCTCACACACTTAGGCCATGTCCGAGTACAGCAGTGGGCCAAACATATCTGGAAGTTGCAGTTCTTACTTCAGACACATGTCACTCTTCATCAATCCTGCCTTGCACATACAGTGATATGAAAACAGAGCCATATAATATATTGGACCCCTGTCATAATCAAGCTATGTAATACAAGTACTTAAGTTGTTCAAAGAAAGTTAAAATCCAAAGAAGATCAATAAATCTCCGATCAGTATCATCAAGAAACATTGAGCACTCCTAACATTATCCAAGCCAAGCTCTGCCAAAAATATTGCCAAAGATTCCATAGAGAACCATAAAACTTTCTTTAGCTATGTCATAAATATCAATGTAAACTCATATATGTTCTGAGTTAATGCAAAGTGTAAATGAATACATGTACATGACTGACATTGCCAACATCTTGTCAGACAGATTCATACATATTTACCCCCCCTCTCACTGACAAAAGGGCCCATTACCATACCTGGAGATTGTGAAAACCCAGATATCACATATACAATGGTTAAACAGCTCTATCCAAACCTAAAAACATGGCATCTATGGGATGACATGGTGTCCCTGGCTGTGTCATATGTGAACTCCAAAACAAACAGACCCTGCACCTGAACAGCCTGTTGAGACCCACCCTCTGTACAGGATATGAAACTGTTGAATGGGTTACAGCAATGTTTGGCACACTTCACAAGTGTTGGTGCACAACAGACCATGGGAACTATTGTCTTATAAGCCTAATAAGCCTGATCTGCAAGGCCATGAAGTCCATCATTATGGAACTCATAAACAGAGCTATTGGGAGCCTACAAACACTGAACCCTGCCCATTTTAGTTTGGTCAAGGGGCAGATCATGGTCCTTAAACCTGCTAGACAGTTTTCAAGGCAGTTCCTAGGACATACATCAATGAAATGAGCTCCACACAGCCTACATAGACCTTAAAAAGGCCTTTTCTAATATCCCACGCACACGTCATATCCACAAAATCAACAACCTGTGCATAAACACGTATGTCATCTGATGGTTTGCCAACTGGGGCACAAATAGATCCAACAAGGTAAGAATCGTGGTCTCCCTGTTGGACTGTAAGCTGGTAACAACTGCTGTACCCCATGTCTTAGTCCTGGGACCCCTCCTGTCTGGTGTATACTTTTCAGAAGTACAGTCAAACACATGAGGGCTATGGTTAGCAAAGTCTGTGGATGACTGCAAAAAGGTTGTCATAATTGAGGTTTGGGACAGCAGAGACATCCTTAAAAAGTGTCTCAGTCATTCAGATGTGGTGTCAAAATTATGGCCTTGAGCTACAGTCATATAAATACCACATAGGTGCCAATACCCTACATATGGAAGTAATAATAAGGGATCTATGGACACGTGGATAGTCATCTCTACTTTCAGAAACACATTCACAAAGTGGTTAGAAAATCATGCTATGTGTCCCTACAAATTGCCAAAGCCTTTGCATGTAGGTTAAATGAGGTTCCCGATACTCATGAGTCATCAGACCCATCAGAGAGTACCACGACACACTTGCAATGAATCTGACTAGGCACTTTCAGCAGCTGGAAAGACCACTCAAGTACCTCAACAAGAGGATTACTGGCCTCAAACAGTTGCCCCATGCAACAAGACTGAAGTAACCCAATCTGTACTTTGTTGCATGCCTTCTACTCAGGCGATCTCTGCCCAACATACAGGTCCATGTCCAATGCAGGACTGATGTACATGCTCTATCTCAAGTAAACCCATGCTCACTGTGCCACATGCTCTAGGGATATAGTCATCACAACAATAAATACAACATGTTGGAGGGATACATTACTAACTCACAGACTTCCCTTACTTGGGAACAGGCTCCCAACCTACATTAAGATGAGCCCCTCACTGACAGCCTTCCAGAGGAGCCTTGTTGAGTGTATGTGAAACTGAACTGTCACACCATGGATCACTTCATCAGCTCTACTACACAGAGGCATAGGGAACTAACCCCAGGTGTGGTGATAGCTGCACACTCTGACCATACTAATATATGCCTTCAGGCAGATAGCCTATATCTACCTATGTACCTATATATGTAGGGGGAATGCAGTATAATAAGCCAAAGATGGATGGGCAGAGATGTGTGTAAGAGGGTGACCATGACAAGGAGTCATCCAGGACTTTCCCACCCAGCACACATCCCAATGGCACAAAAGACACGAGGTGAACATCTCACCTACTGTACATAATAGCCACCAGTATCTGTAAGCATTACAGTGTATGTGGTTCATGTGCCTGCTGTACAACATGACTGGACAATGAAGTGCACATCTGCTATCTGTAGACATGTACCTGTCACATAGGTTCATAGGTATGTAGTAGACTATCTTCAAGAAGGCATATATTCGCCTAGGCAAGTTGTGCAGCTTTCTCCACCCCATTGGTTAGTTTCCTAAGCCCTAGCTCTGATAGTTAGTACCCTAAGCCCCTTTCTAGTGGGGCTGCTGATGTGACCCCTGGTGTGACTTGTCTGTTTCCCATCCACTCATCAAGGTTCCTGTTGAAGAGTGTCAGCGAGGGGCTCTGTCTGATGTACATTGGGACTCTGTTCCACAGTAAGGTAAGTCTCTGGAATGGTGCTCTAAGTCACCAGCATGTTGTATTCATTGTTGTGATGAGGTTCATATCCCTGAAGTGTGTAGTGCAACTCAATTTTGTTTTCCTTAGATGGAGCATGTTCAACAGTTATGTGTTGGACATGGCTCTGTATGTTAGGCAGAGTTTGCCTCTGAGTAGGCAGTACGCAACAGAGAACAGATTTCATTTTTCCAGTTGTGTTGCATAACTGTTTGAGGCCAGTAATCCTCTTGGTGAGGTACCTCTGTGGTCTCTCCAGCTGCTGGATATGCCTAGTCGAGTACATCCAAAATGGTGCATTGTACTCAATGATGGGTCTGATGACTTAGAATAGAGAGCCACCACTACCTCTTTTGATCTTGATGCAAACCCTTTGTTGATTAGGTGGGCCACATAGGGTTTCCTAACCACTTTGGGAACATGGTTGTCAAAGGAAAGATGACGATCTACTTGTGTCCCCAGATCCCTTATTACCTCATTTTTAGGGGGTAACACCTATGTGATAGTTTGTGGGTACTTTGTTTTCCCTAAAGGGAATTACTATGCATTCTTTCGCATTGAGATTGAGGCGATGATTCTGACACCACACATCTGTCTCATAGAGTCCCTTCTGGAGAATATTTGTGTCATCCGGGGAATCTATTACGGCACACACTTTACAGTTCCCAGCAAACTTAGTCAACCACAACCCTCCTGTGTTGGCATGTATTTCTGAAAAGTAAATACCAAACAGGAGGGGCCCCAGGACTGAACCCTGAGGGACACCAGTTGTTACCGGTTTAGAGTCTGACATGTAGCCAGCAACACTTAATTTGTGGGATCTATCTGTGAGCCAGTTTGCAATCCATCTTGTGATGTATGGATTTATGCCCAGGTTGGTGAGTTCATCTATGATACCTAACTGGGGAATGGTGTCAAAGGCCTTAGCGAGGTATAGGTAGGCTGTGTGGAGCTCCTTTCAATCATCTGTAGCCTGGCTAACTGTCTCAAAGAAATCCACCCAGTTCAGGAGGCATGATCTGCTTTTGATGAAGCCAAACTGGGTGTGCTCGACTGTGTGAAGGTTCCCAATGTCTTTATTGTTGAGTTCCATTATGATTGGCTCCATTGCCTTGCAGATCAGACTCGTCAGGCTCATACAGTGGGAATGCCAAAAGTCTGTTGTGGCCCCACCCCTGTGGAGTGGGAGGAACATTGCTGTGCAACATTCTATGGGTACATATCCTGTAGAGAGAGGTGTAGATATCCTTGATGAATATAGATACATTCCCGCCCTATGTGCTAGGATCCAGGTTCTGATGCTGGAAAGTATGGAATGAGTAGTATCCTGGTAGTGCTGGTGTGCTCTCTGGAGCCTTGAACTAGGTTTCTGTCACTGCACAGGTATCAGTATTCTCCATACTGAGAAGTGCCTCGAGTGTGTGCATTTGGAGGCTGAGACTTCTGGCAATGAGTAGTATTTAGCTCACTTTGTGGTTATTTGTGTTGGTTACAGGGGTTGGTTTGTCCTTTGAGCTTTGCCTAAAAAAGGTAATATGGAGAAAGCAAGAGCCTTGGCCAGTATTCAGAAGCATGGGGGTGAAAGGTGCAAACCATCTCTAGTGTAGCAACGAGGCTTGAGGCTTGTCTATCATGTCATCCCAGGCAGGCAGAAATTGGATCCCCTTTGAATGACACCAGAAGCTCAGCCAGTTGTTGAAGTTCATCTTCTTTCTGTTATATTGCAATATCATGTAGGTGAAGGTAAGATGCTACTCAAGGTCTGGGTCAAACCAGCCTGGGCTACATGATCATAGATCTACTATATATCTCTTGTCATGTTGTCCTGGGAGGTATGTCTCAGATCATTCACACTGACATGTACAAAGGCCTTGTCATATATGTACCTGTTCTGGAGTGATGTACGTGCTTGTGTTATGTGGCGGATCATAGCACCTGACAGACAACTGACAGTAACCTTCTCCTTGTCCAGCCTAGTGAGTGGAACATCTGTGTGCCTGACTATGGAGTCACCTATTACTAGTGCATTGGGTATGTTGTTTTGCCTTAGGGCCTGTTGTGAGGCACACTGCTTTGGTGTATTATGTGTTTTCTGGCATGTGCTTGGAGGTGTATGTTGCTTGCTTGTCTACTTAGGAGGACACTTTCTCTTTTTCGGATTAATATTTGTATTCTCTGAGTATGGTAATGTGTATTTATGTGTGTGTTTTGCTGGTGCTTATATTGTAGGTCTATGTGAGACTGTTGGTGTTGTGCTTGTATGACCCTACTCCTCTTGACTGTATTGTCCAGTATTGGGTTGTCAGAGCTTAGTCACCAGTTTGACCCTGTGTGTGCCAGCATGTGGTACATCAACCCATATATGATATGGTTATGGCCTATGCATTCGATACACCTAGTATGATAAGCCTGCTGAGGTTAGCAAATGTGAAAAACTCCTTTGGGCAAACTGTCAGTGAGTAATGTCTGTATTGCATCCTGCAACTCCATATTGCTTGCTGAAGTGTAAAAAAGTACTTAGTTTGGATTAAGAACCCCGTACTTGCCAACTGTATGTGTGTGTCTGTCTCTCCCTGGGGAGAGAGCAACCTTTTTGGAGACTACTCACACCACTTAAAAGTGATATACTCATCTTTGTCAAGTCTGATGATGTCACCATCCTACAAATATACCTGTGGGAAGGTGAAATCCCAGTCATGTGTATAGCACGTTGTGTAAATGCGTACTGCTGTAGTATCATAATGTAGTTAGGTATAAGTTTGAATCCTGCAGTTGCCAACTGTGTGTGTGTCTGCCTGTCTGTATGTCTCTCCCTGGGGAGGGAGCAACCTTTTTGGAGACTACTCACACCCCTTAAAAGTGATATACTCGTCTTTGTCAAGTCTGATGATGTCACCATCCTACAAATTAAGCCTGTGGGAAGATGATATCCCAGTAATGTGTATAGCGCAAAGTGTAAATTCGTACTGCTGTAGTATCATAATGTAGTTAGCTAGGAGTTTGAATCCTGCACTTGCCAGCTGTGTGTGTGTGTGTGTGTGTGTGTGTGTGTGTGTGTGTGTGTGTGTGTGTGTGTCTGTGTGTGTGTGTGTGTGTGCCTGTCAGTCTCTCCCTGGGGAGGGAGCAAGCTTTTTGGAGACTACTCACACCACTTAAAAGTGATATACTCATCTTTGTCAAGTCTGATGATGTCACCATCCTACAAATACACCTGTGGGAAGGTGAAATCCCAGTAATGTGTACAGCGTGTCATGTAAATGCGTACTGCTGTAGTATCATAATGTAGTTAGTTAGGAGTTTGAGTCCTGCACTTGCCAACTATGTTTGTGTGTGTCTGTCTGTCTCTCCCTGGGGAGGGAGTAACCTTTTTGGAGACTACTCACACCCCTTAAAAGTGATATACTCATCTTTGTCAAGTCTGATGATGTCACCATCCTACAAATACACCTGTGGGAAGGTGAAATCCCAGCAATGTGTATAGCATGTCATGTAAATGCGTACTGCTGTAGTATCATAATGTAGTTAGTTAGGGGTTTGAATCCCACTCTTGCCAAGTGTGTGTGTGTGTGTCTGTGTTTGTGTGTGTGTGTGTCTGTCTATCTCTCCCTGGGGAGGGGGGAGAGCAAGCTTTTTGGAGACTACTCACACCCCTTAAAAGTGATATACTCATCTTTGTCAAGTCTGATGATGTCACCATCCTACAAATACACCTGTGGGAAGGTGAAATCCCAATAATGTGTATAGTGAACTGTGTGAATGCGTACTGCTGTAGCATCATAATGTAGTTAGCTAGGAGTTTGAATCCCGCACTTGCTAACTATGTGTGAGTGTGTGTGTGTGTGTGTGTGTGTGTGTGTGTGTGTGTTCCAGTTGTGTCCAGGTTTGTGAGAGTGTGTGACACTTTTGGTCAATGTGGAGTCAGTTTTGATTTTTCTAGTGTATTACATATCACAATGACAACTGTATGTGCATAACACATGTAAGGTAGCTGTGGGGCAAAGCCATATACATACATGTGACCTCAATTATTTCATAGGTGGGTACTACGTTTTCTCCATGAAAGCATCTGTTAGCCTTGCCAGAGCATGCTGGCACTTTCCAGACCTTAGGTTACTTCTGTATGCATGTGACAAGCTTAGCCACTGCAGTGATTCCTGGGCTATGTCTTCTGTTTCACATCCACTCATCACAGTTTCTATTGAAGAGTGTGAGAGAGGGTTTATGCTTGAGGTATATTTGAATCCTGTTCCAAAGCAAGCAAAGTGTGGCAAAGATGACTAATCATAGGTGTGCAACAACCTCTGTTGATCTGCATGCAAACCCTTTATTGCTTATGTGCTCCACAGAGGGATTTCCAAAACCCTGTGGTAATGTGATTATCAAAGGAGAGATAACTAGTCACATGGCTCTATGTATACATTAGTACCTGTTTCACATTTTGGGGCTACTACCTATGTGGTATTCTGGGGATACTTTGTTTTCTAAAAGTGGATAACTATGCTTTCTTTGGCTTTACAGCATGATTTTGACACCAGATATCTGTCTCTATGATACCCTTTTGGAGGATCTGTGTGTCATCTGGAGAATAAAGTATAGCCCACAGTATGCATTTTCATCAAACATGGGCAGACATATCCCTACTGTGTTTGCCTGTACCTTAGAAAACTATATACCAAAAAGGAGTGGTCCCGGGACTGAGTGCAGGTGAATACCACTGGTTACTGGCATAGAACTGTACATGGAGGCTGCAAATGTTACTGTGTATCCTACATCTGTGCATCAGTTGTCAATTCATCATCTAACAGTCATTTATGGTCAGTCTGTTGAGGTTATGTATAATACCAGAATGTGGGATGGGTATGAATTGCTGGGTGAGCTATAGCTTGGCTGTGTGGACCACCCCTTCCTCACCTATAGCCTTGTTAACTGGCTTGAAGTCCACTAGGTGTAGGAGCCATGATCTGGCCTTTAGAGAACCTAAGTGGGTATGGTGCAGTATTTGAAGGTTCATAATGTCTCTGTTAATGAATTCCATAATGCTGTGCTCCATAGCCTTCCAGATAACATTTGTCTGGCTTATAGGGTGAGAGTTTCCAGGATCTGTTGTAGCTCTACCCTTAATCAATTTATGTTTACATTTGCACCGGGTGTGACAAGGGTGGACAGGATTAGGAATAAGTATATTAGAGGGTCAGCCCAGGTTTGAAGGTTAGTAGACCATGCCAGATAGGCAGGATTACGTTGGTTTGTACATGTGCTGAGGAGGGATGCAAAGTATATTGTGAAATAGATACTAAGGATGAAGCCGCCAGGTAACAGGAAAAGAGGAATGCCTAAGATGAGGTTTATGGATGTGGTGAGAGAGGACATGCAGGTGGATGGTGTGACAGTGCAAGATGCAGAGGGCAGGAAGAAATGGAAACAGATGATCTACTGTGGTGACCCCGAATAGGAGCATCCAAAAGGAGAAGAAGAAGAAGAAGTTGTAGCTCACCCCTTGTGGACTGTGAACACCTTTACTGTGCGTCATTCCACAAGTATGTAACCTGTATAGTGGCTGCATCTGAACAAAATGTTTAGGTGAGTGGCTACTTAATATGTCAGCTTGTGTATGACACAGCCAGGGACACTGTCCAATACCATTGCCACTGTGGTTTGGGCTTTGGTAAAGAGATGTTTTAACTAGAGTGTCTGTGAATCATCAGGTTTTACGTTCTTCAGGACTGGAAATGTGGCCCTTGTGTAACAACAGGGTGGTGAAATCCGAATTCAAACTGTTTGACAAGATATTGGTAATGTCATTCAGATAAGTGTACTTTGTCACCATTTACATTAACTCTGACCTGATCTGAGATTTCCCCTCTAGATTATAAACAACACTAAAGAAAGCTTTATTGGTGTCTTTGGAATCCTTGCCAATTTGTATTTTGAAGCTTGCCTTGTATGATTGAGGGCTTGTATTCTCCCGATGATACTGACCAGAGAGGTTATCCCTTCTTGGTATGTAACTCTTTTCTGGTACAAATTCACAACTTCTATTATATATTTAGTTTATGGCAGGGGGCCATGAGAGTAATGCACTTTTACTGTATAAGTGAGTATTTCTTGTGTTTGTGATAGCACAGTCCATGCAACCCTCTAGGTGAACAGTGTGCATTACTAAAGGATTATGCAGCTGGGACAGTGTTAACCTTAGTAATGCAAACCAATGACAGCAACAACAGCATCACCCTTAGCACAGTGTCAACCCATGTCATACACACATATGTGTACTTAAGTTCCAAAATGTGTGCAGTACAATGCATACTGGCCACCAATAGAAACTATGGAGTGGTAACACTGGCCAATACAGGCCATGTCACCCTGTCCATGTGTCCAATATGCATGTACATGCAGACAGTGCACCTCCACCATGTTCACAAATGGACACTTGCAAACCTGTGTTGCACACCCCCACACTTACTGTCCACTGTATAACGCATGCTGACACAACTATACACCTCAGCCAAGTGGCACATGGGCAAACAAAACACAGTTGGAATAAACACTGGTGACAACAATACAACATTGCTAATTACAGCTTTAATGCATCATGCCTGCTCAGCTACACCTTCTAGGATATCATTACACTTTACTACTGACAACATGCTACACATCCAATCATTGCTATACTTTTTTAAAGTCACCCTGTGCATCAGCACAATTTTAGCCTGCTCCTGCATCAATGTTACAGATGATAGGAGGTGGCACAGGTTTAATCATATGCACAGGGTGTGTTGCTGGATTGCCAGAGGCCTACACTGAGCCATACAATCAACATGTGTGTGTGAGTGTGTGTGTGATGGCCATGAGTACTGTTATGTGCCAATGTTGATGTCGTGCGTGGGTATGTGTTTGCCCTAGGTTTCTGGTTTATGTGTGTGTGTCTGCATGCACACAATTCCACCATGTGGCTGCCATATACAGAGATTTGTGAGACCGCTACAGACTGTACCTGGCAGGCTTTACAGATTGCTATCTCTGGCCACTGATACAGAACCTGTGCCTGGCAGGGGTGCTACAGACAGTATCGGGTACTAATCCAGATTGGGTACTATACTCAGAGGTTGACAAATGTCCACTGGATCCAGGTCCCTGCTGGGACTGGCCAGAGCCATGTGCACATCATCTGCTAGGATGGTCTATGGACAGCCACCACCAAAATTGCTGGACAGCCACCTCCAAAATTGCTGGGGCTGGTACTAGCACTACGGGAGCAGCTGTGACTTGCTGGATGTCCACGGTGACCTCCAGCTGGTGATGTTGCTGGTATACATCCACGTCAACATCTCAAACATCCCGCAATGTCCTGACACATGGACATGACATTGTGGAGGACATCCAATGT
The DNA here is from genome assembly GCF_019279795.1 of Protopterus annectens. NCBI lineage: Eukaryota > Metazoa > Chordata > Ceratodontiformes > Protopteridae > Protopterus > Protopterus annectens. Next base: position 730,273,293 of record NC_056750.1, read on the forward strand.
CTTACCCCAACGTCTATCAATGACCTCAGTGTAGTTACATATGGCACCTGCTAGGTCATGGATACTGTCATTTACAGAGGTGTAATGAGCCCTCTGTGCCCTTAGCCCCTGTCTGTTGTACCGCTCCATTCATGTCTGTGCCTCTATGACAGTCTGGAACATGCTTGTGGTAGAAAGAGGTGTGGCACGTCTGCCAGGGGCATGATGACCAGCAGTGCTCTGACAAGAACCCCTGAGCATCTGCCTATGTGGTACCGTTCCAGACATCTGGCTATGGCTGCTGTGTCCTGATACATGTGCCATAGATACCACACTGTCCTGGCCAGTGCCAACCATACACTGTCCCTCAGCTAAGGGCAATGGTGATGATGGATGATAGATGTACAAGGCAGTATGACTGTGTGCATGGATGGGGTGGAGACTTGTGTACTGTCAATTGGTGGCCCAGCAACAGACCCTGACATACCTGCCTGTGCTTCAACACACCTATCCTCATGATCACTGTCTGTCTCAGTGACATCAGGTTCACTGCTGTACTGAACCAGCCCCACCTCGCCACCTGTGAGAGGAAAGCAGGAAACACACTTTAAGACCTGAACATGACTTCAGACCACATGCGCACACACAAAACTACACTCATCCCAAAAGCAGACACACACAACACCAGCAATCACAGAACATACACAATAGCAGGTGATGGTGGAGTACAGTCTCACAAACAAAACAGTCATATTACACCTGTCAGCATGCAGGACATGTGTTGCTCAAAAGCAGGCAGTGCAAGTGTAGTCAATCCTGGTTACTAACAGTATACATGGCTTTGATGCATGTGTTTTGTTATTAGGTGATGGCCCATCCCCTGGAACACAATTCATACATGGACACAATATTGTTGTGCAGGTATTCATAACCCTGTGATGTACTTTGCACCATAACTAACAAGTGTACATATCATTGCCGGCTGTGTATCCGATAGGTATACAATGCTGATTACAGCCTCTGTGTCTTTAGCAAATAATTGTGGGCACGTTTTTAGCACATGTATGATGAGTATTCACACAACATCATCAGTGGTGCATGGATAACTGATAGAATACCATTTGACCACGTACCCAATGTACAGTACTTATGGTGAGTGTAGATCATATTGTGGACATGCCAGTCTCATCCATGACGTTGCATGCTAAAACACGACTGCATAATTAAACAATACACATACCCAATATGTGTCATATGACCTAGCAACTCAATACCATCACAAGACATATATGTGTCAGTTGTGCAAATGGTGATTTTTATGCATACTGTTTAGAGGTGCGTATGTGTGCACACATGCATCATTATGGTGTGTAGCAATGACAGCTATGTGTAGTACTATGGTTACAATAACTGGATGGGGTATAGTATCATAGGCCATCATCATGAGGCATCAGGTGGTCACTCAAGGCTACAAATGTTTCACAAACCAGCACAAATCATGCTGTGCTGGAACTGTACTATCTTGGCTAAATTCACCATTTCACATCCAGTTGTTATGTGATTTTTAAGGAGGCCAATAAAAAGCATTCCCTGACATGAATGTGTAGTGTGTTGCAGAGTGTTTAAATGCCCCAGGATAGGCTTCTACCCCTCATGTATAGTCTGTGTAATGTGTGGATGAGATTTTGGATACTGGAGTGTGTCTTTACAGAGGGTTTGGGAATCCTATATGTGTAGCATGTTAAAATGCTCTGTGTATGACACAGATATGTATGTTATGTGCATGTTGAGTGCCAGTTGTGCCTATCCAATGGTCACTACAGTCTAGCCACATTTGTTTCAGATGGTCTGGGTATTGCATGTGTTTGAGGCTGCTAATCACATTAGTGAGATGTACGTGCATGCTCTTACACCAAACATGCACAGCATGCATTATGAGTAGGTGTATTACATGTGTACACGGCCTACACCTTAATTATGACATGTACTTTTTATTTCCAATAATAAATGTAGAACACACTCACCAGCATCTGTCCACTGCCTTAACGTCACCCCAGAGGTGCCTACATAGAGATGAGACAATTTGTCAGTGGCCACAACTGTGGCATTGCTACTGTGTGTTTGCAGTCTTACAGTACAACAACAGTTTACATTCACAGGGCTACAGATTATGTTCCAAATGATCAGTATTGCACAACCACAGGCTCCACATCTTTGAACGACACACTCCAAATCTCATATATGTGTGATCTACCAATACAGATAACTGTAGTCTACAGATATGCCATGTTACCTGCATGCTCCATGTGTGCTTGTTGGGTGGCTCCAACCTCCATCATGGTGTATGTTGTTGTTGGGCAGGTGCCACCAGGCTCATGAGCAGCTCCTCCACTCTAGGGAGGGGGGGGGTGGATGCTAGCACCACCCCCTGTTGCAAGCTGTTCCGTACGCACAGCAGCAGCACGCTGACGGACATGTTGGAGAAGATCACTACAGTGGTATCGTACCTGCTCATATGTGTGGTTATGCAGGACTACCTCATTAACCCTATGGACAAGATTTGGCCACATTGCAGTACGCTCCTGCTGGTCCTGGCTGGTTTGTGAAGAGAGTAAATGGTAGTGCTGAATCATAATGCTAGTGATGATATCATCTTCAGCCCTACTGTAGGTGGGCCATGATCCCTGGAAGACATAAATACAAAAATATGTCTGAGCAAGTTATATGGCACATTTAACATTATACAGTACAGATATCACTGAACTGCCATATACATATATATATATATATATATATATATATATATATATATATATATATACACTTACATACATAACACAATATGTTGTACCTGAGCACAGATTACAGTAATTACTCACACACATACATCTACATGTTGGAGTACATTTTCTGTAGTGTTTTATGATTGTACTGGATGTTATATTTGTGAATACATAAATATGTATATCTGAGATGGCTTAGTGGCAAATCACATATGCTGTGATGTGAATGGTTGTGGGTTTTTCCTAGTAAATGCTTTTTATTTTGTTACTAGCCAAAACAAAGGTCAGGGGCTACAGATGGAATAAGCTACATTTCAGCAGTTGCAAGTGGGTTTTCAGAAGGGTAAGCACAGCTTATGAAAGTTTAGCAAATTATAAGCTAACCGAGAGTGAAACACTGTAACTGCCACTTATCACTGCTCACCCCACAACTGCTTGAAAGTGCCTTGCTCACTCTCTATCCAGTGAACCATGTTCTGCACAGCAAAAAGAAAATCACTATATAAGGCTATAAAAGAGTACCTGGCACACTGTATGCAACACGATGCACCACCTAGCCACAGCAGATATACATCACGCTAATGTCTAAAGAAATATATCATCCATCACAATCAGTGTAAGGTCCAGTAAATGTATTAATATTATACACATAACTTGTTAATGCCAAACCTGTGGCCAAAATATGTGCACAATTGGGAATATAGGTCACATACTGCTGTAGTACACTATGAATATTGCTAGATACACAGTTATATCTATTACCACACATATGTCAAAAGACATGTTACAGACATACCCACACACGTCAGACATAATTACAGGACACAAAGGTATGACAACCCAGATAAGCTTTCAGTGTGTACTATACAGTACTGTGTGCCAGTACTTACACAACCTTAATCTTGAGAAATGTAATCTGTGATGAATATAGGGACCACACAAAACAGTAGATGCAAGCAATGTGGACATACACCATACTTTGCTGTACAGGCCCAGAGCTTCAATTAGTACTACAGTACACACAGGATTTGCTTTCAAGATCGGTACCAATCAATAATCATAGATATAGTGCTTTAGCCTCCAATGACACACCCTAGTTAAAACCAGGGGACTTAATCACACTGTATGCAATAGCATTTGTTCTGTCTAGCAACAGAATACACAGCTTTTGCTAGGATCAAAGCAAGGACCCAGAATACCATAAAATAAACAGTTTCCCAGTAAGCTATCCCACAGATACATATCTTTGACATATTCACAAACATATTGACCATCACAGTCAGTCAACAGTATAGCGAATCTATTGCAACAAGTAGATGTAGGTGTGTATGAGTATGTATATATATATATATATATATATATATATATATATATATGTACATATATACATATACACATCCATTTGTCTACATTATATATATATATATATATATATATATATATATATATATATATATATATATATATAGGCACATATACAATTCACCTTTCATAGTGAGAATATCAATTATGCAAAGGATGTAAGGTGTACAGTAATGTAATAACATCGCACAGTCTTGAGATAAATGCATTGAAGGTGTTCACAGCCCAGGTATCTTTAGCAGGCCTTACTGGCTTCAACATTGTAAACTGAATGCACCACCCACAGTGTTTAACCACCACATGTCATATACCAGCACTGTATGCTGTCTTGTTTGTCACACACTAAAACCTACATACAAATATGCGCATATTAACCTTCACCAACATATATACCCCCCCCTTTGCAAACAGTTGCAGTATGTCCCCTGCTCTATGCACATATACAGATGTGAATATATATGACACGTATATATTTCGCTGTATGTGTGTGACATACGCACATATGGTCCACACTGTTGTAAGTCCCTGGACCTCACAGCTGAACTGTTGGGCCTTGCTGCAGCACAAACAGGTGTCACATATGAACACAGACTAACATTAGCGGGGGTATATATGGCAACAGATGCTAGATAAGCATACTAGACTGCTACAGCACTTGTCAATGCTAAGCTACACTTTAATATGACTATCATGCATGTGTTCTTCTGTCACACCCATGTTTATATAATGTCAGCGCTAATCCCCCCAACAGCCATTGGCCACACTACTGTACAGAACACAGATACCATGGATCAGATCTTTGACACTTAATGCTGAGCTACACATTTCACAGGTATGTCCCACAGCCCACAGATACACACAGTATTGTCCATAGCAGTAGTTAAGCAGAACATCTGTGCAGAAAGAAGTATTGCTGCCACATATGAATGTTTCACATTATGTAGACTATTCTTCAATAACATCTACTACATGCTAGTAAATACTTGTTACATACCTTTCCTTTGTATAATTTGGTAATATTTTTTTTTCATTTTCTCTCTCTCTCTCTGTCAGTCTCTGTAATAGAGTGATTGAGTTTTTTTTCAAATATTTTATTGATTTTCAAAAAGACAAAACATAATTTCTACTAGAATACAAATGAAACAAAAGACAAACTATATACAATATGTACATATGGCCCATATGAAAAAAATGAGAATAACTTAAAGTTAGAGAGAGGTAGTTACACATAAAGATATCAGTGTAATTTCTCCAAGTACTAAGAAGATGTGGAGATCTTTAAAGTCTCAGTGAGAGAAAAAAACTTCTTCCAAGGATTGTTGATCCATTTATTAGGAAGATTCTTGTTTCTTTTACCTTTGTTTCCATATGTATTGATAAATTCTTGAAAGTTGGGTTCAGATAAAGTTTTCCATTTGCTTGTAATACTTTTTCTAGAAATTGCTAGTATAGTCAATAGTACATACAAATTCTTTTTGCTCATAATATTTGTTTCAGTTACATTCAGAAAAATCATGGATTTAGTTAGTATGAAGAAATCTGAAAAAATAGCTTGAAGGAAATTTCCAATCTCCTCCCAGAAATTTTTAATTTTGATACACTCAAAATATATGAATCCAATCAGCATTACAATTTGGAGAACATCTCCAACAAAACAATTGTTTAGAAGAGTCCATTTTAGCTATCCTATTGGGGGTGTACAATGCCTTGTGTAAGAATTTCCAAGAAAAAATCTTCCAAGCTTGTAGATTGGAAGTTAATTTAATAGAATACAATAAATTAATTTTGTTTTCAGAGGAAAGGTTAATCTGATGACCTTTAGTAATAAAGTTCCAGAAGTTTTGTTTTGGATTAACTTTGTAGATTATTATGTTTTATAGAGCATTGAGGTTAAATTAGACCAATTATGATTATTATAAATCATTTCTTGGATAATGGAAATTCATTTTGGTTCAGAACTAAAGGAGGAATTATTGATTATTCTGTAAAACTCTTGAGCGTGAAATAAAATGATTTGAAGTATAAGCCAATCTGAATTTGGAATATCAAAGGTGTTTATTATCTGTTGTATGTTTAAGATTGATGAGTTCCTAATACAATCTTGCCAACAGGTAAATTTTTTTAGTTCCCAATTATTTATAATGTTTTCATGTAATTTGTTGGGAAAGTTTATAGTTATTTTGAAAGGAATTAAGAGTTCTCACCATAATTTAATGTCTAAGTTTGAGTTTATGAAAGATCTAAATGAGTTGTAGATGTAGTTTATGAAGACTGAGTTGATGGGTTTCGAAACGTTAAATTGTAAATTAAGACATATTTTCCAAAATTTATTTATTTGATCATTTGAAGGAGTATTTTTTGTGAGTTTATTCTCATTTAAAAATATAGAAATATGAAGGGATTTCCAAGCTGATGAAATGTTTGCGTCTATCTAATTGAAAACTATTTTGAATATAGAAACCTTAATATATGTCTCTAAGTCTGGAAAATTAATTGCTCCCATTTCCCAGGGTCTAATGTGATGAGCATAGGTTATCCTGTTTTGTTTAGGGAACCAGAGAAAATTTAAAAGAATTTTATGTCTTGTAATAGTTTTTTATTAGATAGCATTGGAATAGCTTGAGCTATATAGTTTATTTTTGGTAATAATACCATCTTTATTTATTGAAGTCTATCTTCAAACTTTAGGAAAAATTTATTCCATTTGTCAGTGCGTAGTTTTATGGCATTTAATATTTTTTTTTATAATTTGTAGATAGAGTGTTATTAATATAGTCATCTATAATAATTCCTAGGTAATTTATAGAAGAGACCTGTTTTCCTATTAAATGGGCTGGAGTTATGAAATATTTTTTTATTTATATGCATAACATTTGATTTAGGTTCACTTATATATAAACCTGAGCTATCAGTGAACCTTTTAGTCTGTAGATCTAACACTTTAAGAGATTCTTGTGAGACACTCAGAGTTAAAAGTATATCGTCTGCAAAGAGCATGATTTTGGAATTAAATTGATCATAAATGTCTACACCTTTAATTTTTGTGTTTTGGCATAATGTAATAGCAAATAATTCAATTGCAAAAGCGAATAAAATGGTTGACTAAGGACAGCCTTGCTTTGTACCTTTGATTATTTTAATGGGTTCTGAAATTAAAGGGCCTAGTTTTACATAATCAAGATTATTTTATATAGATTTTTTATCAAAGTAATGAAATGAGATGGAAAATCAAAGATTTCTAAAGCTTTGAAGAGATAATCCCATTTCAGCGTATCAAAAGCTTTTTCAATATCGAGAGCTATGAGAAGAGCTTCTCGACTTCCCCTATTTAAAATGTCGATAAGGACAGTATTCTTAAAATATTATTGTAAGTATGCCTATTGTAAATAAAAAATAGACTGATCAGAATTTATAATATATGTTAAGGATTTTTTAATTCTATTTACAAGAATGGATACAAATATCTTGTAGTCATTATTTAGCAAAGAAATTGGTCTATAGGAACTACATTGTTTTGGAGCTTTATTTTCTTTTAATGTAGGAGTGATTAAAGAATATTTCCAAGAGGGAGGAATTAAATTATCGGTTTGAATTACATTTAAGGTTTTATGGAAAATTGAGAGGGCTGAGGGAGGAAATAACTTATATAGTTCCATTATAATTCCATATATCCCGGGGGCTTTTTTATTTTTGCTTTCTTTAATTTTATCAACTACTTCTTTCAGAGAAATTTGTTTTAAGATCTCAGATTTTAGTTTATCTGGAATTTTATTTATTTTAAGTAAATTTTTATCTACATCTTTATGTTGAAATTGTGCTGAATTATTGAGTTGGTGGTCAGAGTAATGATATTTAAAGGCTTCAAGAATATCACTAATGTCTAATACCATTTTATTATTTCTACTTTCGTGAATGATTTTTGTAATATTGTTATCTGAGACTTGTCTTTTAACTCTCATTGAAAGATTATGTAGATGTTTGGGCGACATTGAGTTTGAGTTGATTTTTAGTTTTTCTAATGCCAGATTTGTTTTATGAGTTAATAATTAATTGTATTTGTTAAGTCTGTAATTGTTTTCTTTTTTGTTTTTGGATGTTGTGAATTATCTTTATTGATAATTATAAGCTTTAGTTCCGATTCCCATTCTTTAATCTTATTTTTAAACCAAGCTAGAATTTTACCAAATAAGTAAGCTTTTAGTGTATCCCACAGAATTGTCAACCATATATCATTTGATTGGTTAATGTCAAGAAAGTTTTGAATTTCGTGATCTAACCATGGCTTGAATTGTGGTAGTTTGGTGATGTATGCTGGTATCCTTGTTGTGAAGCTCAACCTTTTAAAATCAATTTCAAGTTTTAAAATAAGTGAATTATGATCTGAAAAGGGGCAAGGGAATATAGAAAAGTTAATTATTTTCACACTTAAATCTTGAGATACATAATGTTTATTAATTCTGGTTTGGGTGCCAAATCTATAATCCCTATGAGAAAAGGATAGTGAGTTAGGGTCTTTATAACTGTAGGTGTCAATTAGATTTAGGTTCTCACACTAATTTCTTAGAGCTTTTCCTAGAGAAGTAAGATGGAAGTGCTTTTTATTCGAGGTTTCAGAAATCTCTAAAGTACAGTTGAAGTCTCCCCCTAGAATCAAAATACTCTTATAAATTTTAATCAGTTCTAAATATTTCCTAACAGTTCCTATCCCTATACCAGGAAACCAATAGGTGTTAAGTGTCCATATTCTATTATTACATTTTATTATTACAATTGAAATAAGACCTTCTTTGTCTTCATACTTATAAATAATTTGGGGAATGATGATGTTTTTTCTCCAAAGTATTAAAACTCCTCTTGTTTTTTTCTTGTATGATGAGCAAGATAGATTTATGTATTCCAATGGATTCCAATTAAAGTTATCATCTGATTTTAGATGGGATTCTTGAATAAATACAACCTGGATTTTATTTAGTTTCAAGTATCTAAGTAAATTGGATCTTTTCCTTGGATTGTTTAATCCATTAACATTTAAGGATAGTAAGGCTACATCTATCAAGTATGACTTTCTTGTGAGTTAATTGAAGTTTTCATGTTTGGCATTGACTGGATGATAAAGAGTGTAATTTTATCTAAAAAAAAAATGTGTGAAATAGTTAGGTTAGTTCTCCCTAACAAATTGTATAAAGTTTTATTAGAGATAGGCCAATAAAATGAAGATTTGAATACTGAATAAAAAATAAGTAAGAGTAACCATATTAATAAAGAGTTTATTAAAAACTTTACCCAACATGAAGTGACATGCACTTCTAATCTGAGTGAACATATAAGTTCAAACAGATTAACCTTCATGACAAATAAAAAATGATTAACGACAATAACATGTCTGAGCTCCAGTATGAGTTAATAGGAGATCTAAAATTAATTTATGTATCCACTTTTGTTGTTAGAATTGAATGATTAGATGAAATTTGTAATACATAAAAGAAACAGATTTGAAACTGATATAATAGAAGTAGCTTATTCAAAGCAATTGTTAATGGGAGTAAATACAAGTTTAAGTAATTGTAAGTGTATAGAACAAAGGAAGATTTCATGTAATAGAAACATTAATTCTAAGTTATAAAATATTCAACGTAGAAAGAAAGTCTAGGCATAATAATTGATGAATCCTATTTAATGATAAATGCTGTAACCAAATAAAATAGTCATAGTTTAGTAATAAATAAACAGATGCATAAATAATCATAAATACATAAATGTTCCATATTATCTACTTTGTCAATGCCTTAACTATTTCAAATTAAAGAATATACTAGCCATTAGCTAAGTTAGTATAAGTAAATTCATTTACTAGAGTTGAAATTAAGTATCTAACAAATCCCCTCTGTCTTTTGAGTCCACTATACTATAAAAAGACTATAGTTTTGAACATATTGTGGGAATTAAACTTGTAAACTGTTAATGTTTAAATAATATAGCATATAATCAAATTACACACAGTAAACTCAATGAAGCATGCCAGATATAGAAGCATCACACTTACTAAAATACAAATATTTATCCAATTTCATTTCTGGCATGTTTAGATTATAAAATTGCTCAGTGGATAAGCATAACAGAACAAAGTACACTAGATGTAAAGCATCATTATTTCCACTGTGTAAAGAGTTTAATTTTTAAATATCAATAGGACATTTGAAGAACTGTTATAAATCAGCAGCCACAGATTTCCTCAATATCAATATTCATTAATACAATGATAATAAAGTTAGTAATGTACTGGTTCACTAAGTTATGAACAGCGCAGTCAATCCCAAATCAAAATTCTGTATTTGTTCCATTGTACTATACGCAAAGAAAATGTCTTAAGTTATTGAATACATGTAGTCAGTACTAGTGTTATGAATTTACCTAAATCAAAAAGATATGAAGTATTGTTTATAATTGAAAGTATAAGCATCTTATTCCAGAATTATGGCATTTTATATTCTCTAGAATTTCATATTTCTACTGAGTTGTTATGCATATCTTTATTATTTATTGTCATCTTAAAGGTAAATATTCTTAAAACCCATTTCAAATTTGCTAAACATAACCCATAGAGAAATATGGATCAGAAATTTAACTAAACAGATAGCTTATATTATATGTTTGCAAATTAAAACTAAGAATCAATACTTGCAAGTTAATGTCTGCCTACTATGCATTTAATCTTGTCTATAGTTTTAAATAAATAGAAAGCAAAATACTAATTTACCCATTAATCATCTGTTATAGTTAATTTAGACCGTCTCCCGTCACTTCCTACACTAAATGCTTTGTTGTTTCTTAGGATGTCTATTGTAAGAAAAACTGTGATCGCTGCTGGTGATGTGAATACCGCACTCACTTCTTTTCTACTACATTAAGATACTGGATAAAACCTCAGCCAACATTAAAGACTCACCAGCCTCACTCACTTACAAATTAGGCATATAGTACTGGCTATAGAGAAACTAAACTGATTATTTTTAAATTTGCACTCAATTTTTTTGGCTATGTATAAAGTTGCTAATTCCTACTAAGTTATTGTAATGCCACTAGTTTCTAGCAACCTACATACAGCTGTTCACAACAGATTTTTGTACTCAGTTTACATCAGTTATGCACCTCAGTAACATCTCTATATATAGTTTTTATGTCACCAGAGACACTTTATCTATTAACCTGACAGGATAGGGGACTGAGTTAACATGCATGTTCTGAATGGTACAAGTTCATAGCTTTCAAGTATAGAATGACATTCATCTTAAGCCACTACTATCATGACAAGTTAAGAGGCTCAACTAAAATCCAAAACAAAATCTGTGTTAATTGAGAGGTATAGGTAGGAGCAGATCAACTATTTCGAATGGACATCCACACAAGAGTTGAACCGCACAACTATAAAGCAATAAAATGCCAGAAGAGCGACCAGCTACCCTATTTTCTGCACTCATGCGCACCAATTTGAGCAGATTTCCAGCTCTAAAGCTTCCATCTCCAAGACAAGGGACATTGGCTGTTTAAACGGAAGAAGCTCTAGAATCGAGTACCCCAAGAACCACTGACAGCCTACCTGTAAGCACCATACACATCCGCATTCACTCATAGCAAGCCACTACACATCACATAATGCATAACTGCCATCCCACCACCGCAGGAGATCTGGGCAATCTAAACAAAACAGAGGGACACAGACCCTGAATCAGACATCCTCTCTGACTATTGTTCTCAAAAAATTAATGAAAGAGGTAATTTACTAACTTACACTCACTGCACACTCCTCAACCATCCACATTCCCACAGAAACTAGACAAACTCTGCAGCACGCCAGTGTCTCTCCCCTTCAAAACAACCACCCCATACAACAGCCATGTGATCACTACAAGCACTCACTAGTGCATTGGATCCATTGCCCGGCAATGGACAAGCACCCAAAATAAGTGCCAACAATGTATTAGACCACGTAACAACAGATCCACAACTACATCTAGAGTTCTCCAATGGCCCAACAAGGACAAACCTGTTCAAATATTTCACCATCCCAGGCAATCATGAAATATAACGCAGTAAACTAACCTGTCAAATCCCATAACGGGCACTGTTCACCACCAATCTTCAAGGAGCTTCAGCCCTCCCCACAGTGTCATTCGCTCAGTTGACAGATATAACTGCAAAAACATGCATCGCACAACATAGAGTCTATCCTCATCTAGCAAATATACAGAACCTTCTTTATTGTATCTCTAAATTCACAAACTAGCCTAGCAAAACATACATCCTTAAACTAAACAGTGCATGACTCAACAGTAAAGAGACAGTGTAAATCCGTACAGTGCACTCACTGATGTATAACACCAACTGATCTAGACAGGCACCCTCCTAAAAACTGAAACATTTTATAACCATAGAAGACATTAATATTTAGTTAATAAATAATATGAAAGAAAAAATATCTCAACTAAGCAGACTATTTAATCAATCAGAATAGACAAGTAAAGTCAGAGAATGTGAGATGAAAGCTCTCGTCAGTAACAGTTATAAAGCTGTATATACTTATGCGGCATAAATGTGTGGGATAGGTTCATAGGTTCATAGGTTCATACTAGGCTATCTGCCCAAGGGCATTTATAAGCCTAGCCCATAGTTATTTGGCTTTCGCCACCCCTTTAGTTTGAATAAAACTATGCCTATTATTTTGCTGTGCCTCTGTCAAGCAGTGACACTGAAGTAATCCCTGGGGTATATCTGCGATCCAGGGTCTCCTAAACCTGTTCCCTCTCACTACAGATCACTATGTCATCGGCAAACATCATAATCCACAGGCACTCCTGTCTGATCTCGTCTGTCAACCTGTCAATCATCATTGCAAATAAGAAAGGGCTCAGGGCTGATCCTTGATCTAATCCCACCTCCATCTTAAATGCATCCATCACTCCTACTGGAGACCTCACCATTGTCACACTACCCTCATACATATCCTGTACCACTCTCACATACTTTTCTCCCACGTCCAACTTCCTCATTCAATACCACAACTCCTCTCTAGGCACCCTGTCACATGCTTTCTCTAAGTCCACAAAGACACAGTGCAACTCCTTTTGACCTTCTCTGTATTTCTCCATCAACACACTCAGAGCAAACATTGCATCTGTAGTGCTCTTTCCTGGCATGAAACCATATTGCTGATCACTAATAGTACAGATAGATAGTACATGAGTTATTTTGATAATAGGTTAGGTTAATTTAGTTTAATCTACCTATAACTGTGTGTAAAAAAACATTTAATTCTTCATATTCCTATATTTTAGGATGAGAGCTTCCATGTTAGTCATGTAGATTCTATTTTAGAGTAGAGACAACATTTGTTAGTTTGAGGCTATTTTAAACAAGAGTGACAGTATACAGTCATATTGGAATGTTAGAACGCTAAAATTGAGTAGAGTAGTAACTAAAGTCTAAATTATAAAATACTGTAATATATGTTTTTAAAAATCAAAAAATATTTCAAATTAAGAATTGTATAAAGTATAAATGCATACAACATATGTTTAATTGCTGCTAATGAAGCAAAAATCAAGGGTGTCAGTTGAGCAAGCTATTATTATTATATGGGTTCTTAGTAAGTAGCTATATTAAGGACCATTAGAGAAGTCTAAACACATGAAATATAAGATGTAAACGTAGTAAGGTTCAATCAAAAAATGTAAGAAAACATTCTTAGGTGTGTATGGTAGGAAAAATACATACTTTTTGAATGATTAGAAGTGAAATCAAGTCCTAGTTGATGCTTTGAGAGTAGCAGTGACTCCAGAATTTCTAGGATCAGTTTTGTTTCTTCTTTCTCATATCAGTCCAGTTATTTTTCTCAAAGGTTCTTTTTAAAGTGGTGGAAGATGACCAATCCATGTCTTCTGGAATTGCAGTTATGTTGTTGTTTTTGATGAAAGTTATAGCTTCTTCAACATTGTTGAATGTTCTTATGTCATTTAAATAAATGATTCTGATTCTTGCAGGGAAAGCAAGTTGTGCCTTTATTTTATTTTGTTTCAAAAAATCTCACAAAAGGCCACTTTTTTTTCCTTAGTTCCAAGACTCTTGAAGAATAGTCATTGTCAAATCTAATTTGACTCTCCAGGCAGATTTGAGAACAAGTTCTTTGTCTAAATAAGACAAGAATTTCACAATAATAGATCTAGGAGGCATATTGGAAGAAGTAGGAATAGGTTTCCCTGTAGCTCTGTGTGCTCTTTCTATACCATTTGATAGACCTTCCTTTAGGTCTAATATGTCTGGAAGCCAAGAGTTAAGAAATAAAATAATGTCCTCACCTTCTGTTTTTTCTGGAAGACCAAAAATTCTAATGTTATTTCTCCTTTCTCTGTTCTCTAAATCATCTATTTTACTGATTAGCCCAGGTATTCTGTTGTAAAAAAGATTCACAATGAGTTTCTTCTTTCTTAAGTCTCTCATCTATGTCACTTAGAGAAGTTTCCATATTCAATATTTTTGATTGTTGCTGCTGCAAGATTTCATTAAGGACATCAGTCTGTTTCTGACAGTTGACTTTTAGATTTTCAAGGTTGTCTGTAAATCTGTCCACTTTGAGAGATAGTTCAAGTAGTGTGGCTGACATCAGTTGAATTTCCCTTTTCAGTGAAGTTTCAGAGTGTGAAGACTTAGAGTTGCTCATTTCTGTATTGAAGAAGTTATCTCCAGTTTATTTGACAGGAAAATTTCGATACAAATGCATAAACTTTGGTATTATTATAGAATTGAGGTTCCTTAATAAGAATTTACTACCTTTGAAAAATAAAAATGATTCTTTTTCTGAATTCTGGTACTAGATTGTGGAGCTCATAAAAGTTGCTGTTACCAGTTATCCATCTAGGCTCCGCCTCCTAGAATGATTGAGTTTCTTGGCATAGATTGCAGCCTGCTTTTGTAGGAATTGCACATGAGCATGTGATGGCCTCTGCACCAGTTAGTGCCCACCATTTGCTAATTGCATGCAGCCTGCTGTGTAGTAATTGAAGTAATCACTGTCATAGCAACCCAGTACTATAAATTGCTGACACATGTAGGCGTGGCCCTTTCAGCTTTCCAAGATGGAGATCATCCTTGTTTGGTGTGGACATCATTGTTTAAGACAGAAGGTTGGAATAGTTCTTATATCAGAAGCCAAGGGTGTAGCCAGAGATTTACATTTTGTACTCAGACCTAATGTTGCTGCTTCCAGTACTCACTTGTCAGTGTAAAAACGTACTCGCCCCTCAAAATAATCTATGTACATAGATACATGTAAAGATATACTTTCTTTTCAACTGTTACAATTAACTGCCATACAAAACTAGTTATAGAGATGTATTCCTTTGGCACAAGAATTGTTTGTGAACTGCTATACTGTGAATATTCATTTACACAGTTCTAAACATTTTGTGCTTTTTTAGTGTTGACATTAGCATGAGCTGCTCAGAAAAACTGGACTCATTTCAGTACAGAGAGTATGCTTACCTCCATCCTTGGTAGACCCTGCACACACAGGTAAATTCTACATTTGGGTAGGGTTGCAGAAGTACAGAGAGCGGAAGTAGTACTGTGTGCATTTTATCTTGCTGGACTTACAAGGTTGCTGTGTACATGTTACTTTATCAAGGAATGTAGTCTATCTGCGTAACTCCCAACTGTGGACCTATCCACATGATAGCCAGAGACTAGCCCGTTATTTTTGTCTGTGCACCACACAGGTCTTTTCAGCAATAGAGCAATGGCATTCTTACAGTTCGTTGCTACCAGTACATGGCTACATCCATTTGTATTTCAGTGTTTTATTCCTACATAAGGGTATGTTTCCAAAACTCCTTCCAAAGCTATTTGCACAGTATGTAACAGCAGAAAGGCTAATATGCCTCTGTGTTTCTGCCTCTGCCAGACCTCTCAACCAATTGGGGACAAATTTGAACAGAATCAGGGAAAAGTCAAGAAAAAATCAGGGACAGTCACGGACACTTTTAAAATATTAGTGCTATTAAGGTGAAACATTGAGAGAATCAGAGCATATGAATTAATACACCTTTTCTGAAGTAAGAGAAGTGTATGACTCTTAATTATTGTCAATTATCATTAATTGTAATTCACCACCTTTCTGCCAAAAGTCACTAGTTTTAGGAGGGATTCAGAGGGACAGAGCTAAAATTTGAGTCAAAATCAGGGACATCCCTGAAAATTAGGGACAGTTGAGAGGTATGGCCACTGCCCTAAACAGATATGCCAGTGTTTGTCCTCCTGTGATACAGTGTGGGGTTGTAAGGTGATGGTGTAACATTATTTCCTGCTAGAATGGCTGCTTCTCTTATCACAGTCATGTAATGTAATCCCACAACAACTGTTGGTCAACATCCACAGAACAAGTTGTGTGGTATGGTATTCTGAATTTTCCTTTACATTCACTCATTCTGTTGCATGATATAATTATTTAAGCACCAACTTAATGTATATCTACCGTGGTTTAGTGGTACTTCATGTTGTGTAGTGTGTGCAAGATCTGGGGTTCAAAACTTACAGAGGTGTTTTATTTTGTTCCTGAGCAGAACAACGGTCCTCACATACAGAGTGACTAAGGCACTTTTAAGCAGTTGTGACCAGGTTTGCATGGGTTTGTGCAATGCCTCGCATTGCTTAGCCAAGTGCAAACCCGCTTTCTACTGCTTAATAGTGCTTACTCCCACTCACCCCCGCACTAATTTCTTTGAAAGAAAAGAAAAATGGGGAGATAGGAAAGTGGTGAAAAAGGGGTGCAAAGAGGTAAAGACAGTATGGAAAATAGCTCGGGATGTGCAGGACAGGTGTAGGGACGGTCAAGGGGGGGGCCGATGGTGGCACAGGGCCAATGGAGGAGGAGTTCCCAGGCTGGGCACCGGATCTGCTGGTGCCAGGTGCCATGCCCAGCTGAGGTGGGACAGGTGGGTCCGCTGGGCCTTCCCATACGAACTATATTCTGGAGAGTTTAATAAAATTATGGGTTAGTAACAGTCAACAGTATTCCCAATTAGTTATAACAGCATGCAGAAGTATTCCCATTAACCCAACACACCAGATTTTCAACAGTTGAAAAGCAAGCATAACACATGCATATATAGAACAATAGTGGATATTACAACAGCATGCAGGTTTAATTGGTGGCAAAAGACCACCAATATTGCGGTATTTTAACAGGGCACATGCATAGAAGTAAATGCAAATATTTATAAACCAATAGGACATTTGTCCCAACAAATGTTTTGAGATTAGACATACCGATTGAGGTGTGGAATTGCATTTTTTATGCACATACAGTAGGGTGGAAAAAGATAGCTCAATTAATAACTTATATATCCTTCTAGTTTTCAATACATTCCTATTAACTACAGTTATATGTCCCTTAAATGTATTATTACACTACCCAATGTCCTTATATTGTGCACTTGGATTTTGCTAGATCATTATATACATGAGCTGTGTCTTACATACAAACTGTCCAAGATGCAGATGTTACTGCAACATATTTTGAGAATTGCTCACACACACTACTGCTAAGATGGTACACTGACAGCTCTACTTTCATATAATTATCTAGATATGTTCAGGTGAAAGTATCAATTATATGTTAACAGCTCCCTACATTTCTGGCAGCACACTGACATTTCTGGGGAACACAATACCAAGCTACACATGTGCCAGATTAACCTGTACATGCTGGGCATGAACCAACAGTTGAGGACTGTAAATATGCATAAAAGCTGCTGGCACTCCCTTCATCCATGCTATATGGGCCTACCCAAGTGTGGGTTGACACTGCTTAATACAACACTACTATTTTTAGAATGCAACAATACAACATGTCAAAGAAAATGACACAGACACACTCCAGGAATTATACATTTATTAAAGGATTATTACACCTTTATTTATTGGGTTAAAACACTTTTTAAAGGCTCTCTCATTTATTTTATATAACAGTACATGCAGAATAATTACTAACCTGCCTCATGACGCAGCCTTTGCAGCCTATATTCATGGGCTTGCAGATTCATAGCCCGGTCACCTGCAGCTGTGAAGTAAAGGCAATGATATTGAGACATACCTATCCATAGTATACACAAGCATGGCAATTCTTAACAACTTAACACACTGGCTACTTAGTACTGGAGCATTAGGCATCCTACGGGATTCCTGGATCCACCGGTCAAGTTCATCCCCCCTACGCCGCTTCAGGTCAGAATAATGGTGCCTGACCTGCTTAACAGTCTGAGAAACACCAGTGGCACTGGTGAGAACATGGGCAAGACTGTTCCAGGCCTCCGTTTTATATTGGGTACCCCGGTACTGGCCCTGCAGGAGTCTTTGCTCATGTTTGTGGATGAGGAGCCAAACCATAATTTTGGACTCCTGGATGCCCCAGCGTTGCACTCCAAATTGAGTGCCCTCACCTACACCAGCCATGCTGACTGCAGAAGGAAGCTACAACCAGTTATAGCAAGTATTCCCGCCTGTGGAGATTAAATATGCCTCATTTCCCACGCTTGTGATTGGCCAGTTTTGGAAAAGCTCAGCTGTGGGCCCGCCTGTTTAACTGATGTTGGCAGTGTTTAAAATCCCTTTGATAGATATGTCTCTGTTGAAAGTGCATGTTTGTGAAATGCTGTCATGGCTTAATGGTTAAGTACTGTGATTATAGTGCACAGTATACTGAGTTTGAGCCCTGTCACTGCTTTTTATTTTCCTGCTGGGCAGAACTGACTGGTTAAGGAACAGTAAAGCAGGTGTGAGTGTGTTTACCCGACTTTGCCCGATGTTGCGCTGGTTAGCGTGGAGTTGCACGAAGGTAATCAGCAGTAGCGTGCAGTGAACCTGTGTTACTCCTCCTTAGCATAGCGCAGCTACACACAAATGTATTTAAATATGCTTAATGCTGGTAACGTGGTTAGCAGTGCTTTATGTTGCTTAAAATAAGATACTCATGCCTCAGAATGCATAAACATTTCACCTTCATATATATATATAATTCATGCACTACTAAATTTAACATTTCAATGCTTTTTACAAAACTTATACATAACAAAATGTCAGGAAATGTTGTTTTATACAGATTTCCCACAGAAAATGGAACGTGCAGTAGTGGGAGTCGAACCGGGAATGCCTCCTCTTTGTGTGAAAGCTCTAACCACTACGCTATCACTATGTTGCTTAATTTGCATATTTTTTCTTGTTATCCTCTTCTAGTGTCTAAGCTGATATAACTGTAGCTAGGCAATGGGCAAACCCGTGCAACTATGTGCAGCTATATTGGAAGATTAAAAAAAATGTCTTTTTATTTTTTATTCTGCTATGGGGGAGTGCAGTGTTACATAGTACACATGTGAGTGGACTCACTCATTTAAATGTGAAGTTGCGGCATTTCTTCATTGCAGGGGCATGGATATTTGGACTGCTCAGCAGTCCGACACGCACCCTAAACTCGTCCACGATCTGTGTAAACTTTAGCGTTGAGGCAGTGCACCCTCATTAATATGGATGATGCGCTGCCATCATACTTTTACACTGGCGCTTCCATGCAAGACTAATCTAGTCTTACACAGAAGATTAGTAAATCCAGGGGTGTGGTTTAGCCACACTCTTAATTGAGTGGTTAGCAAAAAAAATAAAAAAACAAAGCCTGCAAAGGTGAGTGGCACTAGAGCATGAAGATTTCTCTCCTAGCAAGCTCAATCATGAAGAATTATCTCCTAACAGCTCACCATCATGGGCATCAACCTTTTTATGCAATATTTTGTTTCCACGTTACATGTTTTTGTTCTTTTGATTCAATCTATAAACTTTTGCTTATTTTTTTTTCAAGTATTTGCTGAAAGAAGCATATACTCAAGTCTTCCTATATTACATTTTCACTGCATGAGCTAAGTTAGTATTGCAGGTAAGAAACTACAGAAGTAAAAGAAATGTTCAGATAACAGAAAAAAATGTGCTGGCAGCAGTACATGAAGTGTGTACTTAGTTTAATTATGCTGTTATGCTTCAGTAGTGTTCCTGGCCTAAACAAAGAAAAATGTGCTTATTGAAGGAATTATAGCATACAGGTTTACTAAATTTAGAGATTGTTAAAACAGACTCTGTATTTACCATTGAGTGCCTCCCCCTCTGAAATGATAGTAGGATTTATAACATATTTTACATTTTAGATAATATTAAAAAATAGAATAAATTCTGTTGTGGTGGATTGGTTAAGGATGAATGTATTTTAACATATTATTACTGACTGAAAGGGAATAGGGATAATTTACAACAAATGATGTAAATCAAGCCTTGAGAAATCTTAATACATTATTTTTCTTCAACTCTACTTGAAGAGCTAAGCAAATTAAGTTTTTTTTGTGTGTGTGTGTGTTTTGCCTAGAGTGTGCTTTTGTAGATGGTTATCACACTGCTTTTTGATTATGTGAATAACACTCAAATGTATGTCTCTGGGTATAAAATAGATATCCTGGCATTCTGAAGGCATACTATTTAAAGTACAACTCCATCCAAAAAATTACATTTTTCTATCCAAAACGTGCTTTTCCTTCCCTCATACAGAGAAAGCATCATTTAATAATTATCAATTCATTATTTGCCTGCTCTTCTTAATGACTGGCTTTTTGTGAATCTCATTTGTCTCATCATCTGCTATATCAGACAGACCGGGGGGGGGGGGTTAAATTCTAGCTACTGGGCCATTAAAGGACTCTTAAAACATATTTAAATGCCCATGCTTATTAGTCGCAGATAATTAGTATCACACCTGAGATAAATAATGTAGAGGGGTTATAATTTTTAACTTGAGGAGTAAATGTGTTGCAGTTAAGTTTGCAGATTTAAATGAAAACAATGTATCCACCCACACATCAGCTTTAATTTTTCTGTTATCAAAAGTTAGTTGTCCTTTGCTTTTATTCAAAAACAAAGAAAACCATAATAAAGGAAATATTACTTTACTGATTTTAACTTCGTATTTGATTTTACACGTTTTTTACATTGCATTTTCTGCAACATTGCAAGTTATTTTCTTGTGTTCATTATTGCAGCATATTTGCATTATAGCCAGTATTTGCCTGAAAGATGTGAAGAAGTGGGTGAGCGATAGTTACATTAAAGTTGAATTAAAGACACCAGTGGTATCTACAATATCAACCATCTGTGAAAGTAATGTAAGACATTTCCATCTGAGTAACATCTATCAACCAATTGTCAGATTTTTTACAATTCGACTTGCACTACAGTTTTTAGTTAAAAAGGCAATCAATTCAGCTCTTTTCTTTCTCAAGCTTAACATTCTCTTGCTGCTTAACATAAGCAAAGTGAAGTAGTGAGAAAGACACACATACTGACACTCAGA
The DNA here is from genome assembly GCF_019279795.1 of Protopterus annectens. Classification (NCBI taxonomy): domain Eukaryota; kingdom Metazoa; phylum Chordata; order Ceratodontiformes; family Protopteridae; genus Protopterus; species Protopterus annectens. Next base: position 730,294,848 of record NC_056750.1, read on the forward strand.
AAAGTATGAAGTCCTAATGTTCGCATAATCTGGTGGAGAGAGAGCGAGCATCACAGTAAACATAGTTCTCATTGCAGGTCCCTCCATCTCTCTCTCTCTCTCTCTTTCATTATAAAATGACATCACCAAGGTGGAAGCCTTGATTCTAAAATAAAACTACATTGCAGCCCTTGTTTCTGGTCGATTTGGAGTATACAGATAGCAAAATAATGAGTTAACTGGCACTGATACTTGGAGATTAGTAATGCAGACAAGTTTGAAATATGCTGAAAAAACGTTTTCATATTCTGGGTACTTTATTGTGGGGCAACCTCAACAGTACCCCACACCTTTTAATCAAAAACAGAAAGCTGAATTGTCTTTCTTAATATAAATGGAAATAATGGCATTTATAAACAACACTGGCATTTCCATTTTTTCATTGTGTATCTGATTCAGAATGGAAAGGTCGCATCTCAGAACAGATTGTCTACGAATTTCTTATTGATGTAGTTGTGCTTTTAGGAAACTATCCTCACATCAGTGGTCAGGACACAGCACTTTCAGCACCCATGATGGACTTTTATTTCTACTCTCACTGTATTTGACTTATTGCTGCTGTCTCTCACTAAACATTAAGAACACTTATTTTACGAAATCAAGTCACTATACTCCTTTTTTTTTATTCATACGATAACTCAGCAAAGACTCTTATAGTAGATAAATTACCATTTCAGAGATACAGCATTAAGAAGAGGTAAGAAATGGGTGTTGTTATAAGGAAGTAAAAAAGAGCCATACCATTGATTTACCTTGGGAGAGAACATCATTTGAAACAGACTTAAAGGCATGTATTTTTCAAAAATATGAGTTTATCAAATAATCTATTTAATGAAGAGATATTTCAAAAGAGTAGCAAATAGAGAAAAATTTTGCAAGAACTGAATAAATGACACTCATTTAAACATGCTCTTATAAAAGAGAAAATCTTGAGTATGAGATTTTTGGAGCAGCGCTATTTAAGTTTTCTATTATATACCTCAGTGTTTTGAAAGGACACATACACGTATGAATACTGTTAAGCAATCTAACAAATGACTTGTGAAATTAGAATATTTAGTAGAAAAAGTGTGAAATCTGAAAATTGAACCTATGTTTTAACTTTCTACGATAAATTTTTTTTTTCATTAGTGGTAGCAAATTAGTTTTAAAGAGAACACATAACAGTAGATGCAGATACATATTTTTGGATTCTTTACAAATACAAAGCCTGGCTAGGGAAGCAACTGTTTATGAAGCCAATGTCCTATAATTACTTCATATATGTTAGCTGCATCGTGTGTGTTCTAAAGATTAGAACTCATATGCGGATGTATAATTTTGGTTATTTCATCACATTTTAAGCACTGCTTGGCCTGCTTTTAGATGATGCTCTAAAGGTCTAATGTTAATGAACTCTTTTTTTTTTTTTTTTTTTTTTCCCTACATAATTTTTCTCACTGTGCATGTTGGCCATCATCCCTCCTCTTTGTGAGCCAAGCCCATTAAGTCTCATACCCAGACTAATTATTAATGAGGGAGAGAGCAGACTGAGTTCCATCATACAGGTAGCCATGGAGGTATTTGTGCCTTTGACATCATCCTAGCAATTATGGCATATATGTATGGCCTTAACTTCGGCCCTGTTTGCTGATGTGTACACCTGCATCACTGAAGGTGCTTCCTGTTGCCTGTCATGTGTGTGTGTGGTGTTATACAGGTGTCTACAAATGTTGTTTGGGATCACAGAGTCCACATCTCCCAGTCCTGAGTTGACTGGTAACATGTAATTATCCACTTGCAGTGATGCAAGACGGCCTGATTTAGACTGCTGTTACCCCCAGTGATTAGTGAGTTGGCATAAACCAAGCAGTCCCATACTCCACTGGCAAAATCTTCCAGTTCATGAGCTACTATCTGAACTTGGGATCTTGTGAGTCACAGTCCAGGCTTTATCCCTCTATGACGGAGAGCTGGACTAAAGCTGATGAAATCTTGGTTTGATTTTCTGTTCTGATACCTAAAGCACTTGCAGTGAATACACTGTGAATATATATATATATATATATATATATATATATATATATATATATATATATATATATATATATAAAATATGTGTGTGTGTGTTGGTATGCCTATCTTAATCTACCTGTACCCATAAATGTGTGTGTGTTTGTAAGTGTGAATATGTGCATGTAAGTTCATGTATGTGTGTATGTCTTTGATAACATAGCTGCTAAAACATGACTCAGTTGCATGCTAGTTGTTAGATTTCAAACACCTTCTATGGGAAGGCCAAGATAAATACAGTCAATTTTTCCCCAGATATCTCCCAGGGCTAGATACTAAACTGTATTGTTGTGGGGTGTCTCAGTATCCTAGGAGTAGCAGTACTGCCAGTTCACTAAAACCTGCATCAACAGACCTCCGGCCATGTATATCAGTTACTCATTTCCTGTTATGCAATAGGATGGACTATGGGAAGCCATCAAACTTACAATTGTTTATATTGATTTGGAATAACTTAATGCCAATAGACATGTTCTAAGTATTTCAATTGATAAAACTGGTAGAGGATCAGTTTTATGTCTATGTGGGCACTATGGACATTAGCTGATGTACCGGTTCAGATATGCAGGCTGAGCAATACTGCAGGCTCTGAGGAAGCTGGGTGAGGCAGGACCATGGGCAGTTAGTGGTGGAGATGTCCTCACCCTCAGATTCTACTCAGGACAGCTTCAATTTTCTTAAATTTAAAGCTGTGCTTTAACAAAGCAGCACCAAATGCCCTCCCTTTAGTGTTGGCCTTTAAAATGCATACATGATTTAGTTTTACTCATATCCTACATACAGTGTTATATCTGATAAACAAGTGATGCTCTGTTGCCCATAATGAACAGGGACTATCAGTTCCACTTGTATCCCAGAATTGGTACTGCAGGAAAACTAAATGTTTGCAATACCATTTCTTATATACAGGTTTACTGGTGGTATAGAGGGTTGAAGCCCTTACTAGAGCTTAGTTGACTGGAGTTCAGTTAGTGACTTAAGCATTGGACAGTGCAGGCAGAGGGAATAGGTGAGCCTATCTATGGGGAGATGTAGTGAGGGGTGGCATTCCTTTGCTGAGCACTGTTAGACTCTGGAGTGGGAAGGGAAAGCCAGGGGCTACAGAAGGGGTCTGAGAAGATGAGTTGGTGTGCCCACTCGTAGGGATTGGGATGGTGCACAAGCTCAAGCCACTCCCTGTTGTTATCTCTGTCTGACATGCAGATACATAGGCATGCTGATGGCATTAGGGATATGTCAAAATCCCAGTCACTTCAGGAAAACAGTGCTGCTTCTGGTAGCTTTACCATTATCCCATGGAATGACAAATAAAGATACAGTATAGCAGAGCCTTTGCATTTTCCAATTGATTATGCATGATTGTCAGAAAAGGTACCAGCCCAAAAAAAAAATAAATATGAAGCTGCATGTGGATGGCTGCCTTATCTGTTCATCCTTTATGCAGAGGGGTTAGCAATTGTCAAAATATACCAGATTCAGGTAATGAGCGTGATTAATATAGAATTTTAGTGAATCTTATTAGTTTTCCTGACATCATGGACATACTAGGCAGCTGTGTTGTTCATTTGGCATTGAGTAATGAAGAGGGTGCTTTTCTCTCAGTATGATGTCCTACCAGTGTCTAGGTCTGCATTGTGGTAGTACTGCAGGACATTAAAGGGTCTCCACAATGGTGCCAACATTTTTATATAAGCCATAGGTCAATCTACTGAAAATACTGCTACACCAAGTGACTTACACATGCTTAATAGTATACTAAAGTTTTCTTCATTTGTGTAAGAGCTGAGATATTACATTTGGTTGAGAACATTGTGCCAAGCCTAAAGAAAAAAAAAAAAACAAAGCAGGCAGGTTCATCATGTTACAAATGTGTATCTTAACTTCAGTGATATATATATATATATTTTGTAAAGCCTTTTTTCCTCTCACATCTTCTGATCATTTAAGTTTTCCTAAACTAGACTTAAGTCCATTCATTCCACCATGTTGGAAAGTCCCCAGAAACATGGAGGTGATCATTATTGATAAAGATGGTCACTCGGTCAGTCATGAGAAATGCTTTTGTCCTTTCTAGTACTCTCTCTATCAGAACATTTAAATAGCCTCACCTCCCACATTCTTTGTGTGTGTGTGTGTGTGGGGGGGGGTTGTTCTACCTGTATCACCACAGAGATCCACAACACTTTCTACAGTGGTTTTGTGATATGAAAGTATACCTCCTAAATTCATACACCACACTGCACCTCCTGTGATTGACTGTGGAGGTCAGAGACATCCTTCTCTCACCCCATCCCAGGATGGGCATGCTCCCACCCTTCTAGCTCTGTCAAACATTTGAACCACTAATCCAACTCGGGTCACTTCACCCCTAGCGTGTCTGTCACTGGAGTTGGCTGAGTTGTACAGAATTGGCAATCAAGAACGATCATTTATATCCATTGAGCCTAGCCACTACCGTTGATGAACTTAGCAACAGGCATATCTCTGTATTTTATGATAAACTATGAAAGGGAAATATTTCTGTAACTGGAATGCCCCTGTCTGTTTGCAGCCCTAGTAAATTTATTAAGTAATATTACAAAAATTGCAAAAATGACATATGAACATAAGCTTTCATCTTTTTTTGAATTATTTGGATATTTGTTTTAGAGTACATGAGCCATTAGCACTAGGACTGCTTGGACTGTACTTGGCTCTGCTGAAACCTACGGTCCCAAGGAAGTGCATAATCTAAGCATTATAAAACTGTAGAACAATTCAAGACCTTTGGATATATTAGTTCACACTGGGCCCTGACTTGAAAATAAAACTTACTTAACATATTAGCACCATAACATTTTCAGAGGTACCTTTAATACAATAATATAATTTTGATATTTTGGCAGAAAAGATTTAATGGGTTACAGATGACATTCCATGTATGGCATGTTTCTGTTAACTTGCCAAAGAGAGAACAACAACTAAAATGGTTTTACATGCACTTTATTCAACTTTTCTTATGCATTCAACATTTATTTCTTAGAAGACAGTCCTTTAAGTAAAAGAGGCCTTAATTGATAATGATTTATTAGTTACCAAGCCATCATTTGTAGGCTTCATTTCACATTGTTCACTTACACTAAGTGGCTCTGAGACAAATCCTTCAAATCCTTCTTTTTTGCCTAAAGTGAGTTACTCATCTTAAACCAAGCCACAAAGCTGCTGCAAATCTTTTATTCATCAGCAATAAAAAAGTCAGAATGTAGAACTGCATACACTGGATATAAAAAAAACAAGTAACGCCCTCATGGATAGGTAAATGGTTGCTAAAAAATCTCATTGACTTCTTTGCCTAGCTCTCAACCAATCAGGGACAAATCTCAACCAATCAGGGACAAATCTCAACCAATCAGGGACAAATCTCAACAGAATCAGGGACAGTCAGGGACACTTTTAAAATAGAAGTACTATTAACTTGAGACATTGACCGAATAAGAGAATGTGAATTAATATACATTTTCTGAAGTAAAAGAAGTCTATAATTCTAATTATTGTCATTATTAAGTACAATTCACCACCTTTTGTCCAAAAGTCACCAGTTTTAGAAGGGATTAAGAGGGACATAGCTAATATTTTAGTCAAAATCAGGGACAGTTGAGCGATATGTTTCTTTGAGTCTTGCATAAAATTCAGACAAGGGCTCCAAGAATAGATAGACTGTGCTAAAAATGGCTTTCAAAATACACTGCCTTTTCTTTTGACAAATATAATGCAACGAGTCACAATTAAATGTATATGCAGCCTAGCTCATTTGTGAAGCTGTAACCTAGATGCCTGCTCATGTGTTCAATAAGCACTACAAATTAATTGCAAATGGTCATTCTGTGAGAAGATTGGCACTTGAGATCAGGCAGGTAAACTTAACAGTAAAGCAGTTACCCATGACTGTTGATCTTCTTTTGGCTTTTCCCGGTTAGGGATCACCACAGTGGATCACCTGTCCGCTCATGATTGGCAGTGGAGTTGTATGGTGTCGAGTTGCCAGCCCAGCACCCAACCTTCTACAGAAGGCACACACACACGCATGCACTCATGCCTAGGGCCAATTTAGAGTATCCAATCCACTTACAGCATGTCTTTGGGATGTGGGAGAAAACTGGAGCACCCAGAGGAAACCCATGCAACCACAGGGAGGACATGCAGACTCCACACAGAAGGCACCCTAGCTGAGGATCGAACAGGTGAACCTCTTGCTGTGAGGTGGCAACACTAAATGCTGCACCACTTTGGCCACCCTTTCCATGACCGTTGATAACAGATGTATAATCCTACTATTCTTTTTTTCACATTGTTATGCATTCTTTAATGGACCACCTGCTGCAGATGGTATATAAGAATTTACAATGCTACATCTTTATTTGCTTGAAATAAAATAGTGTTAATTTATTATTATCTTTTAATGTGCTATATAAAAGAAGACCGAACAATAACTTATGGCAGCATGACATCTTACTGTTACAAAACCTGAAGTCAGATGAATTCAGAGTAGTATGAGCTCTTTCATACTACTGCCAGAGCCATAGGTAAGGCAAGGTAGATAGGGCAGCTGCTTTGTGCACTAGCTTGTAGGGGGCACTTATTGATATATACAGCTTTAAAATTGCAACGCATTATTAGACTGCTACATGAAACATCTAATGCCTTGCCACCTTAAAAAGATAACAGTTTACAGACTGTCATTAAGTGATCTCAGCTGAGATTATGTATATACGTAGGGGTGTTGGGGGCACAAAAACTTAGCACAGTCTTATTTTCAGGCCTAATTTACCTCTGCACAAAATGCGTCTGTTTTTTTGAGGCATGTCCCTGTTTAATTTATCCTTTTACACAATTCTCGGAGTCCCCTCAATGCATGACTTTTTATGCTAGTACAGAGAAAACCTTGTTACATGCCCAAGATACTAATGACAACAATAATTTAAATAAAGAGAACAGACATTTTACACCTCCCTTTTACTGAAGCAAAAATAAATGATCTTGTGTGGCTGATGTAGCCTTGACTAAAGATTGTTACTTCTTCCTAACTCAATGATAGCAGAGTGGAAAGGTATGATAGATATACTTAGGTTTATTATTCTGTGTCAGGTAATGTGTGTTGTTAAGCATACTCATCTTTTGCCAGGGGGTAAGGGTGTCATGAAGAGTGTCATGAAATATTAGAGCTTGTTATTATCTTGCATGTAAACTTATTTGTGTCCTCAAAGTTTGATTTAGAATTGGAAGGATGTTGGATAAATTCATGATTTCAAATTGCACATGATCCCAATTAATCTTGATGGAAGAATGAAATGATAAGAAGGAAAGGAAGTGAAAGGTGGGTAGTAATCTGAATCAGATTGCCTTTGATGAACAGAGTAGTAAGACTGTGGAATGTTTGGACAAAGTGAGCAAAATCTGGGAGGAATGCATAATTAGGCGAGGTCTACAAATGGAGTAGGGCAAGTGAAATTTTCAGCTGTTCAAAATGCCAGTTATGTGAAGGGATGGAATCCTTTAAATTTATCCCAGGAGTCACTGGCTAAAACTTGTAACTATATCATACTAAACTTTTTAATACGTTACTCATACCTATTCATTCTCTTTTACCCTTTTTTCTCAAATTGCTCTTCATTTCCATTTCTTCTAGCATCATCCAGGCTGAAATATTCTTCCTGTATCTTCTAGACTAACTCTAACTTCTAACATCATCTTCTGAACTATTAGCTCACCTTCAAGGCTACAACTTCTATGGCATTCTTTGCTAAGCTGAACATGGTTGATAAAACTACTGGCTTAATAAAAACATATGAGCCTTTAATGCATAGAAAGTATGTAGGCTGAGCGATCACAAGTGTAATCCTTAATTTTTCAGAAGTGAGGAATAAGTGATGCTTCCAAGAGGTAGCCTGACCTGGATTCTTTTGCTAGACTTCAATGTGAAAAAAATGCATGGATAAGTGCATTTATAAAAAAGTAGAGAGAGTAGAGACATTAGACATGTAAAGATGCATTCACAAGGATGAAATTGCTACTATGTATTGAGAGAAATTAGGGTGAAGGATTGGCAATGGCAGTTGGTCAGATTATACTGTGAATAAAGCAACACGGCTCTGGAAATGACCAAAAGGACTTCTGTGAGAAGACAGTGGATGTGTAAAATGGAAGGTGGTGGAACTTGTATGTGATTTGTATAGCATAATACTGCACCAGTGGTTTATGAAGTGACAAGGCTTGAGGAAAAATGATAGCGGAGCAATTTGATAATGTTGGTGATATCATAGACAGAATACAGAGCAGCGACATATCTTGGGAGCTCTTGTGGTATGAGGGAGATGTCAAAGTGTGTCTCTGTTAGATGGTTATACATGGATGGGCAAAGCATGTTGTCATCGTACATCAGTATAGTATTAGAGTAATAAAATTAATAATAGGGTGTGTGAAAGAAGTGCAAGCAAGTCATTGTAAATTGGGTGACTATGAAGGTGATGATAGAGCTAAATTGAAATTGAGTCTTGCAAAACTGTGGATGAAGACAGTCACATTGAATGAAGTTCCATGATTCCAGTCAATATGGGGAGAGATAAGTGTGGTTATAATCTGGAGGTCAAGAGGCAGAGTTTGCTAGATTGTTTTTTTTTTTTTTTTTTTTTTTTTTTTTTGTTTTTGGCCCATGGGAGACTAAGGTATGATTGTGAGTGTCCGTTAAAAGCATCATACGACTTTGGAGATATGTGAAGGGCTAAGGGCAGGCGTACAAGGAAACATGCATTTAATCCAGCAGTGTTATTTAGAAGGTCATCAGTTATTAATAGAATGCATTTAGATCTGCCTGGGGCATTTTAATTGATCCCACATCATATATATAAATGTTTTACAGTGCAACAATAACAATAAATGCAGACAAATGTTTTTCAGATATTGCAGCAATTGATACTCCTCATTATAGAGAATAAACCTGTCATGCTTAACATACTTTGTCTATAGAACCTGGACGAAACTATCGCCTAGGTTGTGTTTGATGGGTTATTCTTGTGAGTTTTGTGAACTGTAGCATACTAGTTAGTTCACAGAAATTAAGCCAATGACATTGTTACAGTAAGGTACACTTCATTCAATGTATTAGCCTATGCCCTTTATTGTTAGTAAAAATGCATTAACCTTTTACTATTTCAGCAAACATACATCGCCTTCCTGATTTACTTACACATGTATTTGCTCTAAAATTCCAGATGGATGAACTAGAGTAATTATAACTTTCACCAATAATTTATCTATGTAAGATATGGCATATGGATTTGCACATTAAAATTGAAATATGTCATTATTATGATTGGGACATATTATGTAAAAAGAAATAAGATGATTGCTACAAGGAAATATCATCTTGTGATGTGAGACTTGAAAGTTAACAATACAGCATAACAAAAAAATAAAATGAGCAGTAGGAGACAAGAACATCTGCAACAAAAGCACAAAACATCATTTAACTTCCAATAGTTACTATTCCACCATTTAAAATCTAATTTACCAGATATGATGAAGACAGCCCAGAACAGAACAGAAGTAATATCTGATCGGTGACAGGTAGGGAACACTACACCACTGTGACAATATTAACTCCACTGACATTGTATATAAATGTCAAGAGGATATGCCTGGATACCAAGAAATGCTTTCCAAGGCATGTGCATAGAAGTCTGGTATTACATCTACTTATAAAACTGATACTGTATATTCATTGGTGTGTATGCAGTAATATTCTTGTGGGTGACTATCTTAATGTTCTGCTATAAAATGCATACATTGGGTGAAGCATGAGATATTTCCATGATAGCTTAGTAACAGCAGTTAAATTGATGAAGCACTTTAAGTTATATGAGAGTTCCTTTTGCAAGAGTATGTTTTTCATTTTTCATTCCTTTTAAATTCTGTTACCATTTTTTATATTCAAGAAAACAAGGGCTGCATTAGAAGAAGGAATGGACAATTTTCTGGAGATTCCAGTATACGATTTATGATGATTACGAGCTGTGCTTATAGTAATGTTATGTGCATTAGCATTTAAATATTTTTTATGCTTTGTGTGTACGCCTTTTTTTCAACATAAACAGAAATAGAAGAGTTAATGGGGATTTTGATATTTCGTGGGGAGTCCTCAGGACACAATGTCCTCAGTGATACATTCATTTTCCTCAGAGTCATCTGCATCTCAAGTTGATCAAACCTACTTTAAAAGTTATCAGATGATCCTAGAATCTAATTTCAGTGCTCACTACCCCATGACTTTGGAAATATATAAGTTATATGTTGATATTCACAACTAATGTGTTTATAGTATAATTTTCAGCCTGGCTTGACACTAGATTTTTCCCACCCAAGCAGCACTGATTGCTTTCCACAATTCTGAGTACATAGCAGTAGATTAAAAGTGCCTCATGGGTTCTGATTAAGTGATCATTTAAAATCATTGTCACAGTTAATAATATGCTGTTTCTAAGTCATATTTCCCATTCAGCCACTGACTGAAATGGCATTAATTGTCTATTATTCACATACAGAACCCAGCTTCTTTAAATATTATATTTCATTAAAATAGTCATAACTCTACTGTAGGCAATTAATAACTTATAATATTTCTTGTTGTGAATTTTTTATAGATTAATTTCTTTCTGGATCACTGCTTATTCTAATTCTTGGGTGATAATTCAGTCCTTGTGAACATCTATCAAACAGCATGAATTGTTCATCTCCTTCAGAGAAAATAAAGTGTTTTTCCTGTAATTTCCTCAGTATTTAAATGTCAAAACTATAATAACCATTTTTGTGAGATATATATATATATATATATATATATATATATATATATATATAATTTTCTGATTTAGCAGCTTTGCAACCTTACATTTGAATTTAAATATCTTAATATTTTTGAAACCTTTTCTTCCTCATGTTTTAACCTGAGCTGGTCTGTAGAGTTATAACAGCCAGAATTATATAAAATAAGGGCTACAAACATGGTTTCCAAATATACCAAGATTGACAATCTTCTGTAGTTTTATAATATGTTTAATGAAGCGCACAACGAAACTGGAAAAAAAAGACAAGAAACATTCATATATGTGTGTGTGTATGTGTGAACATAGCTATCTATACCCACACACACACACACACACACACACACAGTATATCAGCATGCTCCCAGAGCCTAAGTGTAGCTGCTGATTTCATTTTAAGCATGCAGGAGCTAAATAGAATGGGTGGAATAAAGTGAATGTGCTGGGACTGACAGCATGTGTAACTGCGGTTTCAATAAATGATTACACTTACAGCACTGCATGTATTATTTCTACATTTGCTTAGGAAAGTATTATAAAAGAAGCACTTGGATCTGACAAACTGTAAGCTTGTTTCTCTACTTCATGGAAAATGCAGTGTCCCCATTAAATGCACCACAAATAGCAGGAATTGACTGAAATGATCAAGAACAGGAGGCTGGCTTTGTAGCACCTAAGGTGAAAAACACATAATGCATTATCCCTCTTATAAATAGGTTTACAAGTATAATTTGGGTAAAGAAAATCATTTTCTTTAATTAGCTGTATATAATCCGAGCAATATAGCAGGTGCATCCATCCAACTGGTGGACAAACAATTTATGGCTTTCAAAATTCATAGAGTGTTGTGGCAGTGAGATAGTTTTTCAGTCGTGATGTAATAGTTATAATTTAATTTTAAATTATTTTTCTTGTGCTATGCTCTAGTCAGAATTCTAGTTACAAGGACATTGGTGGGCATTAATGGTAAATTAAACATTTTGATCCTGGTTTTCAACCTCAACATTATTTTCACATGCTTAGAAACAATATGCATTCTTATTGCTTTTTTAAAATAAGTTTGTTTCATGTTCAGAAACACTGCATTTTCAGTATAACAGGAGGATATGCAAACACAGTAGAATAAATGCACTCATCCTTGAAGAAAAGTGAGAGACAAAGCCAGAAACAATCATTTTAATTTGATGGCATCTGAATTGTTTGCCCATCTTTGCAGAATGAAGGTCACACATACTTGTGAACACAGGTCTCTTGACCTTGTAAATTTGTGTAAGATTTTATGAAAATATTTTTGTGTCGCATTTAGTTTTCCCCATATGGCAAGTAAAAACAGTATTTATTATTCAGCAGAAAAAGCAGAGGAAAACGGCAAGTAATTTAAAACTAGTTCAATGAATTGTGAATATGAGAAGCAGTTCGAACTTAATATTTAATTAGTACTCTTTCCTTTTAGTTTATTGTCTTGGTGGTTTCGTGTAGATTTACTGGAATGGCATCGCCTATTTGTTTATTTCTGAACTGCAGTCAAATAGTTGTAGGTAATTGCATCATGTGGAATTTGAATTCTGGTATTCAGAAAAGCGAGTTGAGGACTTAACACTGCCCTTTCTCTTTCCTTTTAGTTTATTATCTTGGTGGTTTTGTGTAGATTTACTGGAATGGCATCGCCTATTTGTTTATTTCTGAACTGCAGTCAAATAGTTGTAGGTAATTGCATCATGTGGAATTTGAACTCTGGTATTCAGGAAAGGCGAGTTGAGGACTTAACACTGCCCTTTCTCTTTCCTTTTAGTTTATTATCTTGGTGGTTTCGTGTAGATTTACTGGAATGGCATCGCCTATTTGTTTATTTCCGAACTGCAGTCAAATAGTTGTAGGTAATTCAATCATGTGGAATTTGAACTCTGGTATTCAGGAAAGGCGAGTTGAGGACTTAACACTGCCCTTTATCCCCACTTGTGGTAAGCTATATAAGTTTGGTCTGTCCCTTGGAAAAAGTTTGATTTGCTGGTGAATCATTCAGGATTACAGAGATTTAAAAAAAATCAGTGTTTCATTCTGCTTATTGTCCAACAAATGCATGCTGATGCAAAATGTTAGTCATTTTTAAAATTTGCTCCTGACTTTGAGCCTTTATTCTGCTTTTATTTTTGATTTTACCCAGAATTCTTGAGCAATAAAGTTGAGAGTTGTAGTATCTGATGTTCTGCCAGTATTTATAAAACTCTTGTGAAACAGAAAACCATTCCTGAAGATCAGAACTGTCAGCACTTCTTGAAATCCGAGGTGGGCACTGACATCAGCCACACTGGGATGCTGATCTCTGGTGGTTACCTTGCTCATTTTCATTATCAGCTTTATCCCAACAATGTCATATCACAGCTGAGTTCAGGATGAATAGCATTATCAGACAAGTAATACATTTTCCCCACATTTTTTCCTCAACCAGCAGCAGCTTTTGTGGGGCCCCCAAACCATCAGAGGTGATTAAGAAGGCCTCCTTGCTGCACCCACAGGTACTGTAGATACCTAAAGATGGCTATGTCAGTTTTAGTGGAGAGAATGTCCACCAGTAGGATTTGACTAAGCCATGGCCAATAGGTCAGTGGCAAAATATATGATGAAATTGTGAAACCTTTCCTAAAGCCTGTCTGAACATCTTAATAAAATACATTTAGCCTCGCGGTCGAGTGGGCGTTCGAAAGACATGCGTTGAATGGACATGCCTTTGTTGAAGGTTGGGCATCGGGCTGGCAACTTGGCACCTTAAAATCTACTGCCAATCATTAGCGGACCGGAGTTCCGCTGTGGCGACCCCTAACCGGGAAAAGCCGAAAGACAAACAACAACAACAGTCTTATGTCACTTGGGAAGACAGACTGCTTGTTGTGTTCATTTAATTTGGCCATCACTCTTTATGTCAAAATGTATGGTGTCATGGGTATCAAAAAAAAAAAAAAACAGTTCTACCATGCTTTTTGTAATGTACTATGACTTGTTTTACTGTTTGCTAGTCTATTTTCTTCATGTTCTATAATGTGATTGTTTTTCTTTTAACAATTCCTTAGGTAATAAACGTTTTAACAAAGTAAGTGCTCACTGCAAGTAAAAGTTTGCTTTATTTACTTATTTATTTGGCTACCAACCACAGGTAGAAGCAGACACCTGAGGTCTACTCTCTTAGATTGCTAAAGAAATGCATGACGCTCACAATACCATTAACAAAATCTCTAATACAGAGAAAGTAACAGATCTGACAACATGATATCAACAGATATTATATCTTGAAGTTATTATTTATTTATTTATTGACATTTGTTAACCGGGTTGGTCCAACTGGGCTTATGGCCCATTTTCAGTGGAGACTTGAGGAGAAAAGCTCCATTAATAGACTTTAACACTACATTACAATGCTGACAATTTTTCATTTAATACAGATATGAGAAGCGGAAGAGATTTACATAAGTTGTTATACAGGAAAGGTCAATATACACAGTATAATGCATACATAAAGCAAAATCACAATATTTTACATGGAGAGTATATTTAAGTAAAAGTAAAAAAAAAAAATGTTTTCATAGTCTTTGCTTGACTGAAATCAGTATATGGCAACTTACATGGAGTTGTGCATAGTGGTGGAGTAAAATGCATGTGAAAGGAGTGTAAGGAGGCTAAGTAGGGTCTTGGCAAGTTTTGCAGTTGAATAGATGAGTTCTAAGTTCATTTTTAAAATGAGAAGAGTGGGTAATATGTCAAGGGAAAATTTGTTCCAGGCGTAGGCAACAGAGTATTTGTATGCTGTTTTGCCTACAGATTGTATTGGCTGGTAGATGTCCAGTAGCTGCTGGTTTGAAATATGGAGGGTCTGAGATTTAGTATAGGTAGACATTAAGGAAGAAAGAGATGGACAGAATGAGGTTTTGTAAAGAATACAGTGTAGCATATGAAATTGAGATAGCACCAGTTGTTGGGAGTTCTAGCCATTGGGGAGAGTTTAATGCAATACAGTGGTGTGAATTCTATGGGGAGTTGGTAATGAATCTAGCTATTTTGTGGTAGGTTTGTTGGAGTTTATTCAGAGTAGTTGCCTGAATGTTGGTAAGAACTGGAGTGGCATATAGGAGGGAGGGGAGAAGGAGTGCCTGTCCTAGGGGAGTCTAGCATCAGGGAGTTAGAAATGTTTTGTTCCGATACAGTAGGCCTAGTTTCTGGTGTGTTTTTTTTTATACAATGGAGTATGTGCAGGTTGAATTTTAGTTCATGAATGATGAACCCTGGGAGTATTGTGTGGGTATCAGGTTGGATAGTTGTTGTGTTAGAAGGTTTAATAACAAAGGTGGTTTTATGGTGAGTAAGAGAATGGGGAAGGAAGAGTAGGAGTTTAGTCTTTTTGGGGTTTAGGATCACTAGGTTGTCTGATAGCCATTGTTCAATGGATAGAAAGGCATGTTGGGTTAGGGTATGGAGCTCGGAGATGTTGTTTGAGATAGAGATAAGTGTAGAATCATCAGCATATTGAATGAGGGAAGATTCTTTGCAGGAAGTAAAAAGATCATTGGTGAAGACATTAAACAGAAGGGGCTCTAAGATGGAGCCTTGAGGAACACCTGTTGGGATGGGAAGAAAAGGTGAGGAGTATGAGAGCCATTTGACAGATTGTTCCCTACTAGATAGGTAGCTAGTGAACCAAGCAAGGTCGGAGGAAGATAGGTTGAAACTAGAGGATGAGAGACAGTATCAAAAGCTTTGGAGAGGTCAAGGAAGAGACAGGAAACAAGCTTATTGTTGTCTAGGGCCTCAGCAATGGAATGAGTGAAGGAGAGGAGGGCAGTGGTAGTGCTATGGTTGGGGATGAAATCTGTGTTGGGTGGGGGTGAGTAGGTTGTGCTGAAGGAGGTGGATAAGAAGCTGTGTGAATACATTGTTTTAGTATCTTAGAGAGGGGGGATGGCAATGGGTTGGTTGTTGGTAGGGTCAGTGGAGTTTCCACCTTTATGTAGAGGGATAGTTAAGAAAGATTTCCACAGGGTGGAAACAGTTGATTCAAGAACTGATCTATTTATTAGTATAGATACAGGATAGGCAACAGAGTCAGCAGCTAGTTTGAGGAAGGTAGGAGGTAGATTGTCAGTGGAGGGAGATCAGTTTGAGCTTAAGAAGTAGAGATTTGATGTAAGTAATAGGAACTGGCTGAAAGGAAAACAGAGTTGTGTTTGGAGGGTGGGGAGGGGTAGACATCGAAGTAGAGTTTGGGTTAGAGGGTATGAGATTCTGGATGGTATCAATAAAGTGTTTGTTTATGAGGATAGTGGTTTCCTGTCAGGATGTGTTTGGGTAAGGGGAGGGGTTAGAGGGACTGCCTGGATAAAGGATTTTATTCAGAGTAGACCAAACTTTTTGAGGATTGGATTTGTTGTTAAGTTGGGGAGAGCTATAGTAGGACTTTTTGTCTTTTATAGTTTGTTTTTTAGCAAGGTTCCTTAGGTGTCTATATTTGAGAAAAAGTGCTAGTTGTTTTGCTTTAGTCCAGGCTTTGCAAGCACGATCTCTTTTTTCATAAGGGACTTAATTTCCTTGGAAAACCATGGAGCATGATTTGATTTTATTCTGATCTTCTTAGAGGAACTAGGGAGAATAAAGTATTCAGCAAGATGTTATTGAACATACTTACAGCATCGTTGAGGGGGATTCATCTAAGGATGGACCAGTCTATACTGGAGAGAATAGAGTTAAATTGGGAGATATCAAAAGTAGATAGTGTTCGACAATCTCTAATAAGGTTATAGATTTGAAAAAAAAACATTTAGAAACAAGTGACAACTTACCAATAACAGTGATATAATAGATATCACTCAAAACCCAAACAAAAATAAGAAAGTTGAAACATTACGGATAAGGAATGGATGTCAGCCTAATATAAATGAAGTCAAGGATAGTGCCACACACAGAACAAAAAAAAGGCAAATTAAATGGGATTAGTAATGGCTGTTTATTTAATTCAATCAGTACTGTTGAGCATATTAATAGCGAAGACTTGGAAGCACATAAAGGGCTACTTAATATAAATGGAGGTAACTTGATGGTGATTAACAACCAACAGAGTGACCCGTATTAAGTATCAAAACAGTTGTGCAGGTTAGGAAAAGGCAAAATTGCATTTAGTACCTTGCTAGACTTTGCTTAATTGCCATTCAAAGGATGTTCCATAGATTGTTTAAAATAAAACCAAGATATAATAAAATCTTTATTCATGCAATAATATTTACATATGACTGCATCAAATCATATGAAGAATGCATCACTATCTATTATAGAAATTGCTAAAACCAGTTGTATAGAGATTATCTGGAATGAAATCATACTTTGCAGGAAATGGAAAAATTGCACCTACATAAAAGCTGGGACAATTATGTGTAATTTACATCATTTAGTTGATAACATATTGGAAAGACTGTACATCGGGCATGCATCTATTACAGCTACTAAGCTAGTCCATATGGAACAGGCTACTTATAAAAAAAATAGCTATTTTTAGGGAAAAAAATAAACTGAAAAAAGAGTCTGTTTCAGGAATATGTGATAATTTTGTAAAGTGCTATCACTGTAATACTCAAAATCATCATTGTCATCAGCCACCTTTTTTCCCATTTTTCTACATGGGGTCAGGGTATTGTGTTAACTGTCGCCAACCTCGATTCAGTGCCACACTCCTGCCTGACTGTCACAGATCTTCTTTCACACAATCCATCCATCTCTTTGCTGGATGTCCTCACTTCCTCTTGCCTTCCTCCTGTCTGTCCCAAATCTTCCTCACCAGATTGTCTTCTGCTTTTCTGCACATGTCCAAACCACCATAATCTGTTCTCTTTGATCTTTTCTGCAAGTGGAGCTACTTTGGCTTCTGCTCTTATGTCCTCATTTCTTCATCTATCCCACAGTGTGCATCTTACCATCCTTCTCAGGCACTTCATTTCCATCACCTCTAGCTTCTTCAACTGTTCTGCCGTTATTGCCCAGGTTTCTGTACCGGTTGTACCACTGTCTGGTGCACCTTACTTTTTAGCTTCTTTGGCATTTTTCTGTCATATCCTACACCTGACCCTCTTTGCCAGTTAGCTGCAGCCCCTCTGATTCTAGCTTTGACCTCTTCATTCAGACTTCCCTTCTCCTCAACCACCCCTCCAAGATACTTGAAGCTGTTTATCTGTTCCACTATATTCCCTTCTATCTCTGCTCTCAGCTTCTTCTGATTTCCCCAGTTTGCTGCCATTGTCCCCATCTTATCTGTGCTTAGTTTCATCCCATGTGCCTTCAGTTTTACATTCCATTCTCCTATCCATTGCTGAAGTTCGAGTTCAGAGTCTTCCTGTAATGTCACGTCGTCTGCATACAGCAACTTGGTTGATCTGTCAGCTAATGTAATACTCAAAGTCTCTGCAATAAACATCATGAATTAAAAAATACTATATAGATTCAATTACATCTATAGACTGAGAGCTATTATTGACTGAGGAACATAGGGGTACATATGTTTTTCTCTTTTAAATAAATTTGATTACTATTGTGATCAAACTCAAGGACAGGGGTCCTGATACTGATTCATGGTAGTATTAAAAGCTATTGGCAATTTATTGGAACATGTAACTATAGATATTTCTCAGACAATCTCTTGTTAGTAGTATACTTAGTTAGAAACGCCTGACCATTGACTACATATCTCATTAGGATTATCCGGCCAGGTTAGGTAACAATACTGTTTAATGTAATCTTCCTTTCTTAGGAGATTTTAATGTCTCAAATACAGATTGATGCAACCTCAAAGTGAAGAGTGAATTTTGAAACCTATTTACTAATTTAATTTCATAACATGGATTAAACAACTGATGTGGAGAATACTACGAGAAGCATCATACTGGACATTGTTGCATCCCATGTTTTGCATACATTATACAATCTCAAAGTCCTTCCTCCAGGTAGGTAGCTCATACCAAAATGTAATTGAATTTGAAATATGTAATCTTTAAATGAACATGGACATAAAACATATAATTGCAATAAGATTGATTGCTTTGCAAAATTAATAGCTAATGTTGTCTGGTCAGATGTGGTTGTGGGAAAGGATAGATATTTTGGTTATGCAACCTCGAAAGATCTTTTAAAATAACTGTAAAAATATAACCTCTCTAGGAAAAAAACTGGAGTCAGCAATAAAGTGCTTTATTGGTGGAATCACATCCTCCAAAGATTGTATAAAAAGGGGATTTAAAAAAATTTAAAAATATGTGTCATGGTTAAAAAATGGAGATGAAATAATACTGATAAGGCTTGGAAATTACAAATTACTAACTGCATGTCATAGTACAAAAAAAAACCTGTTAATGATAACACCAAAAAGAAAAACTGCAAGTATATAAATAGAAACAACCACATTTGATTAGCCCTTTAGAAGTGAATTAATCTGTAATATGCTATTACAAACAAATTGCAAACAAATGTAATTAATACTTTATAAATATATGTGTATCCACTGTGACAAAGTTATAAAATCTGATTAACAGATTTCTGTCCATACTACTTTATAAGTTATTACTACTGATAGTAAAAGGCAAACACTTAGTAAAATGAAAAGATAACATCAGTAGGGCTATATAATATACCAGTTTTCTAGTATGCAATATAAAATATACTGTTTTACATATCCTATGACCCATTGTCAATATGTTACTTTATTCTGGGGAATCTGAAATTTAACCCTGATCTGTCAACTATGTGTCTAGTGGAGAGAAGCAGCCTGAAATGCTTGATAACTTATGCCAAAATCAGCATTACCCCTTAAAACAACCCTAGGTATCAAAAATTTTCAGTTATGTATCGGTAGCATGGATAGGCTTAAAAAGGTCCCCCAGGGGGTCGTTATCCTAGTAATCAGATTGTTGTTTGTCTTTTCAGCTTTTCCCAGTTAGGGGTCGCCACAGTGGAACTCCGGTCCGCTAATGATTGGCAGTAGATTTTTTTGGTGCCAGGTTGCCAGCCCGACCCCCAACCTTCAGCAAAGGCATGCCCATTCATGCATGTCTTTTGGAGGCCACTCGACTGCGGGGGGGGGGCATGCAGACTCCACACAGAAGGCACTCGAGCCGAGAATTGAACAGGAGAACCTCTTGCTGTGAGGCAACAACGCTACTGCTGTACCATCGCGGCTTGCTATCCTAGTAATCAGATATGACTTTTTTTGCTCGAATCCAGCTATGAATGTTTCTATTTGAATCTAAACCATCCAAAGCTAAGATCAAGAAATTAAGCTTATTTTGAATTTGATCTGCACTTTTTCATCTGTATTTTACTGCATTCATTTTGAATTTTTCCTGTTTTTATTTTGTGTCTGCTATTATCTGCACTTGATTTCCACTTAAGTATTGCTTAGTTAGACTATATCCAGACTTGCTGAATACAGCCTGTTTTTTCATACACTTGAACTCAAATCCAACCGTCTTGCATTAAAAAATGCTCCCCTGCTCAGTTGTGGCAGAAGAATGTGAATATAGACTTGTCTGAGCTGAGGAGCATTTGCAGTCCTTTGTCAGAGGCCCAGAGTGCTTCTGCTTGAATTGAAGCCCTCCAAAGTTAAGAACAAGAAACTAAGCTTATTTTGAGTTTTATCTCCACTTGTTCATCTGTATTTTACTGTTTTACTGCATTAACCTGTGCCTTTTAACTGTTTTTACTGTTTGTGCCTGCTTATTACCTGCACTTGTTTTGCACTGAAATATTGCTTTACTAGCATAGACAGACTTGTTGAATCTAGCCTGTTTTTTCATACACCTGAACTCAAATCCAGCCATCTTACATTAAGAAGGGCTCCCCTGCACCCTTGTGGCAGAAGAGTGTGGATACAGCCTTATCTGAGCTGAGGGATTGATGGAGGAAGGATCACTGTGTGATTTCCTACTGGCAGTCTAGTTTAAAACTTTAATTTTGCCTGTATATAAGTCTCGCATTTGCGCTTACCTGAGCACTGTGCAATGAGGTTACTGGTGCCTTCTATTGAAGCAAATGTCTAGAAAATATTTTTTCCACAGACAACAGTCAGTGAAACTCTCCCAGGTTCTTGTCTGCTCTGTGGACAACACAACTGAGCACTTCTCCACCGCAGACAACTGAGCTGTGCATTAAGCAGCTACCCCCCACTTTTTATCCCTGGTCTTATATAGAACAAGTCCCCTTGTTAATCTCA
The DNA here is from genome assembly GCF_019279795.1 of Protopterus annectens. Lineage (NCBI taxonomy): Eukaryota > Metazoa > Chordata > Ceratodontiformes > Protopteridae > Protopterus > Protopterus annectens. The sequence continues at coordinate 730,316,025 of NC_056750.1, forward strand.
AAGCAATAGCTGATCTAATTTCCCCTCTCACTAATTAATACTTATTTATTTGACATTTGTTAACTGGCTTGGTCCAAATTACATCAAGCCTATTTTCAATGGAGACCCCAGGAGAAAAGCTGCAAAATACTTGTACAATCTTATGAAAAAAAGAAGCAGAGTAAAAAATAATATACAGGGATATAAAATTCAATAAATGCAAATATATAACAGTTTTCAAATGTGAGAGATCCAAAAAAGGTTATAAGCATAATTAAGTTACATACAGTGTTCAAACACATAGGAGAATAACTTTATACAAGTTTGTCTTATACAGTAGAGTAAATTATCCAAGCTAGTTGGGACCTATGGTAGTTTGGATAATCAAACTGTTTGGACAATCAAACATACATTGAACTGGATAAAACACTTCTAAAATCTTGTGTTTTCTGCACACAGAGACTATACTTTAAACCATTCAGTGATTCCAGTGGAAATAAAGAATATTTTTCACACACTAGAGGGGTCAAGCAAATACGTGTTTTCATATTCAGACTTTCTGATTTTTCTTACCTGAAAACTTTGGAAGGCTGTGTTTTATAATTGAAAGGAGATAAAGCTGTTTAAGGCTTAACCTCTTGATTGTGTTAGTAGGTATAAGTAGTAGAGAAGGAATATGTAGTAGACAGAAAGGGATAAAGGTTTATGTGGGGTCATAACGTGGGCATAGCCATGATTTGGCTAGACAATTTTTTAGTTCTTTTTTGAAATTGTTGGGGTGTTTAATGCTTCTTATGTTGAGAGGGAGTTTGTTCCAATTATGAGATGCAGAATATTTGTATAGTACTTTTCCCATAGTTTTATTTGGTTTGTATATTTAGAAAAGAAGTTAGTCTATGCTACGTCGTGGGCGTGAAGGGGTATGGTAAGATACAAGACTGGATAGGGAGGAGCAGGCAGAGGTTTTGTTGAGTAGGAAATGAGTAACGTGGAGTTGTCAAAGTTGCACCTGATGGGGGAATTCAAGCCATTGTAGGTTTTTAGTGCTGTGCAGTGGTGAGAAGAATGTGGTAAGTTTGCAGAGAATTTTGCGATTTTATTGCAGGACTGTTCCATCTTAGTAATTAATGAAGATTGAATGTTTGTGAGAATTGGCACAGCTTAGAGAAGACTTGGAAGTAAGTAAGCATTGAGCCAAAGAGAGTCTAGTGACTGGAGTTAGGAATTTTCTGTTCCTATAGAGAAGACCCAGTTTTTGGTTAGTTTTTTGATGGATTGTTGGACATGGAGGTCAAATTTGAGTTGATCATCTCTTATCATTCCAAGCAGCTTTGTGTGGGATTCTATGTTTTATTTAAGTATGAGATACTTAAGAATTATCTGCTACTATGGACAGTCAGTTTCCCAACATTTCTCCAGCCAGCCTGTGCCCTGAGGCAATGTAGCAATTACCTAATGTATACTGACAACCACTTGCTCCTAAAGCAAACAAATACAGTATGTGAGAGATGCAACTATACTACAAAACTAGAATCAGTCCTCTCATGTAACAATAAACAAGACATCAAACAAGTTGTCAGCACACACACCTCTCTACTCACATCTGATAATGTCAAGGCACATAAACCCACATATGATCCTACCAAAAGAACAGAGACCACCAAGTGCAAACAGCCTACATGGATCTCGTACTATTGAATGAAATCTGACCTAACCGAAACCAAAACAACCAAACACACTTTAACAAAGGTGCTCTTCACCAAAAGAGCACTTTCGCTAAACTGTGCAAAAAATAAAAATAAACCCTATTACTCATGTAATGCCCCCCAACACCCCCCCTACTTTTATATTCTCACTCCGAGATTGCACTATACTATGATCCCAGCAATGGCCATTCCCCACATTTTTCTTTTTTTAGCACATTTTCACAAAAGTGGTTTTTCGGTGAAAAGCACTTTTGCGAAAGTGTGCTCGGCTGTTTCAGATTGGGTGAAACGGCCGTTTGATGAACAGTATGATCCCACCTACACATACTGATACATGAACAGAATCCACCACTACACATAACACATGCATTAGTCTTTCACTATCTAATCCCCCAGAGTAAAACCCCTCAAAGACTAATGTCCTAGTCATAGGCGACTCAGTAATGCGGCACACAGATGTTCCCTTTACCAGGCTGGACAAGGAGAAGGTTATGGTCAGCTGCCTGTCAAGTGCCAGAATCCATCAAATCATTGACACACTCAAGTCATTCAGCAACAATTACCATTATAATTCTGTCATAGTACATACTGGAGTGAATGACTTGAGACATACTTCTCTGAGCTATATGATGAGAGACATGACTGAACTCTCAGATTATGTATCCCAGACAGGTATGTCCCTAGCCCTAAGCAGCATTCTACCTCACCTATGCTGATGCCACAATACGGACAAAATATGATTGATTTCAGTAATTGGTTTAGCTTCTGGTGTCACTGCAGGGGGATCCAGTATCTGACAGCCTGGAAAAACATGGTCGACAAACCACACTGCTTTGACAGAGATGGACTTCACCTGTCTTCTCAAGGCTTTCAGATACTGGCAAAAATGCTTGTGTCTCCATAGTACCATTTTTAGATAATGTCAAAATAACAAAACTTCTGATGTAAAGAAATCCACTAGAGATAAAGTCAAGATCATGCTGCTTAATGTTAGGACTCTAAACAGTAAACTGGACTCCCTGGAAGCATTAATCACCTTGGAAAATGCTGATATCTGTGCAGTCTTTTGGTTAAAGGTCACAGAGAATACCCTACCCATACAAAGCTACAATGCCTTTCACACGTTCAGACCTCAAACTGAGCATGAAAGAATGAAAGGTGTAGGTGTATCCATTTTCATAAAATCCAAATACTCCTACAGACTGGTAAAACAATACGACTTTCTTGAGCTATTCCAAGTCTACATAACTATAAGCAAAATACCCTACCACATCATCGCTACCTACAGGTCCCTCACCATGAACAAGCAGAAGTACACTGCCTACCTGAGCTTGCTAGAGTTGTTCAGTATACAACCAAACACCTTGGTCATGACAGATTTCAACTATTATTCTATTGACTGGGCAATTTACACAAGTGCAAACATGTTTGCTCTGAGGTTCCTGGATTTTATAAAAATCAAATGCTCTAGAACAGTTGGTTTGGACTCCGAATTAGGGGTTCAAATGTCCTAGACCTGGTGCTCACCAGCATAGGGGTTACTGCACTACCCCCTGTGTGTTGCTCTCCCTGGTAAGGTCAGAACATAGATCAGTCTTGTCCGAATTTAAGATCAGACCTGATACCCACACAGGACCAAAAGCAATGAAAAATGTCTCCAAAGCAAACAATAGCCTAGTAAGCGATGATAAGCAATGATATAAAAAGTTTCAAAGCCCATAATAACACAGTAAATGATGACTGCAGCACAGCTGAAAAACAAAAACAAACTTTAATAGATGAGCGCTTTCATGCCTCAACAGGTGCTTCTTTAGATCTTACAACATGATAAAAAATGCATTTAAATAGACACTTAAAATACCTTTTTAAGATGAAGATAGTGAAATTAGCTCACAGAGTTTGAATAAATTTGTTATGGTAGATATACCTTTACTGAACGTAAGATATACAGTTCTTGTTGAGAACAGATTTGTGACCACGTTTATGAAATTAGAAAAGCTTTGGATAAATGTTGCCCTTGCAAATCATGTCAAAATGAATGGTTATGCACATTCCTCTGTGTTTATGGTTATTCAGTTATTAAATAGTGGATGATCTGAGGAATGATACTGAATGTTTGGAACTTAAAAGGATTATTCTTTTACAAGTGGATAAAAGGCATGGAGTAAATGAAGTTGTCCCATTAAATCTATTCAAATGCATTTGTTTTAATCATTTGTAATATCTGAAGAATTGCCTGTAAAAGTGTGAAAGCGTCCTTTTATTAAAGTTTGTTTTTAAGTTTTGTCAACTGTGCTGCTGTCCTCATTTACTGTTTTTCTCTGATGCTTGTGGTGCTTCTGAGGACACACTTTCCTCATGCTGGCTTGTGTGTTTCTGTCCCTAACATAGCCAACAATAGATGCCCTGGATGAGGGCAAAGCAGTAGTTACCACCTATCTTAATTTAGCCAAGGCTTTTGACACAATCCCCCACTCATGAATCATTGACAAATTCCCAGCTGGGAATTAACCCATACATCACTGGATGGGTAGCCAGCTGGCTCACTGACAGGACACACACTTTCAAAGCTGGAGAGTCCACCTCCACCAGCAGAGTAATTACCAGTGGAGTAGCACAAGGATCTGTGATGGGCCCTCTGTTTGGAATCTATTTCTCTGAGGTCAAGGCAGAAGTAGATGGCCTGTGGCTTACCAAGTTTGCAGATGACTGCAAACTGGGTACAATCATTGAGACACTAACAATGTAAACATATCATAGAAGGGGCTGATGCAGACAAATGATTGGTGCCAAAGTCACGGACTAAAATTAAATGCAAAAAATGCCTCATTATTCCTTTTGGTAAAGAAAGAACCCCTGCTAATTATGATGTAGATAGTACCCCTCTAAGTTCAAACTGAGTGGTGTGAGACTTGGGAACACAGGTTGATATCAGTCTAAACTTCAGTCACCATGTGTCCATAGAGGTAAGGAAAGCCTTCTACATTGTCCATCTCATAAGTAAGGGCATCACATCCAAGACTAAAGAGGCTATAACACTGCTACACTCGAACCTTAGCAGTCCACTAATTGAGTACAATGCTCCCTTCTATATGTATCTCACCAGACACCTGCAGCAATTGGAGAGACCACAGAGGTTTCTAACCAGCAGAATCCAGAGCCTCCAAAACATGACATACATGAAAAGATTGAAGGTCTTGTCACTGTATTCCCTTTCATACAGGCTGCTGAGAGGTGACATGTGCCTGGCCTACAGAGCAGTCTCTGACTCTGCTCTAAATATAATGCTGCAAATCCACAAATCAAATGGGACAAGAGTCACTCACTCCATGGCTCTCAACCTAACCTTCGACATTAATAAAACATGCTGGAAAGACAGATATATCTCCTAGAGATTGCCACTCCTCTGGAATAAGCTCCCACTTCATGTGAAGCAGAGCTCCTCGATGGCCCTATTTAAGCACAACCTTGACAAATGGATTGGTGACTGTAAATTCACCCTGGGGATGGCACACTTATCCCTCAGCAGGGGGTAGTTGGTGCTGATAATAGAATCTTTCTGCTAACAACGACCATCTAACTACAGTCAATTAGAGTACATGGGTTTTTACACAGCTAGGCTTATAAAAGCCCAAGGGTCATTAGACTAGTAACCTACTATGAACCTATGGGACCTTATATACTGTATCTGATTCTTGGAAAATTTCCCACTTTGCTCTAAATCACAAAGAAGGAAATAGAAATGAGGTTTACAATTATTGCTATATTACTGAATTATACTAAATTAACTGAAGCCATATTACTGATTTATTGCTGAAATGTTCCTTTCCTGTATTTTCTAGAGTGCACCTTTGCCTCTTCCTACCTATCCTGCCCACACTCCAGTTCCCTGAATTACACAACACATCTCTGATATACTATTTTGTTTGAATTTAGTCTAGGGTTACTTAACTGCCACATAACTACCTTCCACCCATATAGAATACATATTGCAGTAATAAGCTCTCTTTCACATAAGACTGATAGTCTCACTCTCCAGTGTCTTGGACTACTAGCTCTGCCCCACTCTGTTCACTATGCTCACTCTGCTCCCCTACCCTACTCTCATTCCCACCCACCTCCATATCAATTACATTTATAGTTACACACCACACCCTCTATCAGTTCCCTCCCACCCAATTTGAGTTTTCACACCACACATATCACTTACAAACCAACACCCTTCACTATACCCTTACTATCACTCATTATCAGTATATCAAACCCACTTACTTTAAAATACTACCCGATTCACCAAACATGAACTATAAACAACAGTCCCACTTAATAAAAGCACTACTCTACCTATGTACTATCATCACCTTTCTCCTCCTCTCCTACCTCTCCTCTTACCACACACCACTACAAATCGGTACCCCCCTACAATGGCAAACTGAACCTCTGTCCACTCCCCTGAAACTTTATAACTTCCCTATCACACCACTAGACCTCACCTCCACTAGATCAGTCTCTTATACCCACTACAAACTGTCAGTCAGAACTAACCCTCACTCCTCATTAAAACATACTAAATTACTACACAAACTAACTAACCTGTATCTTCACCTACTCCATAAATTCATTCACTGTGGTGACATTCACCCTAATCCAGAGCCCACCACAACACCCTACACATACTCTAATCAACCAAACCCCCTATACTATAGACCTACCTCCTGTCTCCTCTTCATTAACATAAATGCAAGAAGTATACATAACAAAATCCAGGACCTTCACACCCTTCTTGCTGTATATAAACCATAAAAGGCAGTGCTAACTGAAACATGGCTTAAACCAGAACACCATAATAAAGAGATTACAGCCCCTGGCTGTAACATAATACGCAGAGATAGAGTAGAGAAAAAGGGAGGTGGCACAGCGATATTGTTCCAAAATCATCTCCCCATTGAACAAATTGATTATAACACCCAAGACATCAAAGATGTTGAACTAATCCTTGCCAAATTAAAACTAAACTCAAACATATTGTTATTGCACCAGACAATAACACTACTATAATGGAAAACCTGCTAAACTGGATCTCAAACTCCATGCCACAAGAAACTGTACTATTAGGTGATTTTAATATTGACTGGCTGAACTGCTCTAGCCACACTCCAACTACCCACATTAACCTCCATAGATTTACCCAAATTATATCCACCCCAACCAGAACAGACAAAATCTCAAAATGCGAATCCATCTTAGACTGGATTCTGTTATCTGACCCCACTCTAGCAGGGCACTCTGGCTGTCTACCTGATAGCCTAAGTGACCACCAACTGACCTACCTAATTCAGAACAGACCCCATTACATAAGCCAACCCAACCTCAGAGTAATACGTAACAAAAAGACCTTTAAAACAACTGACTTCATCAATTCACTAGAAAGCTGTAATTGGACACCCCTAAAACTACTCTGTCTAGATGATGCTATACAGTACTTTAGCTCCACTTTCCTTCAAATCCTATACTGTCATGCCCCCACCAGAACTATAAGACTAAAAGCTAGCTATGCTCTATGGCTAACTAAAGATACTAAGACTACAATGAAAGAGAGGGATCAGGCCTGGAATCAATATCAAAAGAACAAAACCTGTAATTTGAGGCAATCCTACCAAGAACTTCGAAAAAAAAGCCAAAAAAACAAATCAAACTAGACAAAAGTAACTACTACAAAAAATATGCCAACAACCCTAAGAAATTCTGGGCTACAATAAAGGGCATAATCCACCCAGGTAAAGCCACCGCCCCAACCCCAGTACTACCAAACAACCATGACAACATTTCTGCACAATTTAACAAGTTCTTTACCGAAACAGTCCAAACCCTTACCAATGTCCTCAATACCACTAGCAGCCCTATAAAAGGTGCTAGCAAAACCCACCCTGCTACTCAAAACAATACCACCAACTTTTCCCTACACCCTGTACTCACTAAACTTATTTCAAAGCTCCTTAAGAAACTCAAACCAACCACATTAGCTGCTGATACCCTACCAGCCAAATTCCTTCAGATAGCAGCAGACGCCATAGCCTATCCTGTGTCCATCCTCATAAACAGGTCACTTGCAGAATTCCAAGTCCACACCCTGTGGAAAACATCACACATCATTCCACTGCACAAAGGGGGCAACTCCTTAGAACTCACCAACTACTGCCCAATCGCAATACTCTCACCTCTATCCAAGATATTAGAGAGTTGTACATTCCCAACTACTTTGGTACCTCTTACAAAACAACTTAGTCTCCAAAACACAGCATGGCTTTAGACCATCCCACAGCATCAGCACAGCATTACTATCATTTACAGATATAGTTAACCACAATAGAAACAACAAAGGACTATTTGTATCTTTCCATTTTTATAGACTTATCTAAAGCCTTTGACATGGTAGACCATAACATTCTTCTCCAAACTTTATCTACCCTACGCTTCAGCCCCTCCACTATATCATGGTTTACTAGCTACTTATCTGGTCAACAGCAGGCAGTCCTATGGCATGACCAGCTGTCACCCCTGCTACCAGTACCCATAGGTGTCCTTCAAGGATCCATCCTTGGCCCACTATTGTTCTCACTATTCACCAACCAAATCAATTCCTCCTCACTCACAGTATCAGTAGTACAATACGCTGATGACACCACTTTTATAAGTGCCGCCCCTAACTTAAAGGAGCTGCAAATCCTCACCCAAAACACTTTTACTCTAGCTGAAACATGGTTCACAAACATCAAACTTATTCTTAACCCCAAAAAAACTAAATTCTTTTTGGTCCAGGCCATGCTTCCCCCCTTAACAACACTTTCACCATTCACTCCAAAGATAACATTCAAATCACTCCAACTGCACATACTAAACTGTTAGGTGTAGAAATAGACAATAACCTCAAATTTGACATCTATATAGCACAAACCATTAAGAAAGTTAATAAAAAACTAGGACTTCTCTATAGGAACAAACTTCATAACTAAACAAACCAAAGCTACTATTGCAAGAACTCATCTCTTATTCATCCTTCTCTATGCATCTCCCATCTTTACTAATCTCCGCCAGAGTGATCTGAACAAAATGGAATTCTGTTATAACAAAATAGACAAGTTCGCTACTGAAACCTCATACAAATCTGACCACTGTCTCACCCTTAACCAACTCAGTTGGCTCAAGCTACCTCAACTACTTCTGTTTAATCAACTCCCAATAGCGCATAATCTCTTCTACCTTCCAGAAAATAACCGTGCACTTCAAAATATAATTAACCCACACATCCCTGCCAGAGCCTTACAATCTAGTTCTCAGAACCTAATAAGCATTATCAGATGCAAAAACGATGCTGGCAAATCTCTCTTTGCCTGCACTATTGCCAAAATCTGGAACTCACTACCTAGCCAAATAACCTCCACTGCCTCCACTATTCAATTTAAGAAACTCCTGAGAACCCACTTCTCAAACAATTGGTTTTGTTAATGCTGCTCCCCAGGTTAATTTGCACCAATACCATGTTCAAGGATTCTACTAAAGGTCCCCTAATTCCTTTCACTGTAAAGCTTAATAATCACTGGTTATTTCTGTAACAAAATATTGACAATAATCATAATTTAGAAAGAAGAAAAAAAATGTTTTTCTTGTGTGTTTATATTTTATATTCTATATAAACCTACTACTAGAGTGCTGTATGCTGACTTTACTAAAGGAATTGTTAATCTATACATAACTTATGTTTCTATGGAACCTATATCTCTGCATGATATTCTTGTGTAATTTCTTTATGACATGCTATTGGAGCTTTTCTCCCCGGGCCTCCACTGAAAATGGAAATGTGTCCAGTTGGACTTTCCCAGTTAAATGTAAAATAAAATAAATAAATAAATATTGACTGATATGTTTAACTTCTGTCTTTGGTAAATGCTGTGAATGCTCTATTATAGACATCAACTGATGCAACATTTTGGGATTATTAGACTTATTCTGGCATGAATTCAGTAAGGATAAATCTATCTTAACACATTTATTCAAACTCTATGAGCTCATTTCACTAACTTGAGAACTACCTGTCACTCGGCTTAGTACATTTTGACATGGACAAAATCTTTGATTCCTTATCTTCTGTTGTTATACATAGAGCACTGGTGAAGGCAATTTGTCACTCTAAGGCTGTCAGTCATTGTCCAAGGTATCAGTTTTGAATACTTATCAGTTAAGGCTGGTATACTTTAGGGATGAGGACTGGGACCTATTTTAATCAACATTGTTTATGTTGTTAGACCATACGGTAGATTCCCTCTTAGCCAGCCTTCAAATTTCTGCTGTAGCCCTAGCAAAAGACAGCAGAGAACAACCCTACTTCCGCCTCCTCTGGGCTAAACAATGACAAACATCTGAGTTTTAGACTTCATATTCATTAAAAGAAAATGCATACTAGCACACATTTTGTTATTCTAGCTGATTTATAACTTATAAATGCTATTTTGTATACTTTTTCTGATTAACCACCCATTCATTTATCCAGCTTAAGATCCGGTCCCAGCGAGACTGGAGAAGAGGGTGTCTACTGTATTACAAACAGGGTTAGATTAGTAAATATGCAGATGATCTAACAGTAGGGTTCATTATTTCTAGTGAGGGTGTTGTAATGACTGTAAACTTTTATATGCAAGAACTAACAACTTGGCAGACTCCAGCTGCTTGCAATTTAGTATAGAGAATGTTTGTTTAATATATTTTATTAAGCCTGACTTCAAAACACTATCTACATGAAGACGAGGAGCTTAAAGAGAGTTGACTGTTTCAATGTCCTCTGTGTTTTCAACAGCAGTAACTTCCACTTTTGAAAATATTTAGATTATATAAGAAATAAAGCTATGAAACATCTTGGAGTGATGTTAAAGAATTTAGTTTCCAAAGACTGACTTAATAGTATCATTTTATAAAACGTGTTTAAGACCAGTTCTTGAAAACAATAGCTTTTATATTTAAACTAAAGCTAAGCTAAAGATTTTAAAATTGTGCAGAAAAGACTTGCAAAAAAATATTTCTCAAATTTGGAATTACCCAGATCATTATAAATCCTTAAAATTATATACCATCCATTATTGATTTTTCAGAGATAAAATGATATTAGCATGTCACTAAACCTATAAATGCTTGACTGCCCATGCCTAGGTCTACATATATACCACAAAACAACCCTAGGGTATCAAAGCTTGTCAGATATCTATGAGTAGTATGGCTAGGCCTAAAGAAAGCCCCACCCCTCCCAGGATTATTAGCCAAGTAATCGTCTATATGTTTTTTTCAGAATCCATTTTTATAAACAATATTAAATATTACTATATACCAAAGTAAGACCACTTATAAATAATAATTTAAAACTGTACACAACAACAGGTCTAGACTAAGAGATCTTTAAGGATACCTCAGTTAGTGAGTACACTACCATTGTAGTTTAGAATGCCAAATATTCTGAATAATTTAGGATCATAGAATCATCGGAGACTACTAGGCTATCGACCCGGAGGTCATTTCAAGCCTAGCCATTTCATCCCAATGTACTGCCATAGAAATGTTAGTCAATACTCAAGACTGCATTTAGTAATGACTTCTCAAACAGTCTTGACTTTTCAGCTAGAGATTAAAGTATATGACCCAGATTTGGTGGTGTCAGTGTTCATCACTGCTTATTCGGCCTGAACAGTTTTGCTTTACCTTATGACTTTTGAACTCATCAGTCCCATATATTAGAAGAGGTTGAAATAGGAAGGAATCTAAACATCAAACCTGGAGAGAGAAGAAAAACAGAATAACAATTATAACCCATTGTGTGATTAAAAAATTCCTTAACATTAACAAGCACATATTGTCTTGTTTTATATCATCATTACCTCTATGCTTAAAGACCATCTAGGCTCTTCTTGAAGTAGACCATCATCCTGGCAGCCATGTTGGTACTTTTTACTCTCAATGAAATCACAGTAATGAGAGCTTTTTTATAAGTTTTATGACCTAATTCCAACTCCTATAAGTGATTTGAACATTTCTGTCATGGCAAGAGCATACTATTCATCCTAGGTTGTGCCTGCATGCTCCCCCAGGTACCAACAGGGATTCCCAGCACTGGCTTTTGTAATACTTAAATCATCCAAGCTTCAGCTCCTTGCATCAGGATGAGTCTCCACTCTTCAGCACTAGCCCTGCCATCACAGTAGTGATGGCAAGCCAGGTAGCTACCACCATCCTTCTCTCTATGGACTAACATACCTAGCCACCTTGCCTGCACCATCAGTCATTGGAGATACTAGTCAAACTTAATTTTCCTGGAGTGTAGTTGGGGTTTTATCCATGTTTGTCATGCCTACAAAACAGGCAAGTAAATACATATTTAAATAGTTTTTAATGGGACATAACTCTTGTTCCTAGATCTCCTTCTCCACTTTCTCCTGGCAAGTAGCATGCAGCATCTACACTTGACTTTTTGCTAAGATATTGTAAAATTTACAAACCAAATGCATGAAGATATTAACAAATTTCTCAAATGTGATTGATATAAAGGTTATAGAAATGGTCACAGTAGTTGTTCTTCTTTTGACTTTTCCTATTTAGGGGTTGCCACAGCGGAACTCTGATCCGCTAATGACTGGCAGTAGATTTTTACAGTGCCGAGGTGCCAACTCGACACCCAACCTTCAACAAAGGCACTCCCATTCACGCATGTCTTTCAAAGGTCACTCGTCCACGGGGAGGACATGCACACTTCACACAGAAGGCACTCCAGCCAAGAATCGAATGGGAGAACCTCTTGCTGTGAGGCGACAATGCTACCACTGCGGTTTCACATAGAAATGGTCACAGTAGAATAACTGCTATTTTCTCAACAATATATATAATTTATACAGTTATGCAAGACAGCAGGTTAACTGAAAACCTATATATTGATTAAAGAGAGGATTTGTGAGTGCAGAGCACTGTTTATACATTAAGAAAAGAAATACAATAGTTCAAATATGGGCAAAGTATAGTTATTTCGTTTCTTCACCAAAGAAACTTCACACAAAATGAATCCCTACAGAATGGAATGCTTACCTGTGGAGTTGCCCTGTAATCAGTACTGAAACTCATCCTGTTCTATGTCTAAATGATCTGACCAGCTCAATACCCCTCCAATGTAATAATTCCTTATGTGGGTGTTCCTAGGATGAAAACTGCAACCAGTACATGACCATCAGTAACAGAGCTGATAGTTGTAGCTAATAAACAGTTCTGCAGACTTTCAGCTGTGTTACTGATGGTGATTTATTGTTGAAAACTTTTGGCTTTCTGTGTATGATTCCTGGCTAAAGTATCATTTCTGTGCGGTTGCTTAAGGAGGAGAGAGAATAAAATAGCAGAAGGCTCAGGAAAACAAGACAAAGTTAGAAAATGTAGAGAAGAAGAAACATCTAGAAGAAGAAAACAGGAGAAACTACCATATGAGTAGCTGTGTATGTGAAGCTAAGAAGTAAAGGGGTATAGGAAAACACATGGCGTCAGGGTGGAATAGATGATTTTCTAGTAATAAAGACTATCTCAGCAGTTTTAACTGCTCGTATACCAGGCTAACAATGATATTCTTAATGTAGGTAAGAAAGTATGGATAGTTTTGTGATTCTAAAGTGGTCATAATCAATGTCAACAGAGCAGAAAAAAGAGATGTCTTTGAGATATAGCTTCAGCTGTGTTTTAAAGGACTGCAGGTTTTCATTCTGTCTGACATTCAGTGGAGTAAAGATCCAGCATTTGGACAAATAATTAGAATGCAAGGCATCTAAAGGAGTATTGTGAGATCTGGAAGCAGCTACTTACTTGGAAAGAAAAAGTAAAGAAATAAGGAGACCCAGGTTTGAAAGTTTATTTAATAGTTTTTGGTGAGAGACTATATGAAATGCTATGGAACCAGAAAATGAGTAAAGTTTCCACAATGGTTAATAAAATTAAGGAAGTTAAGTAGGGCAGTATTTGTGCTGACTGAACTGAATCCATGCTGTGTGGGAGAGATCGAGTTATATTTTCAGAGATGTTGCAGGTTAAATGTACACACATTTTTCGTGGGTTTTAGAAAGTGGACTAAGATGGGTAAGGACATGCTGTTAGTTCATTAGACTGTTCACTGGGCAAAGGGGCAGGATGTAGACTTATTTCCAGGTGCCTCAAACATAGTCATTCTGTGTAGATCTATTTATTTGGATTACGACTTGATATGCCAGGGCACTAGCAGCATGCTTAATGTAGTCCACTGTTTGGTTGTTTTGACTGTAGTAATTACAACATGTTTAAGAGAAAAAGATGTGATTTGTTTTTGTTACAAAAAGAAAAGTTAATTATAGTTGGTGGGAGCATTTCTGATTATGGATCTTGCTGATTGAATGAGATATGTGTTGAAATTTAATTTAACATTAGTTTCTATTGTAGATGGGTTGGGTAGGGATATCTTGTCCTGTTTTATGTGATTGTTAACTTTGTCTTTGAGGATTTTGTTGATGAGATCCTTATAGGGCAAGTTCAAGTTGTTTCATTCTTTGCAGGATTTTATAAAGGATTTGCAAGATCTTTGTAAGTGTCTAAGTTGCTGGTAGAGTTTTGAGTTTTTTATTACTGACTTAACACTGACTTTAGCTCATTCCTATACTGTACCAGATAAGTCAGATATCATAATGCATAAGTGACTGTTAGCCTGGGATTAGATCTGCCTTAATAACCGTTGATATATGAAGTAAGTAATGAATGCTAAGATCCATGTCATCACAATTCAGAAACTTTCTAATGAAACTCAAGGGGTCTAGAAATAATAGGAGCAGGCTTGACTAAAATCAGAGAGAGATGCAACAACTAATTATCCTCCAACCAACTGCTGTTTTGCAGACATAGCACCATATGCTGATTTAATAAGGAACAAAATTAATTAATTAGTAGTGGGGCTGGCAAACTGAAAATTTATGAAGCACAAAACATTCTAAGGTTACACACAACATGGTAGCTACACTATTGCTCATATAATCTCTGCTAAAAGACTTAATTTGTACACCTACTTAATGAATGCTAGCAGTGACAAGTTCAGTCATGCCTCATGGAAAATAAACATTGATAAGTTTACCTCCATAGCTGTTTAAGTGTTTTGCTTACCCCAGCTTTTAGACTCAGTATAACAAACACGTAATTGAAGTTATTTATAAGCAGGATCTTTAGCAGAAGACTATACAAACTCCCAATAAGCGCATCTCAAATCCATAGTTTTCAACTGGCTGTCTCAACATACCTCTCAGTCTAAGAAATCTGGACAAAGCCCGAAATAATGGGGGGAGACAAAGGCCCAAAAATAGGGACATATTTTAAATACTGCCATTAAAAACCTAGAAAGTTGCTAGGACAACCAGATTTATGTTAGCATGCATTTTCTGAAGAATTTGAAGTCTGCAACTCAAATGTATGTCATTACGTATATCATTATTTTCTGACTTCAGTACTCTGCAACTAACCAGAAAACCACACATTTTTGAGGAACAGACCAAATATATGTGGCAAAAAATTGGGACATTCTGTGAAAACCTGGACAGTTGAGAGGTTTTCTCAGTAACAATGACGTACAAACCTAGTGAGCAACAGTTTTAGCTAATCAGTATGTTTGTTTTGGTGACTGCCATACTTTACAGGCCAAATGTCCCTTATAACAGTGCAGTTTAATATAACCTGCTACAGTAGGGGGAAGTTAAAGCACGTAGAAAATCCTGAATGTCACTGACTTGAGTGCTATACTTGCATAGCTGTCTTAAATGGCAGCCGAGCAACCAGGAATTATTTTTTTCAGTACAGTTTTCTACTCATGCTCTCATAATGAGGATTTTTTAATAATCTGGGTAGATTGTTAAAGCTGCACGTGTAACTCTTTAAATTAGACGAGATAATGCTTTCTATGGACATCTCCAAGAATGCATGGATCATGCAATCCCAAATAAATCCAAGTCCCTCTCCACCAAAGGCAAGCGCCCTGTCTGGTGGACCTCAGCCATAAACAAATTGTATAACAAAAGAAGGAAGCTACTGCACGACAGAGCAAAATCCCATAAAGGGAAGACATCTCTGATCAACACTAGCAGAAAACTACGTTCTCTCATAAAAACATCCAAGGCCAACTTTGAGAGAAAAATCGCTAAGGACACTAAAGATAACCACGAAGCCTTCTTCAGCTATGTTAGAAACCTGGGCGGAAACCCTCAGATATGCTCAGAGTTAGTTCACAACAACAAAAAATGCACTGAACCCACAGATATTGCCAACATTCTGGCTGACAGGTTCAGTGCAAATTTCTCCCCTCCCTCACCCCCAAAAGAAGAAATACTTATCCCAGCTGAATGTAATCTCCCTGTCATCTCAGATGTCCAGGTGAGAGCTGCCCTCAGCAAAGCTAAAAACACAGCATCAATGGGACCTGACGGTATCCCGGGTTGCGTGCTACGTGAACTCCAAGAGGAGCTAAACCCGCACATAAAAATGCTATTTAATCTTAGCCTTACTACAGGATATGTACCTGAACACTGGCGTACAGCAACAGTGGTCTCACTCTACAAAGGGGGTACCTCTACAGACCCTGGGAACTACCGCACCATAAGCTTAACCAGCCTGGTCTGCAAAGCTATGGAAAGAATCATTATGGAACTCATAAACAGAGACATTGGAGACCTACAGACACTTGACCCCACCCAGTTCGGCTTTGTAAAGGGCAGATCCTGCCTTTTGAACCTGGTTGACTTTTTCGAAACAGTCACTAGAGCCATTGATGAGGGCAAAGCAAGTCCATACAGCCTACCTGGACTTGGCTAAGGCCTTTGACACAATACCCCACTCGGGCATCATAGATAAGCTCAACAGCTTAAATGTAAACCCTTATGTCACTAGATGGGTTGCAAACTGGCTAAAGGACAGAACCCATAAAGTTAAAATCACTGGAGCAATGTCAGACTCAAAGCCAGTCACAAGTGGTGTCCCACAGGGATCTGTCCTGGGACCCCTCTTGTTCGGCATTTATTTCTCAGATGTTAAAGCAAACATGGGAGGGTTGTGGCTGACAAAGTTCGCAGATGACTGCAAACTAGGCGCCATAGTCGATACACCAGCGGACACATACATCCTACAAAAAGGCCTCACAGAAACGGACAACTGGTGCTGGAGTCATGGCCTTAAACTAAATGCCAAAAAATGTATAGTCATCCCCTTTGGGAAAAACAAAGTACCCAAAAATTATCACATAGACAGCAACCCACTGAGTACGGAAAAAGTAATCGGAGACCTAGGGACCCAAGTCGACAGCGACCTCTCATTTGACACCCACGTTGCCAAAGTGGTTAGAAAAACATTCTACCTTGCACACCTTATCATGAAGGGATTCACATCCAGATCCAAGGATGTCATTGTACCCCTATACTCCTCCCTCATCAGACCCATGATTGAGTACAATGCCCCATTTGGTATGTACCTCACCCAGCATTTGCAACAGCTGGAGAGACCACAAAAGTACCTCACCAAGAGGATCAAGGGTCTCCAACATATGTCTTATTCTGCCAGACTAAAGAAACTCCAGCTCTATTCAGTAGCATACCGCCTGCACAGAGGTGATCTCTGCCTGACGTACAAGGCCATGTCCAATCAGGAACTGATGGACATGCTCCACCTCAAAAAATCCAAATCCATCAGAACCACGAGAGCTAAAGACTTAAACCTCGGCACAAGTATGAATAGGACATGCTGGAGGGATATATTCATAACCCAGAGGCTTCCCATGCTCTGGAACAAGATCCCAGTTCATGTTAGGCAGAGCTCCTCACTGACTCTCTTCAAGAGAAATCTTGATGAGTGGATGGGAGATCGTAAGTTTACCCCAGGGGTCACATCTGTGTCACTACTAGACAGGGGTACAGTAAACTAATTCTATTATATAAGGGGACCTTCACTGTGTCACTACTAGACAGAGGCACAGTATTCTAAATCTATTCTGTGCATTTTGTACCATTTTATGGGGTGGCGAAAGCCACATCACTATGGCTAGGCTTACAAATGCCCCAGGGCAGATAGCCTAGTACTAAACTATGAAACTATAAACCGGTGAACTGAGCCATGTGAAACCTGATAAGAGTATTAACCCAACTTTATGCCCTATAAAAATATTCTACCACCGCCTCTAAATTCTGTCACCTCTTCGTTAATACTCTTGTCTCCCTTTTATTGTCCAGCTCCACAACCATTCCTTTAGAGAACCCATATCTAGTTATTAGATGCACTGCCTCCTACCTTGAACCTGGATCAAATGGCACTATAAAAGACAAAAAAACTAAAACCCACACCACCAGCAGATAATTACTTTCAAGTTGAATACCTGTATGTAGCAGCACAATCTACAAGACTTACAGATTTTATTTTAATCAACAGATCCATCACAGAATCATATGACCCATCATAATGGAAGCAAATGTTCATCTTGCCTCTGCACAAAGGTAAAGGTAACAACTCAGCTGTTCTAGCTAATTGTAGCTCTGCTACTATAAAACTATCTCTATCTAAAGAACTTGTAAGATGCATCCATTCTCCACTCGTGAAATATCTTCTGAATAACTTGCAACCCCTACAGAACACAGGTTTAGTTCCAACCGAGTATAGACTCATCTCTTCTCATATTTTTAAACATCATTAACCAAAAAAGAAAGGAAGCAAAATAATTTTAGCTTTCTTACTAGATTTATCATAGAGATTTGAAACAGTACTCCATTTAAAACTTACCCAGTCTCTGAACATTAGCATAAGATAAAACATATCTACAAGGTTCAGCAGTTACCTGACCAGAAGAACTCAATGAGTAAAATGGCATATCGCATGTTTGAATACCTACTTGAAACTACTATAGTTCCATATAATTACATACTTGGACTACTTCCATTTAACACTTTTATTTTTACTTCTGTTTAACATTTTTATCAATAACTTGCACTGTCAGTGGCCAGTCAATAACTGTCCAATACCAAAATGACTTCACTATCATTTGTCATTTGTTTTTCCCCCATTACCTTTAGATCTGCAAAATAAGTCAAAAATCATGTATATCAATTGAAAATTATCTTAGCCCCTCCCACCTACTGTTAAACACAAACACACACAAACCACTAGCCAATCTTAGAGAAAGCTTTATCAGTTTCTCATAAATTATACAGACTGAAATAGCTGTTACCATTTAGCTCATTGGAGTTATTATTCATGAGAATCTAAAGTTTGAAACTCTTATCCACATCATGAGGAACATGTGATAAACAATCAAGGGAGAGAAGCTCATTGGAAGAGGGTCTTTCAAAACTGGCATACGAGTTGATGAGGTCAGAATATTTGAAAATGAATGGCATTATTGAAAATAAGGGATTTGAGATATATACTTATATTTGTTTGGATATCACCACACACTTATTTTACCTTGTTTTGGAAAGGCTTCATATTTCTACCAGCAAACTGCTTTAACAAAGTGGAACATATCAAAGAACTAAAATTGTTTGTTCATAAAGTAATTTCAAAATTGGTTATAGCAAAGTCTACCAACAAAGATCTAGTAAGTGACAGGGCAGTATCTAAACACAGGAATACTTTTAATCCATTTTAAATCCACTCCTGACTGTATTTAACATTTTTGTGAACTAGATTTAAGATCTTTGGCCAGGATAGAAGGATTATAAGGATGAAACGCAAATGGAATGCCAAGGAAACAAACTGCTATAGATAAAATCCACCAGAACTTTAATCCAGAATCATTTTAAAATAAAAACATGGAAAATAGAAGCAAAATACATTCCCCATAAAATAGTAATAAGTTTCATGGAGTTTTATTATTAGAAGTTATTTTGGGATGAAAAACTGTGGTTGTTTTCCCTACTGCCCCAATATTGTGGTGTGCTACGAAATTACATTCGACAACCAGGTGATTGCTATAAAAAATGATTCAATTGTTGTACAGCAAAGGTGATATGTTGTGCACTTTGTGTGTCCTGCCTCTGTTTCTACATAAAAAAAGCAGAGAGGAGACTGAGCAACAGAATACACAAACATTTATATGAAATGAAATTGTGAAAAGAGACACCCCTATAAACATAAACAATGTTACCCACATCACACATTCAAATTTTGCATTTTGGAATAAATGCCTTTTAATAATAATGAATGTCCATGGACCTTATTACTTGAAAAACGTGAATTGTAATGGCGGTTGCATTTGAATGCCAGTAATTAGCCGGGACTCAATGAACATGTTTCAATGGTATGTTTGCTTAAGTTAAAAGAGTTGGAAAGATGAACTCTAAATATAAGGCATATATTTACATACTTTTGCATTTATTTTTCTGTTTTCTGACAAAAGTATTCTATTTCTGTTTTATTCTTTGTTGCAATTTTTGTAAATAGTATTGACTCAGTGCTATGCACTGTGAATTTCTTTTTGGTGACTCCTTTAAGATGATGATTCAGTTCCTGGGGGCTTCGTGGTCATGTAATTGAACACAAAAGCATTAAAATGGTAGTGTCCTTCCAGCATTGTTACCTGATGAAGTTTGTGCATTTTTTGAATGAAAGTGCTTATCATTCATTGTTTTAAACAAGTTTTTATTTTAAAAGGCTTCTAGATTAAAGTTCTTGTGGATTTTATCTACAGCAGTTTGTTTCCTTGGGCCTTCCATTTGTGTTTCACTTGTATTTTCCTCAGTTTGTCTTTTACCAGGATTATAAGGATGCTATAATTAATATATTAAGAAATAGCTCTGATAAAAACACTGAATTCTGATAGATCAGTATGGATGATGAAGCCTGATAAGGAAGGGGTGAATTAACCATATGGACTATTTATTTATTTATTTATATTTGTTGACCGAGAGTGTCCAACTGGACGTAGGTCCATTTTCAGTGAAGGCCCGGGGAGAAAAGCTCCACAATTAAAATAAACAGACAGTACTTACATTGGATTACATAGCGATTGACAATTTACATAGCAATTGCTTACAACATATTTACAGATGAAGAACATAGTACATCAATAGACAACTAGAATCTTTATCTGTGAAGTACATAACAGACATTAACAAATGTTACAATATGAAGTTCCTGCTTTATAATAAGTACTAGGCTTATGAGCATCTGAGCTTGCTATAATCAAGGTAGTTAGTGGAGTAGAAAGAAAGGTAGTGGTTGGATGGGGTGGGTGATATTAGAGTGGGAGTTGGAAGGGCATAGCCAGCATGTTTTTAGGTGCACTTTTAGAATGTTAGATATACTATTGGATGATGTTAAGTATATAGTGGTATCTAAAAAAAAAAAATAACATTGCATATAGGCAATCATATGTACTTGTGACTGATTTGCTTCCAGATCAATTTATTGATTACAAACTGACTAAATATTTACAGGTAAATAAGGTTATGCAATCTATTAACAGAGTGCCTAAAGTGCATACAAATATGTCAGACCCGCCCTTTAGGCCTACTCTGGTATCAGAAAAATAAAAAAAAATACTTTTGCAGCAGTTATAGATTATAGGCATAAAGTTTTTTTTAATATGAAAAAAAATATGTTTTGGAACTCTTAACAGTTTTTTTCAGTATTTCAAGGGTTGTATGCTCAGAAACTGATGTAACATTTGTTACTGTTGATGTGAATGATTTATTTTCTTGCACACCACATGAAATGGGACTGGCATGGTGCCCTAGTACCTACTGCATCCTTGAATAATCAGGATGCTGGATTGCTTGATCTCTTTTCATCATTTGTGTCAGTGCATCTATGTCAAAATTCCCTAGTAGTTCTACATTGGAGCATATTTATGTTTCAATCATTCTATTACTTCATAGTTCTAAATGGCTCCTGGAAGATGTGAAGCATTTATCTCCCTAGCCCCTGACAAGAAAGTCCCTTGTAAGGTCATTTGATTGGTGGGGCATTCTGTTACTTTAAAAACTCTTGCAAACCTCGTTTAAAGGATTTCACATTCTTTTTTTGTGGTTTGAGGATTCATGCTACTATTGTGTAGCAGTATGTTTACTTGAATGGGTTTCTAAAGAGATTTCTTGCTAGAGTATTAGAGTATTACTATTCCAGGGCTTTACTTATGGTGAGGTCTGAAAGTGAACTGCTGTTTTGCTGTAGTCACACATTAGTGGATTGATTAATGAAGACATAAAAATCTTTTAAGGTGGATTCTTCTCCTTTCCATATGATAAAAATATCATCTATAAAGTGTACATAATGTTTGATGGAATCCATATTCTTACTTTGGAACACTTTCTCTTCCTCTTATTTCCCAAGGTCTATATTAGCTAAGCTAAGTGTCATGGCTGCACCCATAGCTATGCCTGTGTTTTTTTTAGCAGAACTCTACATAGAAAGTGAAATAGTTTTTATTGAGGAGGATATCCAAATGCTTACCAAGGATCTCAATCTCTCCAGGGTGGGCTGCCCTGTTTTTCAGATAGGATTCAGTGGTGCACTAACTCCCAGATATGCTCTGAGTTAGTGCAAAATGACAAAAAATACACTGAACCCACAGACATTGCCAACATCCTGGCAGAAAGGTTCAGTGCAAACTTCCCCCACCCCTTCCCCCCCAAAAGAGCAAATGTCTATCCCAACAGAGTGTAACCTTCCTGAGATCATATATGCACAGGTGAGAGCTGCCCTCTCCAAAGCAAAAAACATAGCATCAGTGGGACCAGACGGTGTCCCGGGCTGCATCTTACACGAGCACCAAGAAGAACTAAACCCTCATATAAAGTCACTGTTCAGTCTCAGCCTTACTAGAGGATATGTACCCAAGGAATGGCATACAGCAACAGTGGTCCCACTCCACAAAGGTGGAACCACAACAGACCCCGGAAACTATCACCCTATAAGCCTGACTAGCCTGGTCTGCAAAGCTATGGAGCATATCATCATGGAAATCATAAATAAAGACATTGGGAACTGAACCTCCAGACACTGGATCCTACCCAATTCGGCTTTGTTAAGGGCAGATCTTGCCTCTTGAGCCTGGTCAACTTCTTTGAAACAGTTACCAAAGCCATAGATGAAGGGAAGGTAGTCCACACAGCCTACCTGGACCTCGCAAAAGCCTTCGACACAACACCCCACTCGGGCATCATAAATAAGCTCACCAGCTTAAATATCAACCCCTATGTCACAAGATGGGTTGCAAACTGGCTCAGGGATAGAACCCACATGGTCAGAATAGCAGGTGCCATGTCAGACTCTAAACCAGTTACAAGTGGTGTCCCACAAGACTCAGTCCTGGGACCTCTCTTGTTCGGTATATATTTCTCCGAGGTACAGGCCAACACGGGTGGACTATGGCTGACCAAGTTCGCAGATTACTGCAAACTGGGTGCTGTAATCGACTCTCGAGCTGACACAAGCATCTTCCAAAAGGGTCTCACAGAAACGGATAACTGTTGCCAGAGCAATGGCCTAAAGCTAAATGCCAAAAAGTGCATAGTCATCCCCTTTGGGAAAAACAAAGTGCCCACAAATTACCACATAGGTGGTAATCCATTAAGTATGGAAGAAGTAATTAGGGACTTGGGGACCCAAGTAGACAGCAATCTCTCCTTTGACAATCACATTGCCAAAGTGGTTATAAAGACCTTCTATATAGCCCAACTTTTCATGAAAGGGTTTACATCTAGATCAAGAGAGGTCATTGTGCCCCTCTACTCATCACTTATCAGGCCCATAATTGAGTACAATGCCCCATTTGGGAGTACCTTACCCGACACCTGCAGCAACTGGAAAGACCCCAAAATATCTCACCAAGAGGATCAAGGGGCTCAAACAGATGCCCTATGCAGTTCGGCTAAAGAAACTCCAGCTCTACTCAGTTGTGTACCGCCTACTCAGAGGCGATCTGTGTCTGACGTATAAAGCCATGTCCAACCCAGAATTAATGGATATGCTTCACCTCAGGAAATCCAAATCCCTTAGAGCTACATGCTCCAGGGACTTGAACCTCAGCACAGAAATAAATAGGACATGCTGGAGGGACAGATTCATATCCCAGAGGCTCCCCTCACTCTGGAACAAAATCCCAATCCATGTTAGGCAGAGCCCCTCACTGACCCTCTTCAAGAGAAATCTTGATGAGTGGATGGGAAATCGTAAGTTTACCCCTGGGATCTCTTCTGTGTCCCTGCTTGACAGAGGTACAGTAAACTAACCTTAAAAGGGCTACCTTCTGTGACCTACTATACAGAGGCACAGTCAACTAATCTAAAAGGGTGGCGAAAGCCAAACACTCTGGCTAGGCTTATAAATGCCCTAGGGCAGATAGCCTAGTATCAACCTATGGACCTATAAACAGTGCTCCCACATCTATGGTTACCAAGCTAGAGCTGTCACTGATGACCATGCATTTAATCTTTTTTGAGAAAATGCAATGGGTCACATATAAAGGATTTTTTTTCTGTGAGTCATTTGTTCTGAACTTCAAGGAATGCTAAGATGGATTCTGTTGACCCACCAATGGCCACTGGCCAGAGCAGGTCTATATGGTGGCATCATAGATTCATAGTTTGTTAGTAGGCTAATGACCCATGGGGCCTTTCTAAGCTTAACCAAGTTTTTCCAAAAGAATAATGATGCCCTGCATCCAAATAAGACATTGAAGGCCAGGCATTTATAAGCTACCTCTGTCCATAAAGGACATGGGTACTAGTCCTGGTGTACATTTCCTATTCCTCATCCACTTCCTAGGTTGTACTTAAACCAAGAAATAGATTACCTCAGCTTTATATGGATAGGAAGCCTGTTCCATAGGAGGGGAACTCTCTGGAACAAATATCTGTCTCTCTATCAATTCTGTTTATGTTACAGACAAAATTCAGTTCCCTAGACCTTGCATTTCTTGATCTCTTTGACATGCAAATATGTAGGAGGTTCATAACTGTGGGCTTTGCAGCTGCCTTGTAAGCCAGACATAGATCACCCCTCAGCATTCAATAGAAGACTCAGTAGAGGGAAAGGGCATTAAGGTGCCCTGCATAAGGAAGTTTTGTTATGCCATCTATTCTTTTTGTAAGGAACCTTTGAGGTCACTCTACTTTCTGTATATGCCTGGTCAGGTACATACCAAAGGGAACATTAGACACCATGATTGGTGTGATAAGGGCAGAGTACAGTGAGATAATGATGTAAAAGTACCTAGATGCCATACCCTTACTTATAAGTTGCACAAAACAAAAAGGATTTCCTTACTACTGTGGCCACATGGTAGTCAAAGGTAAGGCTATTGTCTATGTGTCAACTATATTCTTATGTAGCTTTGGGATTACTAAGAATCTGAGTATCTTTGGGTGGGCTACAGTAAAACATTCAAACAACTTTGCATTTAATAGATCATCCGCATGCATCCTTCTAAGTTTTTCATGGATATTATTGTAAGCCATTTGCACTGTGCCTAGGTCCTTTTGTCTTAATACTTTTAGTTGCTGAGCATCCTTAGATCTTGTTAACCTAACTGAAAGTATCTTTGACCATAATTCCCCCACCATCCTCAGACTTATCAGCCTTCAAGACACTTCTAGTCTTGTCAATGCCTAGGTTCCTTGAGGCTTTGTTCACTTGTTTGGACAAATTGCAAAATTTCTTTTTGGAAGATTTACTGAACACCTACCTGATGTCTGCTTCACACTTTGTCTGTCAAGTTAGGAGTCTGAAAACTTTAATCACCTGGACAGACAGTTAAACATTGTGAAACAAGATTATAAAAAATTGAAGATAATATATATATATATATATATATATATATATATATATAAAGAAATCAATCATAATAGGAAAATGTGTGAATATATATATATATATATAATACATATACACACCCACTATACGTATATATATGCAGTGTCAAATGTTACAATATCAACTGCAACATTTTGAAAACAATATAACCAACATAGATGCTCATCAGACCCCAGAAAAGGTGTTGGTTGATATAGACAGCTGGACGGTGGCCATGGAAGTCAGAATCCGCTAAGGAGTGTCTAACAACTCACCTGCCAAATCAACCAGCCCTGAAAAGAGATGGCAGTGGAGCATCAGGCCCATACCTGGCCATCACTGACACTGGAAGCTGAGGGGTTTATGCTGCAATGAGTAGGAGGGTGACAGTGGTGGCAGTGAAGCCCAGGGTGAGGGCCTAGGTGGAGTCGCCACAGGTGCAGATCTTGGTGGTAGCTAATATTCAAATAAGAGCTTTGAAGGCAGAAGTGGAGAAGGGTTCCATGTGAACAGCAGCTGAACATGAGTCAGTCAGTCCTGAGAAATAGGTGAGTACCATTCTTAAGGGATGGGTGATGGCCTCCGTTGCTCTCGTCCATTCGAAGGGGAGTTAGGTTCAGATCCCTGAAGCTAGAGAGGCAGAGATGGGTGCCTTCTGGCATCCAGTGAGATGATGCAAACAATCCCAGAGAGGCCAGTGGGGGCCCCTGGGAGAGTTCTCTTTTCTTTGTAAAGGGCAGGGCACCCTGAATTGGGTTCACCCCAAGAGAGGGGCCAGTGCCCTGGAAAGTGTCACCGTTCTGGCGGTGTCAGATAAGCTCTACCTGGCCCTTGAAAATCCAGGGAGAGGGTGTTAAGTCTCATGAAGGGCCATACCAATATCCACAGCAGGTTTCCAAGGTGAACAGCATCTGGCATGTTAGATCAATGTAGATAAGGGAAGTCAGCAAGCTAGATGCTTAACTTTGGAATAAGGATTGGTTTTAAGGGCTCAGTCAGTCTGGCTTGGGCTTGAAGCTGGGCTGGGAGCATGCCGCTGCTGAACAAAGAGTCACTCTATCGCTGCACCCCCTCTACTAGGGGGACAGCAGCAGTGACTCTGGATGCATGTTGGGCCCTTTTTGTGAATCGCCACAGCTGTGGCAGGCACCAGTTTCGACCAGCAACCCATATCATAAGGCAGCTAGCAGCTGACTTAGAACTGGTGCGAACTGTGGGAATCCAGTTGTTTAATTAAAGCAAAGCATCACTAAGGCCTGAGATGGGTGTTGACGCAATGTTATTTTTGCCCAGTGCTATGAATGTCAAAGTGAAGAATTCAATGAAGTTTGGGTAAGCACATCTAATAAGTGACATGCATGAATGGATGAATGAGATTCCCACTGTCTCTACCTACTATCTTACAAAACCACAGCCAAGGGAACAGGCTTGGCAGAATCAGTGGGGAAAGTAGCCCCTGTTGCGCTTGAGTTTAGTCACATGAAGACACACGAAGTTGTCTTTAGAAACAGCCTAGGTGCATGAAGAATCTACCTTTTAACAAAATGATTTTTGCCCATCAGACCACATGCTAATTGCATATACTAACTCTAAACCTTCAAACTTGGAGTAAGAGTAAATTTTCCAACCCCTAGAGTTGCACAGTTTCTTATACTTATCGTTCAGCTTCCTAGTCAGCCGTATGTAGTCGACTTGCCAGCTGTCATCCTAACATACCTTTGACATATTCAATAGCACCCATATACATATCTGAATATGTACGCATGTATGTATTTTTATATTTTTGATATATCTGTGTATTAGGGAAGTCTAAGAGCAAATAATTTTTTGCCTATTTTTCTGCCTGTTGTGAACTCATTGTGCACGATAGTGGTACAGAATAGTGTGGGGATTTCCCTTTCTTCTCTGTAATGTGGTCTTGGAGTTAGTAGAATGTATAATTAGTAGGGGGTGTAAGGCTTTCCCCTTACAAAAAAATACTGGTTTTCATGTTTTTTTTTTTTTGGTTTGCTTTTGGTTTTCAGTGATCAGTTTAGATCATTATTTGTTTTAATGATATAGATATAGAAACACTGTGGAAGGACTACAGGCATACAAGCCTAATAAACATTGTAGACTCTAAAATTTATTTTCCAACACATCACATTGAAGATATATTTACAAAGTTTTTTGCAAAACATCTAGGATTGATAAAGGTAAGGTAATTTGTAATAGTAGCATCCAAGTAATTTCAAATACTGAACTTAAATTCGATTAAGTTGAAAAAGTACTTTACAATTGGATATAAGCAAAGCATATGGAGGAGAAAGAATTAGTAACAATAGCCTGAGAACACTTTAGCATGAACTTGGAGTAGGATTACATCTGCTATTCACAAGGTGATTTAAGTGAGTTTCTGTCAACGAACTGACTGCAGTTTTGGCAGCTGTCATTTTAGCAGAAATGTTTTGCTGACAGCACTGTCATTGATAGCAGATTTGTTTTTCTCCAATGTTATGTGATCTCTTTATAGCCATATAAATGTTTGAGGGGTGTGGGGGGAGTCCCAACCCCCTGCAAAATAAGATTTACTACAAGTTTCACCAAAAATACTTTTGGTAAAACTAATTTTGCTTTCAGAGGAAAAGGTATCAGTTTGATAAGGATATCTCTAAGGATTGAGAAATTCCTGAAGAATAGAGACATACAACTGTTAAACTAATCTTCAAGGGAAACATGGAAATTACAACCCAGAATCATATTAACCCAAAAGTCTACTTCATTATTTTGAAAAGTAATGAAGAAGATTGTTTGTGATATATTATTTTCTGAATTAGAAAGTTTGGAACATGAAATGAATTATCAGCATGCATATGTCTAAAATAGATATATAACTACTTTACATGAATTTCATATTAATAATAATAAAATACCAGCTATCAAGACATGACAAGAGTCATAAAGCAATTGGGTGAAATTCTAAGCTACAGTCAGGGTGTCCCTCAGAGCTCTGTCCTCAACCAATACTTGCTTGGCTTGGTATGTTTCTGATCTTTTTTTTGACTTGATATGCACTATAGACTATATGCAGTTGACTTGAAATGGGAAAAATATTTATATCTGTTCAAGAATTTTTCCAAAAGAACATGACAAAAATGGGGATTTGGTCAAAGGAAAATAATATGATGTCAAGGACATCAAAAACTTAGCAAACTTGTTTGGGAGACATAGATCAAAGGATGAATATTAAATGAATCTACAGTTTCAATTAGTGCATGCTGTAGTAAAGAACCACTCTTTATGGGTAGACAGGTTGTTAAATTGTTATTATCAAATCAGCTGCTTGGCATATGATATTTATAAAACTATAGGCTGTGTAAAAATATAAAGTCTAAGGAATCACTGATGATCTAATCATTATTTGCAGGTTATTTAGTTTTTTTAAAACACTTTTTATTTATGATATTGATCAGAATTCTTTTGGTTCACTATTGGTTATATGGAGTTTGTCATTTCAACATTATATTAATGACCAAGATATGGGACAAATTATGCCTGAGTGTAAATTTAATACTGATGTTTTGGATGTTTCATTGAAAAAAAAAGTTGGATAGCACCATTGATACCACTTTATATCCTAAGCCATTTAATAAAAATTGTTTGTTGCATGCCTCTAGCTGTTATCCCCTTTTATAATTAAAAATATACCTTATTCATGGATGCTAAGGGTCAGATGCATTTGTAGAAATGAACAAGAATGGAATTAACAGGCATCTGACATTAGTAATAAATTTTGTAAGAGGGGATGTAATTATGTTAATGTTCTTAAAGCTAAAATTAAAGCAGCTTCAAACCAGACAAAATTTGTTGTGGTATAAGGACCAAAAAGAAGACTGATGGTTCTGAATGCCTGAGGTTTGTTACCAGTTATGATGATAATCTATTTAAAATTAGGGCCATTACCTGTAAATATTGGCCCATATTAAGAGGTGACAAGTTTTATATAATATAGTGCCACAGATATGCTACTCATTTTGTAGGGGAAAAAGCTATGCTAATCTTCTGTCAGGTTTTAAAAATTCATATGTTGAAATTCTAGATGTTTTTAGGGTATAAAACCTTTTGCATATAACCCTTGTGGCAAGTGTGTTTTTTGCAAACGTAACAAAAAACAAGCCATTTTCTTCTATTAATACACATAGGGGTTATTACATGTTCAATTGAATAGATTATTTATTTAGCTACCTGTAAAAGTGGGGCTTTTTTATCTTTATGAGACATACCCAATGTTTGAACAGCATTTATCCATTTATTTGAGTGATCTGAGATGCCACAGGGACTGTAGTTTATTAGTGTGATACTAAAAATCCCAAAAGGAAGCTAGTTTTAGACTTTTTTTTAGATACTTGTAGATTTATAGGTATTGACAAGGTTAATTCTAGTTCGCCTAATAAAAATAGCAAGCTGCATTTTTTGCACATTAAAGCAAAAAGGTGGATTATAAATGTGTGTGTCATTTATGGCATATCCTTAAATGAATTATAAAAATTTTAATATAAAGTATAAAAGCTTTTTTTATGAAATCTAGGCTTTATGCTTCTATTATTACTAACATTTTTAATGAATACAGTAGTGGTCTTATGTATAGGAAATATACTGTTTCTTATACACAATTTTCAGTAAATGGCATATAATTATGTTCTTTGCCACTCTATGTCACTATGTATATGCATATATGAAATGCTTCTTGTGTTTTATTGGTATGCAATATTTTGTTTTGCCCTTGTTATAACTATATAGTTCTTTGCTTTGTGTATAAATATCTTTTTTACTATTTTATATTTGACTGTATATTTAGCAATCATCTACCAGTTTTTACTATTTATTAACTGAATTTTACTTGAAAAAATTCAAATTTGTACAATATAGAGTGGTACTTTAAGTTGATTATGTCCTAGAGTACAGTTTAACACTGCAGCAGCTCCTCTTTGAGGAGGTAAACCTAATTTGGGTTTTTGTATTCCACAGACTATCCTTTGTATAAAAGTTAATTACATTTTCTGTTTGGGTGCTGTATATATTTTTGTGTATATCTGTACCTCTTTCAATAAATCCATATCTGTATCTCTCTTTCTTTATATATGTATAATAAACAAGATGTTTATATCTTGCAAAACAGTTTTGTTAACAAAATGTACAACCATAAGGTGGAACAGTATACAACACAGTAACAATCATTTTATTTTTTCATCATAGAGGTTACAATACTGTCAAGATAAGCTCTAAGGGTATTCCTAGACATCAGTTGGTGAGCAGGTTAATGAGTATGTCTCAAAAGGAATTCTACATAATAGTTTAAATAAGGAGAGTCCATGAAGTATCCAGTGTTCACAGGAGTGAACATACAAGACCCGCTGGACCCCCACCCCCTTGCTAATTACATATATTAATACAGAGATCACACAACATTGGGATTAGGGAAATTTTCTTTATCTCGCTGCAATGTAATGTCATTCAAAAGGCTGACAGGAAAAACTCCATTCAGAAAACATTTGCTCATGGAACCATTCACTTTTTTTCTTCAGTAGAAAAAAGTTTTCACTCTTTCATAGGATCATAGTATCCTAGGAGGTGTCAAACCTAGCCAAGTTCAATCCGTGTTCCCAAAGGTGTCTGGTTCAAGCAGACACTAAAATCAGCAACTACTCCCCCTGTACAGGAGGGACACAGGTGGAAATCCTCTGATGAATTTCCAGTTACCCATCCAGTCATCCAAATTACGCTTAAATAGGACCTATGAGGGGCTTTGTTTAACATGAATAGGAAGTTTGTTCTAAAGGTTGGTCAACCTCTGTGAGACAAATCTCTCACTGCAGTAAGCTCTGTCATATACCAGGTTAACGTCCTTTGAGCAAGTCACCCATGTGACATTTGACTTGTGAATGTGCAGCATTTCCATTAAAGCTGTGTTAGAGATTGCTTTATATTAAAGGCACAGGTTGCCTCTGAGCAGTCTGTATGACACAGAGTAAAGTGACAATGATTTCAGTTTGTCCACATAAGACAGATCTTGAAGGCCCTGAATTTTGTTTGTAAGGCATATTTATGGTCTCTCCAGTTGCTACAGGTGTTTGGAAAGGAACATACAAACGGCAGCATTGTACTCTATTATTGGCCTGATGATGGAAGAGTACAGGGGGGGTTATAACCTCTTTTTTTCTGGAGGTAATGCCCTTACATATGAGGTGAGCAATATAAAATGCCCTTCTTACCACTGTAGAGACATGGTGATCAAAGTTAAGGTTGCTGTGAACTGTGTTCCCAGATCTCTCAGCAATGACTGTGCGCTTAGGGTATTGCTGTTAATATGGTAGTTTGCAGGAACATCACTGTTGCTGAAGGGGATGATGATGCATTTTTTTGCATTACATTTAAGACCATGACTTTGACACCAGTCATTAGTCTGCGTAAGACCTTCTTGCAGGTTATTGACATCACTCTGGGTTTAAATGATTGCCCCAGTTTGCAGTCATCAGCAATCTTTGTCAGCCACAGTCCTTTACTTTTAGCCTGTATTTCAGAAAAGTAGATTTGGGACATTAGGGATCCCCAAACCAATGCCTTGGAACACCACTGGCTATGGGTCTGCTGGAGGAGGTGAGTTCTATCAGTGAGCCAGTTTGCAATCCACTACAATATATAGGTTGATACCCAGCTGGGTGAGTTTTTCAATGATGCCTGAGGTGGGGATTGTGTCAAAGGCTTTGGCTTAATCTAGGTAGGCTGTATGCACAGAAATGCCCTCATCTAGGACTTTGTTCACTGTCTCAAAAAAATCCACCAAGTCTAACAGGCATGATCTCCCCTTGACAAAGCCAGACAGGGTGGGGTCAAGCGTTTGGAGATTTCCTATATCTTTGTTAATAAGGTCCATAGCCTTGTAGATAAGGCTGGTCAGGCTAATGGGTCTATAGTTCCTGGTGTCCATGGTTGCACCTCCCTTGTGCAAAGGGATGACAGGAGCTGTTTTCCATTCCACTGGGGAGAAGCCACTGCTTAGGCTGTAAGTATGCTCAATGATGTTGCTAATATCTGTTTTAGCCCATGTGAAATATAGCCCGTAATGTTGTCTGGTTCCATAGAGGCTGTGTTTTTGGCCTTGAAGAGGGCATTTAAGATCTGCTCCTTGGAGATACTAGGTGGGGGACAGGTGTTATGGATGCTTTGGGGTATATGTGGTGGGGACAGAGGAGTGAAGTTTTCACTGAACCTGTCAGCCAGCAGGTTTGCTATATCCACATGTTCTATATATGTAATACCACTTACTATGAGTTCAGAGCAAATCTGGGACTTACATTTGCGGTTATGGATGTAACTAAAGAATGCCTCATGGTTATTTAGAGAAGCCTATTTTGGATTCATAGTTAGCTTTGGAGGACTTCAATAGGAGTCTTATTTGCTTGTTTAAGTTGAGGAGGCAGTCTTTCCAGTTTTGAGACCATTTCTTTCTACTCTTAGACAGCAATTACCTCCTATTGTATAGCCTGTTAATGGCAGTTGTTTGTCAGGCAGGTTTGTTTTTCCTTGAAGATCTTGCTTTGGTTCTATCAAGTATGGCAAAGTCAATACAATTATACAGGTGCTCGTATAAAACATTGGTATATAACTCAGCATATGCGTCTGTTCCATCGGAGGGGGAGGGGATATGAAGCTATTTATGCCGTCACTTAAAATACTGTAATTTGTCTTGAAGAATGTCTTTAGTCTAGTTTTTGCTAAGGGGGGATCTTGTGTTGTAGTTACTTTTAGAGAGACTGATTTGTGGTCAGATCTCACCAGGGATTGCCACACACTGAGGATGGTGCAACAGTCCCCCGTGTTGGTGAGCACTATGTCCAGGATGTTTGAGCCCCTTGTTGGTGTGTCAACCAGCTGATCCAGGGCCTTCAAGTTAACAAAGTCCAGGAACTTTTGGACAAGTGAGTTAGAACATGTATAATTTACTCAGTCTATGGAAGGGGGAATTAAATTCACCCAAAATCAGGGTGTTTGGTTGTATCTTGATTGACTCAAGTAGATCCTAGTATGTTGAGTGGATGCCCTGATTCATGGAGGGGGTCCTATAGCTGGTAATGACCTGAAGATGGGTCTTACCTACAGTCAACTGCACCTGAAGTAATTCAAGGGAATTGTGCTGTTTAACCAATCTAGAAGTGTATTTATCTTTAATGAATATTGATGCACCACCTCCTTTAGTTCTCACACCTTCAGTTTGTGGTCTGAACACGTTGAAGGAAATGTAACCAGGTGTAGCTGGAGTGCTCTCCACAGCCTTAGACTAGGTCTCCGTCACTGCAGAAATATGAGAATCTTCCAGCGTGAGGACTACTTCCAGTGAGTGCAGTTTCTGGTTTAGACTCCTAGCATTCAGAAGCAAAAACTTGCGGTTACTTTTAGAGGGTATTTTTATGTCAGGAATTGTGTTTGTGTGACATTGCCTAAAAAAGGAATGTCAGTAACCAAAATCCTAGGGGTGACAAATGCAGACCATCTCTGGCAAAGCATTGAGGTCTATCGACTATATCATCCCAGGCTGACAGAAACTGGATCCCCTCTGAATGACACCAGAAACTAAGACAATTGTTGAAGTCATTCATTTTTTGTTTGTATTGAGGTATCATCCTAGGCAAAGTTAAAATGCTGCTTAAGGCTAGGGACATACCTGCCTGAGGCACATAATCAGAGAGCTAAGTCATGTCTCTCTTCATATAGTGCAGTGAGGTATGTCTCAAGTTGTTCACACCATATATAGAAATATAAATGTATGCACATATATGCATACATACATATATATGCTTCTTTTACCTATTGTCCACTCATCAGACTAGTTCATACTTGCTGATATCCCTCTTGTCAGTCTCATTAGGATGTAAGTTCTCATTTTTCTGTTTTCTGACATGCATTTGTATCTCTCTTATCGTATACCTTAATTGTTCTTATACATCATCTTACACTTTTTATACTACATTTTTTACCACTACAAAAATACCTGTAGCATTCATAGTCTACTAATAATAGACAATGTCACTTTCATGTCTCTCCTCTATTTTTCAGAAGAGACTGAAAAGTCAGTCTCTTAAATGTTTTGGTAGCCTCTACTGTTATATTGTTTATCTCAGATTAAAGATAGTGACTCATTCTTGCATGTCCTCATACTTTTTAAGAGTAGCCTAGTTTATACTTTGCTCATTGATTAGTGGGCATGCAGATCATATGTGAGTGGCTGTTACTGTAGGTTGCATTGTCTCTGAGCTGCATACCCAAATGACCATGCAAAACAAGACAAACATTAAATGCATTAATAACCAAGTCTTGTAAAATTTTATCTGTATAGAAAGTACCTATCATAAAATAAACAATCCTGCAACTTATGAACTTAACTGAAACCAAATATAAGCTCATGTCTGTTTTTGGGTGGTGTGATATAAAGCCATCTGAAATGGTCTTTTAATTGAGTTGCTTGTAAAACTGATAACAAACAAAATCTTCCACTGCCTATGCAGCACAGTAATGCATTGAAATCTTTAGTTGAAATACCAAACAATGTTAAAAAGGGGAACGATTAATCAAAAAGGAGGTAAGGCAATGAGCTACCCACCTGGCTGGCAATAGCCTCCCCTTTATTATATCTATATATAAACACCTATAACTGACTATTCTAAAATGATTAATAAGCAGTTAATGCAAAACTCTTCATTTGCTTTGTGAAACCAGTAAAAAATAATTATGATTGCCTCTGAACTTGTTTGCTTATGGCTTGACAGGTGATTTTTTAAGAACAATTATAAATTTAAGTTGAAAAAATGCCAGTCCAATGTCAGATAAATGAATCCCATCTCTCACATACCACTTTGCATCTTTGTCATAATGCTCTTGATGTTCGATTAACAAAGTGCCAGTCAGTGTATCTGTTCTTCCTACTTTGTGATAACAAGCATTCTGGCACTCTCCAAAGGCTGGAGAGTTGATAGCTCCTTACCCATTTACTCTGGGAACAATTGCTGACCAAACTTCCTCTATTTGGAGATAAACATGTCTGATTGTATTTTAGACTGTAAATCCCAAATCATCCCCCCAGCATGAATGATGATTGTGTGAAGTAATCTTGTTCTTAGAGAAATCTGTGGGAAATGACTAAATAGCTGACTCTAATGTAAACCACAAATTATTTTCCAATATCTTTAAAGTTGGCTTGGTGTAGTCCGACGTCAATTCTTTTCAGTCTGATAAGGCTTTGGTCTGAGCTTGGAAAATAAAGGAGTGCCCTATAATGAGAATAGTTCTTAATCCTAAAAGTAAATGAAATTATTAGGCATTAGTTCTGGTTGAACTGACATATGTGTCATAAATCTGCATTAGAGAACTTCTGTGGACTGGATTGAGGTAGTTATATCAGAGGTCCTGCTACTTTTGAATGAGTTGGAGACATAAATATTTGTTCAAATGACTAAGTGCATTAACACATGTCTTAATTGGCGGGAATGCTCAATGTCGGTGAGCTTCCAGCTTCTTTGTTGATAAAAATAATGTTGCCAATGTTTGGGTGGATGTTTAGCTCCTTCAGAGTTCTGCCCCATGTCCCAGGCAGATAAGGGGGTCCCTGCTGTTCCATAATATAACTGTGTGGCCACAGCATAACTGGTCTGTTTTGGATCCAGTCATACAAATTAAAATGGTCACCTGTGTAAAAATAAGTCCTGTCCACTTGAGAATGGCAATGAATTCACTGTCTCTGAATGCACCAATGTACAACCAAGAAAATAATGTGGCTCATAAATAGTAGAATTATTGTTATGCAAAGCCATTTGTCCTATTTCATGTCCTTTATGGTGGCTCACCCTTTGAATACCCTTAATTGCTGTCCAATGTTTGGGGACATCAGGAACTGGAATTGGCAAATAAAATTAGGCTGATAAATGCATTCTGACCTTAACAGGGATGAGGCACTTGTGGTTACATTGATGTAGGTAGCAAAAAATTATTTGGTGAGATCACTGCCATTCCTGACAGTCTAAGCTGTTGTAAATTGGGAAAATTGTTTAATTGATATGATGAAAGCCTTCTTGGTGCTCCTGGCCCAAGAATTCCAAAACCGCTATGCTGTTTTCCTTCTCCAATCATTCAAATCATTTCCAGAATCAAGGTGGGGAGTACATCTACTTGCGGCGTCAACTTTTCAAATTGTTGAACCTGTAATCGGGAAAGCACATTGGCTAGTTTGTTTCTAGAACAATTAATGTGTTCTGTTCTGAACTACAAGTTAACATTAAAAGAAATTTATTTTATTTTATTTATTTTACATTTGTTTACCGGGAAAGTCCGACTGGAACTAGGTCCATTTACAGTGGAGGCCCGGGGAGAGAAGCTCCAACAACAACAATTTTATACAGTGTTATATATACAATCAAAAAATATTCCATACAATAGAACTTTCAGGCAGGTTTACATTACAGAAAGTGGACCCTGGATGTCGGTTATTTGAGAAGGAAAAGAAAACAAGAGATACGTTAAATGTCTGATGCCATCAAAGTGACATCACACAAGGCAATATAGTAGCAAAAAGTAGGCCCTGTTCTAGGAGTTTCTGAAATGCAGAGTATTAGGCATAGTGAGCAGTGAGAGAAAGGAGGATAGAAGAAGTGGAGGATTAGAACCAAAAGTCTTAAAACAGAATTAGCCTAAACATTTTTTGGATAACATTTAGGTGAGTACCTCAACTAACACTTTGTGGTCAGACCAAAATGTTAAATATTTGTTTCTTGATTGGTCTTAACATATAAGAATTGAAACCCATATTGGAAATATCTCTAGAAATGTGATTTGTCTCCTTGTTGATTGGTACCAAGTTCTTGGCTATGACTGTGAAAACCGGTTTCCAATAAGATAACCTCCTATGTCAAATTTACTCGAAGCATCTGTGAACAACTGAATGTTTTCATTTCATAACCAGTCATCCTGCCAAAAATGATATGCCATTGAAATCCAGAAAGAAATTGTACCACAAACAGAAATATTCCCTGAATCTGATATATGATGTTTCTTGAAAGCTCCTCATAAGAGGTCTGCTAATGACCTCGTATAGCTTGGCATGCAGAATTCATGAGGCCTAAAAGCTCCATGACCTGCCTGATGGTTACCCTTTTGAAAGATGCAACATTGTTGATCAGATTGCTGGCCTTGCTTATCTTTTTTTTTGGTGACTAGAAACAATCTTGCGTGGTGTCTCTCTCAATATCCAAGAATGTAAATACCTTGGTTGGTCCTTGTAATTTATCTTTGGCTGGAGGAACTCCTAATGAGTTTCATTACTTGATAAATGCTTCAAGTGCTTCAATAGTTTGTTTCATCATTACCAGAGATTAAGACATCATCAAGGTATTGCACCCCAATGATGGAAGGATTTCAGCAGTTTCCAGCACCAAAGGAGAATTGTACTGAAACTATCTAAAACTGAACATTCCATTGACATGGCTGTGTCAAAGAAATACTTGCCATTGAAATCCATACCTAGATTGTGCTAATCTTGGGGTTAGATGGGTTAAACATGAAATGTAGCTTGTATATCTACTTTTGCAATCCATGGTTAACCATTAATTTTATGATGTCTACTGCATTGTCCAACAATGAGTAATGTTTTCTGTTGTCTTTTTCTCTTTCATTATTTACTGATATTTCCACTGGGTATGATAAATGATATATTAAACAGTACATCTGGGTATGATAAATGATATATTAAACAGTACATCTGGGTATAATAGATATATTAAACAGTACATCTGGGTATGATAAATGATATATTAAACAGTACATCTGGGTATGATAGACGATATATTAAACAGCACATCTGGGTATGATAGATGATATATTAAACAGTACATCTGGGTATGATAAATTATATATTAAACAGTACATCTGGGTATGATATATGATATATTAAACAGTACATCTGGGTATGATAGATATATTAAACAGTACATCTGGGTATGATAGATGATATATTAAACAGTACATCTGGGTATGATAAATGATATATTAAACAGTACATCTGGGTATAATAGATGATATATTAAACAGTACATCTGGGTATGATAGATGATATATTAAACAGTACATCTGGGTATGATAGATGATATATTAAACAGTACATCTGGGTATGATAGATGATATATTAAAACCATGCTCCCTGGGTTCTTTTTGGAAACCATGTCTGGGGGAAATAATAAATGGTTCAAATGAAGCTTCACTAAATTGACCCCTGATATGGCCTTCTTGTATTTATTTCAAAATTAAAAAGTGAACTATCTGTTCGTTCCCATTTGATGATGATAGGTTTTTGCATTGTGGAAGTGAGTTATGGGTATTAGATCTTATGAAAAACATTGGTAAAACCTACAGTGATGACATTGGCTGCATTTTCTTCCAAGTAGTCATTTAAAAATTCCTTGAGGATTACTAATTTGATGAGTGAATGGTTCCAATTAGGCTTTCCTGAATGTGTTGGCTGTGGATTGAATTGGATCCTCTTCTGAAGTGGATTTAAATTGGGAGCACCCTTAGGGTCTTTGTGCTAACACTTTTTTGGTGGGATGTCTCCCTCTGCAAACATTGCAAAAATAAGGACACCTGCAATCAGTCCAACCACAATTGCCAGATTTAAAAGCCCAGCAGGTGTTTTGCCTTTGGTGGTATAATGCTTCTCTTGTAAACTGGATTCATCTTTTTGGCTATCTACCATGACAATGAGCCAGGTGCCTCCTATTTTAATTTTATGTCTTTGATTTTAGCTTCCTGAAATGTTAGTCATATCAGCACCATGAAATACTCCCATTTAGGATTCTGTTAGAGTGAAAAGCAATAACTAAGTATCAGGGTAGCCATGGAAGGGTACTTCTCTATGGTGTCTATCATGTAGTGTTTGAACCCTATTACCCAGTTGTCCCAGGAATTCACTTTTTGGTGTGCTGTCTGTCTTTCAAAACTGCAAGGGCTTCTATGAGATCTTGAGATCCTTTAAGGTCATTATCAATGATCCTCTGTATTCTGTCTACTAAATAAAAGATGCCTCTTACATCATCTCTCAAAATCCTCTCCTTTATTGATAGATAACCAGTAACAACAGAGCCCTGCACTGTGTTTATTATGTTTTTGCCCTTCCTGCTTGTGTTAATAAAGCTATAGTCTGAGGTTGCTGCATGATTCTCCTTGACAGGAGGCAGTGTTGGCAATAATGGAAATGAGGGGGTGTCAAAGGTATCTGTGGTAATTGTACTGGGTCGCTGAACAGTGGGGTGTCATTGTTCTTGCCCACGAACTGAGCTAACATTGCCTTTCTTTATTAATTAACAGCTTCAATAAATGTCTCTAGGTATTCACCTGTGTTCCCTATTTCATCTTCCCTTTCATTAATCAGTATTCCTGAAGACTCTGTACCTGCCTAGATTTACTAAGCATTGCTTCTGGGATCCTGGCCTTTGTCTCCTTCCTTTCTTCTTTCTTGCCCCCCCCCCCCCCGGGTTCAAGTGTATGCTGCTTGCAAAATAATTAGTGGCTCTGACCCATCTAATACCAATCTACTGATTATTTGTCAAGATTGGTGGTTAGCACTGATATATTGATCAGTATCCTTTGGTGGCTGTAAATTATCCAACTTCTGTTGTGCTGTCATGAGTTGGAATTATTATTTTTTATTACTGAATTTATTACGGGCTATATGGAAATTTAAACAGTATAGCGCATCTATGCTGTGCTGTATCAAGTTGCCAAACTTTTGCCTCTGAAGTGATGTAATGTGCTGAGCTCAATGTCATTCACAGTAGCTGAGTGCCCTTGTTGATGTTTTTCCTGATGGTACTGATTCTATTGTGTGTGCTCTGGCCCATGTATGTATGTAATTAAGTGGGGCAGGCCAGTATGATAACTGCATCAGTGTAGTCCTTTGGTAAGGACACACTACTGTTCTTTTGAAACCTTTTATTTATTTATTTTGTTTTATATTTTTTATTGGGGTGATGTCTTAACAAAAAATGTGAGGTGCAATGTGTGTGATGTCTGCAGGACAAAAACTGAATGAAAAATGCTGAACCCATCTGTATATGAGGGTAGGACATACCTCTCAAATTTCCATGACTTTCAGGGACTCCTTTTATTTTAACTGTTATATAGCTTTGCCCCTCTTATTCCTCCTTAACTGTGAATTTTGGAATTATGCTGGCAAATTACAGTTAATGATTAATGATAATAGTTAGATTTATGTCTACTTTTGCTGCAGATGTATATTAATTCATATTCTCTGATTTTGTCACTGTCTGAAGTTGATAGTGCTAATATTTTATACTTTCCCTTATTATTTCTGTTTGTCCCTGATTTTTTCTCTGATTGTCCCTCATTGAGTGCTATGGGACTGCATGGTACTGAGGTAACTGGTTTGATTGAAACCATACTGTCAGGATTATCTGTTTGGCCAACTGTTGTTTATAAAACCCCAATTACAGCCCCATTATGCTGATGCCTAATTGTGCAGCTTGGTTAGGCAGGTATAAACAATTGCGTGTTTATAAAGGAAATTACCCACACTGGGTCAGGAGCAAAATAAGACAGCTGCTTAAATGTTTAAGTATGTATTTCATATTAAAACTCCTTTACTTCTCATTTTAATACTTAATTGTATTCCTTTAAATAAAAATTAACCAACATATCTCCCAATTCCTGGACTTCATGTAATTTCTTGGCTGTTCGCTGCCTCCAAAGTGACCTCTACTGTGGGGAAAACTGTTTATGAGGAGACTTAAGCTCCCCAACCTTGGGAACAGTGTACGACCAATTTTCTTGCTTATTTCATAACAATGTTAATGAATAAGATAAATGTTTTAGATAATAAGTGCCAGTTTGGTGTTAATCTGTTAAAGTCTAACAATTATTTATTCACAACCATGTAAATAAAATATTAGCACCTGCCATTATTCAAATCAAGAATTGTGCTTTATATTTGTAGAGATACAAATATCCCTAGAAATTAAACTGAGCAAGATTCATTATGAAGACAGGAACAAACAACAGTAATAATGGAATGACTGTTATTACGAAGGCTATGAGCAATACCTGTTAGAATTATTCAAGTATTTTCCAAACTCCATACTTAGATCTCTGATGAGTGTAGTCTCGTGAAAAGTAATGTTTTGGTTACTATTAATGAACATCTGTGTTTTTGATTAAAATGAAAAGCTAAATAAAATAATAGATACACAGTTTAGAGACATTATTATTACTTATTTGTTTAGTATATATAAATAATTATCATCACAGCACCCCGCACTGTATTTGAAGATTTGATTTTTTGCATGTAGTTATATGACTGCTATCAGGATATTGTTGTGGGCAGAGCAGAATGACCCATGTAGTGCACAATATTTAAAACAAAAGAAGGTAGGAAGAATACAGATTCTTAAGACATTATCATAACAATTAATTTTACCCTTTATTAAGATCAGTTAACTACGCGGTAGTGGTGCTGCGGTAGCGTTGTCGCCTCACAGCAAGACGTTGTCCCGTTCGATTTTCAGCTAGAGCATCTTCTGTGCAGAGGCATGCGTGAATGAGCGTGCCTTCGTTGAAGGTTGTGCGTCAGGGCTGGTAACTCGGCACATAAAAATCCACTACCAAACATTAGCGGACCGGAGTTCTGCTGTGGCGACCCCTAACCAGGATAAGCCAAAAGACACAACAACAACAACATTAAGATCAGTTAACTATGCAGTGCATTGGAATGGAGAGAACTGTGTCAAATGTTTAATATTGTCTCTATGTTTCTTTCTTGACTTAATTTTGTTTAGTAGAATTGAAATACTGTCCACTTAGAAAGACTTTCCTTGTTTGTTTGTGGACTCTTAGTTAATATCAACAATTATGAATCAACAGATTTGTTGAAGCAATTCTCCATTTAAAATCAAAACCAGTGAATACAGTTTGCACCATAATTTCTAATTATATCACCTGTTGGTGCCATATACTGCAGCCAAATCACTTCTGCATTGGTAACATTCCTAGGTAATCTCTCTCTCTCTCTTCTTTTAATTTATAATCATTTTCCCATAGAGAATATTGTTTCTGTCTACTAAAAGACAGAATGACATTTGTGTTAATTGCTTAAATTAAACTTTTAGATTATTTTATTTCTGATTCTGGACATATTTTGAAAAGTATGTAGGAATATTCATAAAGTTAAGAATCATACTACATAATTGGAAGAAAAGTGGGTCAATACACATAATAATATACAGAGTGGGGAAAAAGCATCCATTTAACAAACATTAAGAAATCATTACCAATTTATATTCTTACTCAGTCAGCAATATATTTTAGAAGTGGTTTCACTACAGAAAAAAATAAGTAAAACTACTTCCTCATATTGCAGTGTTTTCATGGTATTGATCTGGTCAAGAAAAATGCAGGAAAGTAAAAAGACATGCAAGCAGTATTGTACATACATATCTTATCTGTAGGTAACAAGGCATACTGCCAACTGCCTTAAACATTATTTTTCAATAGGTTAAAATTGATTAGTGTCACAAAATGTCAGGAAAAAACATACTGATGCCATTTATCTATGTATGGCATTTAGACTTTAATAGCGTACTGTTGTGTTTGCTTAAAGATTTGATCAGAACTCTGAAATGTCATACACACACGCATAGTGCAAGCAATTTCTCAGGAATGGTATGTTTTAAAGAAAAATAATCACAATGAATATATGAAAAATGTCAGTGAGTCATACAGAAAGGTAAAGACTGGACAAGGTTAGACAGTTTGCCAAGAATATATATCTTTCTAATTCAAAGTCTTTTTCTACTTTATATGCAATAAATAATGCAAACTCTACCCTTACAAGAAGCTCATTAATATGTGCAGAAATTAAAATATAGGTAACAGTAAAAATATATTCTCTGGGATAAATAATGCATGCCTTAATGCATTACAGAAAATAACCATAAAACTGCCTGCTGTTTTGCATGCAATTAATTTTATATGAAAGTATGGTTCCAGGTTACAAACTCAACTTCCTAAATGCACAAAATACACAACATCAATCCTACATGCAGTTTAATCTTAAAAAGCATGCAAAATAAACACTTTTTTTTTGTGTGGGGGGGACAAGTCCCTCTGCAACACCCATGAGGAGGACTGCATTACCACACCAGCTGCTGCACATCTATTTCAACTCAAAGATTGCTGTACAGTGGGGAAAAGGGAAAACTAT
Organism: Protopterus annectens; assembly: GCF_019279795.1. NCBI lineage: Eukaryota > Metazoa > Chordata > Ceratodontiformes > Protopteridae > Protopterus > Protopterus annectens. The sequence goes on from NC_056750.1 coordinate 730,359,852, forward strand.
ATGATCCCCATTGTTCACAATCTCACATAGTTTTGATGCTGGTAAAAAGAAACACTGTTCTGTTTCTTTTTGGTGGTTTGAGGTCACAAGATTCAGGCATGTGGGCTCGATCTTATGGATTTCATGCATTTAAGGTGTAGAGATTGTAACCTGGAACTGAGAGTATAACTGTGGTGTTAAAAATTTATAAGTACTGTGACTTCAAACTGCAGACATTATTTAAATTCAGTCAATGTCCACAGGATTGATTCTTCCACAAGATAAGATTTGTTAAAGTAAAAATGTCACAGTAGTATCAAAAGAAAGCTTTTAAACATTATCTGTACTAAAGTGAAGCTTGTATAGAAATTTCTATATATTGTACAGTGGTATCAGTACTATCAAATGGGCGTTTGGACATTGTGCGATTCACATCAGTCTGAATCGACCCATTTGGTAGAATCGAAAGAACAAATACTGACATCTAGAAATGTTCAACAGCAAATGCAATACAGCATTTGTTGTGACTTTCTACATTTTCATGAAGATCTCACTATAATGGAGACTGGGAAATGTACCCTTTCCCCTCACTATACTTCGATCTTGGAGTTTGTATAGCTAAATATCAGGGGGTGTGGGGGGCACAGACCCCACATGAAGGCAGGGCCAAGCACATATCCCTATCAGGGAGACTATAAAATCAACAACCCAGCAGCGTGATCCTTTTTTTTTTTTTTTTTTTTTTTTTTATCTTCAGAATGCCAACTATGAGTTTCTTCTAAAAAGGGTAACCACAGTGGTGCAATCAGCAGTGCAGTTCCTTTATGGGGTTGAGGCAATTTGTCAAGTGGGCCTGAAGCATAAAAGTGACCATTATTTTAAGTATATGGGGAAAGGAGAGAAAAAATTGTTGGAAGAATTAGCAGAACACTGTTTCCTTTGATCTCACAAAGGTAATATTTAAATGATATAAACATTAATTAGCATATGTTGGTAAGGTAGCTTGTGCATGTAGGGAAAATATTCATTTTCAACACAAAAACATTGTCTGTCCATATAAATCAATTCCTGTCTAACAACTTCTGTCTAGCATTCATAAAGCTATAACAATAAAAACATTCTTTACTAGAAAAATATTTGCATGTATGACATGAGAGTAAACTACAGTTCCTAAGGAGGATTATGCATGCCAGTGGACATCAGAAAAAGGAAACTAGATGCAGTGATGGATTCACTAGTCAGGTGACAGAGTGAAAAGTTAAACTGTAAATGTGAAGAATGGGACAGAGATATTTCATGTTAAAGAAAAAGTGTGAAAGCAGTACAATATATGACTAACCAAAGACAGGGAACAAGGTCTTTTTACTCCCCCCACCCACACACACATTACAGTAATCTGATCTGTCTCTAGCTGATAAAGCTGGCAGTAAAGCAGAAAGTGCAGCAGAAAGAGAAGAAAAAAAGAGGGACAGGAAAGTTTGTATATATGTCTGCAAGATAACACCAGTGCCACCAGTACTGCTCAGTCTCAGCAGTAGTGATGCTGAATGGCAAGCACTAGTGCAAGCAGAGGGTTTAGTTCCACATTTCATCTGTACTTGGTCATTCCTCAACAGAGGAGAGGAAAAAGGGCAATGACATGGGGATGGAGAAAGGAGGAAGCATTCAAGTACCCTTAAGAGAGAGACCATAAAAACAACAATACAGTGCTACATGACTTTTTAATATTTTTTATGTTTGATTTTCCTTGTACATGCTTCAAGTTTATTCTAAAAAGAATAGCCACAGTGGAGCAATAAGCTGTGTGATCCCTTCTTTGGGTTGGGACACTTTATCAAAGCAGCAAACTAGATATCCTTTTTGTCTATATGTCTGTCTAGGTTTTATTTTCAAGGTGCTGATTCATTCTTCTAACAAAAGGGTAATAACACTGGTACAATCGGCTGTGTAGTTCCCTCTTCTGTGCAATACTTGTTTTAAGCTTAGGGCTTACTTGACAATTACCGGATATCATTTTTAATTCATTTATTTGACATGTGTGTGCTGACTCAAATTATTTTCTAAACTAGTTAATTACAGTTGTAACTCAGCTGTGTTGCTCCTTGTAGGGGTGGGTCACTTTTTCACCAAAGCCCAAAGCTAAAAAGCAAAAACTGGATACCAGTTCATGAGGGGAGACATCATGCATGCCCATGTACAGCTGAGAGAAGGAATGGCTTCACTCACTATCACTGCACCTCTAACAATGTGTGTACCATACTTTATTCAACAATACATTTCAAATGTTGGTTTTTACAGTCCATTTGAAACACTGCATCTCCACTCAGAAATGTAAGTCATACCAAAAGCTGTTTTCTGGAATCACTTTGAAATATTTTATGTTACCTCTCCGTTAATATAAAATTCAATTAAAATGTCATTCACGTATAACAAGAGATATCAATGCATCCATGATAATTAACACTTCTTTATTTACTTCTTCCACTATAAAAAGCATAATTCCACCACAAAGTTTTCTTCAAAAAGGATGCTCAGTATACTAAACCCTCAAACGTGTTTTTAGTCATCTATTCTTAGTGCTAAATTAAGAAATGTAAACCAGTAAGTGATCATTTAACAAAGACATTTTTTGTAGCAATGGAATGGTTGTGCTTTAAAACTTTAATACTGCATTAATCCTGGGCTTAGGCATATTAATTGTCTTCAAATTCATCCAAAGGAATATTTTTCTTCCATGCCTAGATTAGGCTATGATAAATATTAGTCTGATATTGGTTTGCTATTAACAAACGTGCTACAATTCTCTCTCTGTTTTTTTTTTTTTTTTTTTTTTTTTTTTGTAATTTTTGGAGATATCTCTGTTTTGTGTTTTATTATTTATTTTCATTTACTTACGCATTCCAGTAATACTTTGTAAAGCACTTAAGAGTAATGGCATGTACATACACACACACACACACACATATATATATATATATATATATATATATATATATATATATATATATATATATATATATTCTAACTCCAGGACATATATACTGCCACTACTATTTTCAATTAAATGTGCTTTCTGCGATTTGGTCTTGCTAAAATAACATTTGGCAAAATGTGCTTTCAGTGAAATGAACCAGATCCATATAAATAACTGCCACTAGTATTTTTGGTGAAATATGCTTTCAGCGAAATTAGTTTTTGGCAATATCTGTTTTCGGCAATTTGGTCTTCGTGACATGAAATTCGATGAAATATGCTTTTGGCGAAATGAACCAGATCTATATATATATATATAGATCTGGTTCATTTCGCCAAAAGCATATTTCATCGAATTTCATGTCACGAAGACCAAATTGCCGAAAACAGATATTGCCAAAAACTAATTTCGCTGAAAGCATATTTCACCAAAAATAGTAGTGGCAGTGTATATGCCCTTTTCCCCACTGTAGCGCAATCCTGGAGTTAGAATATTTAGTATGGGGTGTGGGGTCTTTAGACCCCCTCCTTGCTTGTTTTATGCTATGCAGTTTCTGTTACAAGGGTAAGTTAGTACCTTTTAATGAAAGTATGGTGGGGGGGGCTATGCCCCCACACCCCCCTACTATATATTCTAACTCCAGGACATATATACTGCCACTACTATTTTCAATTAAATGTGCTTTCTGCGATTTGGTCTTGCTAAAATAACATTTGGCAAAATGTGCTTTCAGTGAAATGAACCAGATCCATATAAATAAATATATATATATATATATATATATATATATATATATATATATATATATATATACACACATATATATATATATATCTATATATATATATATATATATACACACACACACACACACACACACACACACACACACACGTTATTGGTGAATGGGGTGTTAGGTACAAATCCCTACTGGGTGATGGTATGGTTTGCACACATCATGAATGCACAAATAATGACAATTATGGGAAAGCCTTCAGGCTTTTTATGGAAATCTGCCATTTTAAATTTTTTCATGTTTCTTGTGCAGATATTGGTAATCCATTTGGTTTACATTATGTTTTTGTGAATAATTTTATAATTAACAGTAAATATATTTTATATATTTTAGCAAGGTTATTGTGAGTTTTATGTAGTGAAATATATTGTAATGAGTTTTATCCCTGTTTCTTCAAATGACAGATTATTCAAAATTTAAAACATAATTGTTAGAGTGATTTTATTGGTTGTAACTATAAAAACACATTTAATGGCATTTTATAACAGATTCTGATGAAGTCTGCAGATGAAAGCTTTTAATCTTTGTGACTATTAAATTTTTTTTATCTACATAGTGAGTTCACTTTGTTCAGTACTTGCCAAAGGGGAGCACAGGTGCAATTTGCATGGACCCTAAATTGTTTTATTTGGTTCATTAGTATGGTGTTTTTTTTTTTCTGGAAATATAAATAGGGTTGAGCTATATATAGTATATTGGATAGAAGAATCATTTTTATTAACTGAAGTCAGATCTCAAAGGAGATAAAAATGTTTACTCCATTTATCAGTGTTATTTTTCATTATTTTTACAGTATTATATTAATTAGCTGTTATTGTCTCTTCTATACTTCTAAGTAGAACTATATTCAGATAATCAAGGGAATTTGTTTTCCAATAATGTGATTTTAACATATTTGTATTTTTTCCTTTTTGCTTAGTATCATCTATTTAAATTTTGATAGTGAATGGCTGCATCACTGAAAACAAATACAGTATATTTGGCAATGCTCACCATTAATCTCAGTGAAAGATGTCTTGAATAATATGACATAGATCATTATATGCATTTCCTAGGTATCTATCTATAATTATCTAAAACTAATAAAAATGCGTAAATGCCTCATGGATATAAATGAACTGAAGAGAAACCTGACAGCATAATACATGAAAATAGCCAACAGTGCAATGACGTATAGCAGACTGGTTTTGTTATCCTATATGTACTTCAATGCCTATACTATCCTTTTTTGTGGTGTTTTATTTTTCATTTAACAAGGTAATGAATTAATTAATTATAGTAATATACTAACTATTGGAAATAATAACCAAATAAACTTGATACAGTATGTACAGAGACCTGAAATATATTTAAATTGTATATTCCTAGAGAATTAAATAAACAAAATACATAAACAACTTCAATTTTCCAGAAAGAAAGACAGGATCTTGCTGAAAACTGTCAGTGAGAGATATCACTTTCTTCCAAGGATTGTTGAATGTTTTAAGTTGGTCCTGTGTTCCTTGATTTTGTTTCCTTATGAGCTGTTTCTTTAAAAAGGATAAAGCATCTTCAAAAAGTGATGGAGCAGTAGTTTTCCATTTTCTAGATATACTTTTCCTTGCAACTACAGGTACTGTCCTAAGTAGAGAAAGGTTATCCTTATTCAAAGCAGTGCAATCATTATCATTAATTAAAATTAAAGATTTTGATAGCACAAATGAGTCAGAAGACAAAGCTTTTAAAAATCATCTAAGTCATACCAAAATTATTATGTATACAGTTATAAAAGATATGAAACCAATCAGCTTTACATACTTGAATGCTTCTCCAATAAAACATTTTCTTGGTTTTACCAAATTCACCTAAGTTATTTGGACTTTCCGTCTGCTCTGTACAAACATTTCAAGGTAAATATACTGCAATAATTTGACCAAGATGCAAGTTCAAAGGATGATAAAATTTGAGATTTGGACTCATGGGGCAAACAAGAAATATGATCCATAGTAATATAATCCCAATATTTATCTTGTGGTTTCGTCTTATATTTTGTTAAGATTTTATATAATTTTGAGGGAAGACTTCCAATATTAGATTTATTGTAGATGATATATAGCTCATGCTCTATTTATTTTCAGAAAAACACCTTATTAATGACATAAGTAAGATCTTATTAAAATTCCTATGGATGCCTAATAGAAATAGAATAGCTTTTATTTACCGCAGTAGAATATGGCATCAGAGAGGAATTAATTTTGGAGATATTGAAACGTATTAAAGCTTCAATATTTAAAATCTTGAACTGGGTAGATCCAAATTATATTTCTAACTGGACATCTTTATGTTTGAGTAGTTTACAAACTAGTAATAATCATTCAACTAACTTTTCCTTAATATATCAGACACAAATTCTTGCACATTCTTTGTTATTTTAAACAATAGTATAATTTTAGACCTACAAAATTTAAATTTATACACTTTATACTTAACAGCTTAAAAACGTCTTGCCAATGTTGGCATTAAAATGTGGTTTGAAGCTTTAATTCCCTTTATTATCACTGATTTTTGATAAAGTCCATAAGAACATTTTTAGTTCTTTGGAAGCAAAAACATTTCATTTGTTGGCAATGCTATATAAAAAAAAACTCAGAGTTAAATAAATTCATTAACTTATACTGATTTTTTATGTGGATTCTTGTGAATGGTTACTGATACAAAGTGTTATAGCTGATACCCATGACCTTTGTAAAATTGTTCGTAACTGATTTTTAAAGAAACTCCTATATTAATAAATTTTTATATGAAATAATCTGCAATAACTCTAATATTGGATATCTTACCTCAAAATTATATAAAATCCTAATAAAATATAAGACAAAAGCACACAGTAAATATTGGAATCATGTTACTATGTGTCATTTTTCTTGTTTGTACCATGAGTACAAATCTCAAAATGTATCAAACTTTACATCTTGGTCACAATATTGCAGTATATTTACCGGGGAATTTTTGCATACAACATTTCTAACTCAAAATAATTTATCTAAATTTTATAAAACCTAGAATATCTCTTACTGGTGATGCATGCAAGAAGGTAAAGCCAATTGGTTTTACATTTTTTTAGATCTGTCCTTTGTTACAAACAATTTTAGTGTGACAGATGATTTTTAAAAGCTTTGTTATCTGACTCATTTTCATTAACATTAAACAAAATGAAAGATTTTGATAAAGACAGCCCTGCTTTGAATAATAATAAACTTTCTCTACTTTTGACTATACTTGACTTTGCAAGCAAAGGTATAACTAGAAAATGGAAATCCATTTCTACATCACTATTTGAAGATTTTTTATGCATTCTAAAGGAAACAGGTCATAAAAAAACTAGAACACATGATCCATCTTAAACCATTCATCAACAATCCTTGGAAGAAAGTGATACATCTCACTGACGTTCTTCAAATAGATCTGGACTCTTTTTAATGAAAATTGAAGTTATTTATTTTCTGTATTTATCTCTCTAGAAATGGAATATTTGCATCTCTTTCATGCCTTTGTACATCTTTTATATAGTTTGTTTGGTTATTATTTCTAATAGTTATTGTCATGTATTAATTCATTAACTTGTTAACAGGAAAAAGACAAAAAACAAAGCCTAGACATTGCAGCACATGCAGGAGAAAATAAAACCATTTAGCTGTAACATATTGCACTGTTGGCTATTTTCATGTAATATGCTGCCAGGTTTCTGTTCACTGCATTTATATCCATGAGGCAATTACACATTTCTATTCAATGTACATATTTATCGACAGTTATCTAAGAAGTCTATATAAACAGCTATATCATATTATTGAAGGCATCTTTCAGTGGGATTCATGAAGGGTGCATTAAAATGACAATGTTGTACAATGCTGAATGTATTTGTTTTCAGTGATGTAACCATTCACTATCAGTATCTTAATATATGATACTAAACAAAAAGGAAAGGTACAAATTTGTAATAATCACATTATTGGAAAACAAAAAAAATTCCCTTGACTATCTCAGTATAGTCCTACTTTTATAGAAGAGACAATAACAGCTGATTATAATAATATTATAAAAATAAAAAAGACCAACACTGAAACATTGTATAAACTTTTATCTACTTTGAAAATTGACTTTAATAAATAGGATTCTACTATCCAACATACCACATATAGCTCAAGCCCTATCTCTTGTTCCAGAAATCATAAATAAGATCTATCTTATTAAAATTCCTATGGTTGTCTAATAGAAATAGAATATATTTTTTTACCACAATAGACCCTGGGATGAGGGAGGGATTCATTTCCCAGATATTGAAACATATATCAAACCTTCAATATTTGAAATCATCTTGAACTGGGTAGATCCAAATTGTATTTCTAACTGGAAATACTTTGTCATTTTGTGAAATACCTTCCACTTAAAAGATGAGATAAATTATTGCATATTTGTTATTTTATACAGTATCATATTTCTACAAAGCTTAATTTTATAAACTATGGTTAACAGCTTTAAAAAATAATCCTTGCCAATGCTGACACTAAAGTATAAATTGAAGCTTTAATTCCCTTTAGTATCACCATTGTTTATAAAGTCTAAAGGAACATATTCATTTCTTGGGAAGGAAAACATGTCATTCGATGGCAACACTGCATTAAAGAACTCAGAGTTAAAAAAAATAATCATATTATAAAGGATTCTGATTTGAATTGTTATGACTGGTTACTGCCACATAGTGTGATAAGTCATTCGTATTATCTCTGTAAAATCCTTAGTAACTTTTTTTTAAAGAAACACCTGTATTTATAAATTATTTATATGAAATCATCTACAGTAAATCTAAAATTGGAAATTCTACCTCAAAATGACATACAATATTAAAAACATATAAGACTGTAACCACAAGAAAAATATTGGAATCCTATGACTATGGGTCATATTTCTTGTTTGTCACAAGTGCAAATCTGAAATGTTATCATCCATCAACCGTTCATCTTGGTCACAATATTAAAGTATACTTACTTTGAAGTTTTTTCATAGACCATTCCTAATCCCAATCTCTTATTGGAGATGTATGCAAGAATGTAAAGCTGATTGGTTTCACATTTTTTGTAACTGTCCTTTGTTAAAACAATTTTGGTGTGATTTAGATTATTTTTAAAAGCTTAATTTTCTGACTCATTTTCATTATCAAAATCTTTAATTTATTTGAACAAGGATACCCTTTCTCTTCATCGGACTACACTTGTGGTTGCAAGGAAAAACATGACTAGAAAATTTTAATCCACTGGTGCACCACTTTTTGAAGATTTTTTATCCTAAAGAAAAGAGCTCCTAAGGAAATTAAAGTCAAAGAGCACAGGATTCATCATAAACTATTCATCAACAATCCTTGGAAGAAAATTATATCTCTTGTTGACATTCATCAGCTGGATCCTGACTGCCTTTAATGAAAATATAAGTTGTTTATGTATTTTCTTTATCTGTCTAGGAATGTAATATCTATATGTAGTCCGGGTCTTTGCACATATTGTATATAGTTCATTTGGTTATTTCTAATAATTATAGCATTGTAGTGTTTTAATTCATTACCTTGTTAACAGAAAAAAAGACAAAAAAAGGAAAGTACAGACATTGCTGTACATATAGAAAAAAATTAAACCATGTTGCTGTAAGGCATTGCATTGTTTGCTATTTTCATGTAATATGCTATCAGATTTCATTTATATCTATTAGGCAATTATAGATTTCTACTCATTTTACATATTTGTAGACAGATATCTAAGAAATTTATTAAAGGATTTATGTCATATTACTGAAGGCATCTTTCACTGGGATTCAGGAAGAGTGCTGTAAATTGACAATGGTGTACACTGCCAAATGTATTTGTTTTCAGTGACGTAACCATTCCCTATTAAAATCTAAATAAATTACTTAGATCTATAGAAGAGATAAAAACAGCCAATTATAATAGTATTATAAAAATAAAAAGTTTATTCCATTTATTAGTGTTATTCTTTATCTTCTTGGAAGACAGACAACAATTAATAAAAAGGATTCTACTAACCAATATGCTATATATAGCTCAAGCCCTATCTATTTTTCCATTAAAAGTCAGCTTGATGTCATAAGATGTTATTAAACTTCCCATGGTTCCTTAATAGAATAGCTTTTTTACCACATTAGACCCTGAGATGAGGGAGGCATGAATTTCCCACATATTGAAACCTATATCAAAGCTTCAGTATTTATATTTCTAACTGGAAATGCTTTACATTATGTATTTAAAATGATAAAGTCTACACAAATGTATTAAGTTCTTGGCAAGCAAAACATTTCAATTGTTGGCAACACTATGTTAAAGAACTCAAAGCTAAAGAAATGTATCAACTGATAAAGGATTTTTATTTCAATTCTGATGACTGGTTACTGCTACTAAGAATGATAGCTCATTCCCATGGTCCTTGTAAAATCCTTAGTAATGCATTTTTAAATAACGTCCTGTATACATGAATTATTTATTTGAAATCTGCAATAAATCTAAAATTTAAAAATCTTACCTCAAAATTATATAAAATCTTAAAATGCAAGACAAAACCACAAGATAAAAATTGGAATCATATTACTGCGGGTCATATTTCCTGTTTGTCCCATCAGTAGAAATCTCAAATTTTATCATCTGACAAACTTATATGTTGGTCAGCTGATGTCCATTGCCATTAGGGTAACTTAAAATATCCCAACTAACAAACTAAAAAAAAAGAGTGAAAAGGTCACACAGAAAAAACAATCAGTAAAAACTAAATGAAAACTCCAGCCAGGCTAGATCGTCCACTGAGTGACCTCACAGATCTCTTGTATCAGAGGCACATAGGATATATGCAAGTGACCCTTATGAACATCAGATGTTTTAGCTATATGGCGATTCTGAATGCCTGTGACTTTGTTTTAGTTTGTTAGTTGGGATATTTTGCAGTCACCCTTATGGTAATGGACATCAACTGGGTATAACAGCCCTGCATTTCTTATGCTTAAACACTCTGTTTGTGCTGTGCTGATGAGGTAATAAGGCTGAAATATGCATATCCACAACTAGTGGGGTTTGGCTTTATTGGCCTGAAATTGTCTGTTGAAACGACTTAAAAAGAAATAAGTCATGGATATTGTGAATCGCCATATAGCTGAAACACCTGATGTTCATAAGGGTAATTTGCTTATATCTCATGTACCTCTGATACAAGAGGTTTGAGAGGTCATGCAGTGAATGTTCTAGCTTAGGTAGGTAAATAAAGAAAATACATAATTTTAATTTGCATTAAAAGGAGTCAGGATCTAACTGAAGAATGTCAAGGAGATATATCACTTTCTTCCAAGAATTGTTGATGAATGGTTTAAGATGAATCCTGTTTTCTTTGACTTTAGTTTCCTTTAAAAAGGATAAAAGTCTTGAAATAGTGTGCAACAATGGATTTCAGTTTTCTAGTTATATTTTTCCTTGCAACCAGGATTGAAGTTGTGCCTGAACACTGTGGCCATGTTTTTGCTTGCTTTGGTAATATTGCAATATTGTGACCAAGATGTAAGTTTGATGGATGATACAATTTGAGATTTGTGGTCCTGAGGCAAACAAGAAATATGATCCATAGTAATATGATTCCAAATGTTTATATTGTGGTGCTGTCTTATATTTTATTAAGAGTTTATATAATTCTGATATAACATTTTAACTTTATAACATTTTAAATTTTAGATTTATTGTAGATGTTTTCTTATAAATTTATTAATATAGTAGTTTCTTTAAAAAAGCAGTTACTAAGGATTTTACAGAGATTATGGGATTCAGCAATCACACTTTGTAGCAGTTACCACTCATCAGAATCCAGATCAAAATAAGTTGATGAATTTCTTTAACTCTGAATCCTTTAAAATAGTATCTTAAATGTTTTGTTTACCAAGAAAGAAATACATTTGTATAGACTTTTATCAAACAGTAAAAAAACGGTGATATTAAAAGGAATTAAACTTTCAAACCAAATTTTAGTGTCAACATTGGCAAGAATACATTTTTGAAAACTATTATGTATAGAGTTTATTTAATTAAATTCTGTAGGTACAGAAATATTACATTGTGAAAAGTAGCAAAGAAAGTACAAAAATTGTTTTTTTAAGGAGTTAGCAGAAAGATTATTGCCATTTTGTAAAATAGATAAATGCAAACATTTGCAGTTGCAGATATAAATTAGATCTACACAGTTCTGGTTGATTTTAAATACTGAAGCCGTGATATTGATTTCAATATGTGGGAAATTAATTCTTCTCTGATCCCGTGGTGTACTGCGGTGAAGGAAAGCTAGCTCTATTTATATTAGAGAACCACGGGAATTTTAATAAAAGTCTATTTGTTATTAATAAGGTGTTGATTTTTTTCTGGAAAAATAGGTTTGGGCTATATATAGTTTATTGGGTAGAAGAATCATTTTTATTAATTGAAGTCTGTCTCAGAGCCATAAAACAGACAATAACAGCTAATTATAATAATAATAATTTAAAATAATATAAAATAACACAGATAAATGGAATAAACTTTTCATCTGCTTTAAGTAGGACTATATCCAGATAATCAATGAAATTTGTTTTCCAATAATGTGTGTTTTACAAATTTGTACTTTTTCCTTTTTGTTTTATATCATGCATTTAGATTTTGATAGTGAATGGTTGCAGAAATCCACAACATTGTCAATTTGCATCACCCTTCCCGAATCCCAGTAAAAGATGCCTTTCATAATACGATATAGATCCTTATATCCATCTATAAATATGTAAAATAAATAGAAATCTCTAATTGCCTCATGGATATAAATTAAACCTGACAGCATATTACATGAAAATAGTGCACAGTGCAGTGCCTTACAGCAAAATGACTTTATTGTCCTCTATATGTACTGCAATGCCTATACATTCTTTTCTGTCTTTTTTCTGTTAACAAGGTAATGAATGAAAACATTATAATATAATAACGGTTAGAAATAATAACCAAATGGACTATATACAATATGTACAAAGACCTGAAATTCATACAGATATTACATTCCTAGACAGATAAAAAAAAAATACATCAACAACTTCAATTTTCATTAAAGGTAGTCAGGCTCTAGCTGATGAATGCCTAGGACAGATATCACTTTCTTCCAAGGATGGTTGATGAATGGTTTAAGATGGATCCCATGTTGTTTGACTGTAATTTCTTTTCTTTTAAAAAGGGATGAAAAAGTCTTCAAAAAGTGGTACAGCAATGGACATTTATTTCTTACTTATACTTTTCATTGCAACCACAAGTATAGTCCAAAGTAGAGAAAGGTTATCCTTATTCAAAGCAGGACCATCATTAACATTGAATATTTTTTTTTGATAATGAAAATGAGTAAGTAAACAAAGCTTTTAAAAATCATATACATCACACCAAAATATTTTAACAAAGGACATTTATAAAAAAAATGTGAAACCAATCAGCTTTACATTCTTGCATGCATCTCAAATAAGAGATATTGCTGGTTTTAACAAATTTAGCCAACTTATTTGGAGTTAGGAATGGCCTATGCAAAAATTTCCAGGTAATTATAGTCCAATGCTTTGACCAAGATGTAAGTTTTACTGATGATAGACTTTGAGGTTTTGTAGTCATGGGGCAAACATGAAATATGCCCCACAGTAATATGATTCCAATGTTTAGCCTGTGGTTTTGTCCTATATTTTATTAACAGTTTATGTAATTTTGAGGTAAGACTTCCAATTTTAGATTTATTGTAGATAATTTCATATAAACAATTTAATACTAAAGGAGTTTCTTTAAAAGTAAGTTACTAAGGTTTTTACAAAGATCATGGCAATGAGCTATCACACTTTGTAGCAGTAACCACTGATAAGAATCCAAATGAAAATCCTGTACAGGTTAATGAATTTCTTTAACACTGAGTTATTTAATACAGTGTTGCCAGCAAATATTTTTTTTTTTTGCTTCAGAAGAAATGAATATGTTCTTATGGACTTTATCAAACAATTGGGAAAATAAAATGAATAAAAGTTTCAAACCAGGTTTTAGTGTTAACATTGACAAGAATATATACATATTTCTTAAATAAGTATATCATTAAATTTTGTAGATATAGAAATAGCATATTGTGTAAAATAAAGTGCAAGAATTTGTCTGATCTTTTAAGGAGAAGTTAGCTGAAAGTGTATTGCCTTTTGTAAAATACATAAATGTAAATATTATCATGTAGAAATATAATCTGGATCTTCCCAGTTCTAGATAATTTTAAATATTGAAGCTTGATATAGGTTTCACTATCTGGGAAATTAATCCCTTCCTGATCCCATGGTGTAATGTGGTAAAGACAAGCTATTCTATTTCTATTAGAGAACCATAGGAATTTTAATAAGAACTTATTTATGTCATTAATGAGATTTTGTATGGAAAAAAAAGAAAGGGCTGATCTATATATATATATATATATATTTTTATTACTTGAAGTCTATATCAAAGGAGATGAAAAGTTTATTCCATTAATCTGTATTTTGTATTGCTTTTATAATATTATATTTATCTGTTATTGTCCCTTCTGTAGATCTAAGTAGGACTATAACCAGATAATCAAAAGAGTTTGTTTTCCAATAATGTGATTTTTACAAATTTGTACCTTTTCCATTTTGTTAAATATGTATTCAGATTCTGATAGTGTTTGGTTGCATCACTGAAAACAAACACATTTGGCTATGCACACCATTGTCAATTTACAGCATCCATCCTGAATCCCAGGGAAAGATGCCTTGAATAATATGATACAGTTCCTTATATACATTTATTACATATCTGTCTAAGGATATGTAAAATGAACAAAAATGTGTAATTGCCTCATGGATATAAATTCACTAACTGGAAAACTGACAGCATATTGCATGAAAATAGCCAACAGTACAATGCCGTACAGCAAAATGGCTTTATTTCTCACTATATATATTGCACTGCCTATACTTTCCTTTTTTTCATTTAATGAATTTAATGAATCAGTATATTATAACAGTATAATAACTATTGGAAATAACTAAAAAAACTTCCTGCAATATATATACAAAGACCAGAACATATTTAAATATTACATTCTTAGATAATTATTTCATGAAAATTGAAGTTTGTGCATCTTCTTTATTTTCCTGAAAAATGTCCAAAAGAGCTATCGTTTTACTGCAAGGAAAGTTGATGAATGGTTTAAGAATGATCCTGTTTTGCTTGATTTGGTGTCCTTATGAGCTGTTTCCTTTAAAAATGATAAAAAATATTTCAAAAAGTGGTGGAAAAGTAGATTTCCATTTTCTAGTTATACTTTTCCTTCCAAATGCAAGTATAGTCCAAAGCACAGAAAGGTTACCCTTATTCAAAGCAGGGTCATTAATATTAAATAAAATAAAAAATCATCTAAGTCATACCAAAATTATTTTAACAAAGGACAGTAAAAAAAATGTGTAACCAATCAGCCTTACATTCTTGCATGCATCTCCATTAAGAGATTGTCTTGGTTTTCCCAAATTTAGCTAGCTTATTTTGAGTTAGAAATACTCAATGAAGAAATGCCCAGGCAAATATACTCCAATAATTTGACCAATATATAAGATCGATGGATGATACAATTTGAAATTTGTACTCATGGGACAAACAATATTACCCATTCCAATATTTATCTTGTGGTTTTGTCTTACATTTTATTAAGATTTTATATAATTTTGAGGTAAGACTTCCAATTTTAGATTATTGTAAATGATTTCATATAAATAACTTATTAATAGAGGCATTTATTTTAAAGTGAGTTACTATGAATTTTACAAAGATCATGGGAATGAGCTATCACACTTGATAGCAGTAAGCATTCATAAGAATCTAAATGAAAATCTATTCTGTGTTGATGGATTTCTTTAATTCTGCATTATTTAATACAGTCTTGCCAACAAATGAAATGTTTTGCTTACTAAGAAATAAATATGTTCTTATGGACTTTATAAAAAAATCAGTAATACTAAAAGAAATTCAAGTTTTAAACCATATTTTAGTGTGGACATTGGCAAGAATACTTTTTTTAAATTAAGTATAGCATTTATATAATTAAATTTTGTAGGTATAGAAATATATTGTATAAAATAAATAAAGTGCAAGAATTTGTCTGATCTTTTAACAAATTAGCTGAAATATTACTGCCATTTTGTAAAATACTTAAATGTAAAGATTTGCAGTTAGAAATATAATTTTGATCTACCCAGTTCAAGATTTTAAATATAGAAGCTTTGATATAGGTTTCAATTTGTGGGAATTTAATCCCTCCCAGATCCCATGGTGTAATGTGGTGAAGAAAAACTATTCTATTGCTATTACAGAACCATATGAGTTTTAATAAGAGCTTATTTATATTTTTCTGCAAATATTAAAGTTGAGCTATATATAGTATTTTGGATAGAAGAAACATTTTTATTTACAGAAGTCTATCTCAAAAGAGATGATGTTTATACCATTTTCAGTGTTTTTTATTTTTATACTATTATTATAATTATCTGTTACTGTCTCGTTTATATATCTAAGTAGGACTATACCAAGATAATCAACCGAATTTGTTTGTATTCCAATAATGTTATTTTATACAAGCTTGTACTGTTTCCTCTTTGTTTAATATATTGTATTTAGATTTTGATAAGGAATGGTTGCATCACTAAAAACAAATACATTTGGCAATGCACATCATTGTCAGTATAGAACACCCTTCCTGAATAACTGTGAAAGATTCCTTGAATATTTAATTTTATTTAATGTTAATGATTGCCCTACTTTGAATAAGGATAAACTTTCTCTACTTTGGACTATACTTGTGGATGCAGGGAAAAGGATAACTAGAAATTGGAAATCCACTGCTGCACCACTTTTTGAAGACTTTTTATCCTTTTTAATGTAAACAGCTCATAAGGAAACTAAAGTCAAAGAAGAAAGGCTCCATCTTAAGCCATTCATTAACAGAAAGTGATATATCTGACATTCTTCAGCTATTTCCTGACTCCATGTTAATGAAAATTGAAGTTGTAAATGTATTTTCTTTATCTATCTTGTAATGTGATATTAAAATCGATTTCAGATTTTTGTACACAATGTATATAGGTTATTTGGTTATTTCTAATAACTATTACATTATTATAATGTATTAATTCATTACCTTTTTAGAAAGAAAAAAGATGAAAAAGAAAGTATATGTATTGCATTAGGTGTATTGCAGTAGATGTAGAGGAAAATAAAATCATTTTGCTATAAGTCATTGCACTCTTGGGTATTTTCATATAATATGCTGTCAGGTAACATTTTAGTTCATTTATATCAATGGGGCAGTTACATAGTTCTATTCAGTTTACATATTTATAGATAGAGATCTAAGAAATGTATATAATCATATTAGTAAAAGGATCTTTCACGGGCATTTAGCAAGTGTGCTATAAATTGACAATGGTGTGCACTGCTGAATATATTTGTTTTTTTGTGATGTAACCAGTCAGTATCAAAATCTAAATATATGATATTAAACAAAAAGGAAAAAGTACATTATTGGAAAACAAACAAATTCCATTAATTTTCTGGGTATAGTCCTACTTAGATCTATAAAAGAGACAACAGCTAAATATACTATTAAAAATAATAACACTGATAAATGGAATAAACATTTCCTCTCCTTTGAAGATAGACTTCAATTAATAACTATTATTCTACCCAATATACTGACTTCAATTAATAATAATTATTCTACACAATATACTATATATATATATATATATATATATATATATATATATATATATATATATATATATATCATGTTCTATCTATTTTCCTTATTAATGACAAAAGTAAGATCTTATCAACATTCCTGTGAATCCCTAATACAAATAGAATAGCTTTTCTTTACCAAAGTAGAGCATGAGATCAGAGAGGGATTGATTTCAGAGATATCAAAACTTATTAAAGCTTTAATATTTAAAATCATCTTAAACTGGGAAGATCCACATTATATTTCTAACTGGACATCTTTATATTTGAGTAGTTTACAAACTGGTAATAATCATTCAGCTAACTTTTCCTTAATAGATCAGACACATAAATTCTTGCACATCCGTTATTTTGCACAATATCATATTTCTAGACCTACAAAATGTAATTTTATACATGCTATACTTAGCTTTAAAAAAATATTCTTGCCTTTGTTGACACTGAAATCTGGTTTGAAGCTTTAATTTCCTTTAGTATCACCACATTCCATAAGAAAATATTTAGTTCTTTGGAAGCAAAAATATTTTATTTATTGGCAATACTATATAAAACAACTCAGAGTTAAAAGTAATTTTCTTAACTTATAAAGGATTTTGATTTGGATTATTGTGACTGGTTACTGATACAAAGTGCCATAGCTGATGCCCATGACCTTTGTAAAATCCTTAGTAATTGATTTTTAAAGAAACTCCTATATTAATAAATTATTTATCCGAAGTAATCTACAATAACTCTAAAACTGGAAATCTTACCTCAAACTTATATAAAATCTTAATAAAATATAAGACAAAAGCACAAGATAAATATTGGAATCATGTTACTATGGGTCATATTTCTTTTTTGTAACATGAGTGCAAATCACAAAATGTATCATCCATCGGACTTTACATCTTGGTCACAATATTGCAGTATATTTACCAGGAAATTTTTGCATACAGCATTTCTAACTTCAAATAATTTATCTAAATTTGGTAAAACCTGGAATTTCTCTTAGTGGAGATGCATGCAAGAATGTAAAGCTGATTGGTTTTACACTTTTTTTTTATAACTGTCCTTTGTCATAAACAATTTTGGTGTGACAAAGATAATTTTAAAAGCTTTATCTGAATCATTTTCTTTAACATTAAATAAAATTAAAGATTTTGATAAAGATGGCCATGTTTTGAATAAGAATAAACTTTCTCTACTTTTAACTATACTTGCAGTTGCAAGCAAGCATATAACTAGAAAATGGAAATCCATTTCTACACCACTATTTGAAGACTTCTTATCCTTTTTAAAGGAAACAGATCATAAGGAAACTAGAACACCGGATTCATCTTAAACTATTCATGAACAATCCTCGGAAGAAAGTGACTATAAAGTGAGATAGATACTGACTCTTTTTTATGAAAATTGAAATTGTTTTATTTTTTTGTATTTATCTCTCTAGAAATTGAATATTTACACCTCTTTCATGCCTTTGTACATATTGTATATA
The DNA here is from genome assembly GCF_019279795.1 of Protopterus annectens. Lineage (NCBI taxonomy): Eukaryota > Metazoa > Chordata > Ceratodontiformes > Protopteridae > Protopterus > Protopterus annectens. The sequence continues at coordinate 730,378,936 of NC_056750.1, forward strand.
GTTTATTTGGTTATTATTTCTAATAGCTATGTTATTGTTATGTATTCATTCATGAACTTAACAGGAAAAAAAGTGTAGGCATTGCAGCACATGCAGAAGAAACTACAACCATTTCATGGGTTCATATGTGTGTACTAGGCTAATGGCCCTATATAAGCCTAGCCCAAGAAGATTTCTGGCATCATACCACCAAAAGTTAGTTCTCAGTGCCCCTGTCAGGCAAGGCCACTGAAGTAATCCCTAGGGTGAACTTTCTATTGACCATCCACTCTTTAAGATTTCTCTTAAAGAGGGCCAGTGAAGTGCTCTGCTTGACATGAATGGGAAGTTTGTTCCAGAGTATGGGAAGTGTCTGAGTTAGGAACCTGTCCCTCCAAGCATGTTCTGTTTTTTGTGGTAATGGTCTGTGGAGCATGTGGCATGGAGGGATTGGGGATTTCTTTAGGTGTAGCATATCTAGCAGTTCTGGGTCAGACATGGCATTGTAGGTCAAGCACAGATCACCTCTAAGTAGTCGATAAGATACAGAGTATAGCTGAAGTTTTTTGAGATTATCCATATAGGGCATGAGTATAAGGCCTAAGATCCTCTTAGTGAGGTATTTTTGTGGCCTTTTCAGTTGTAGGTGTCTAGTGAGGTACATACCAAACAGGGTGTTGTATTCTATAATAGGTCTAATGAGGGACAAGTGCAGAGGGATTATGACCTCTTTCTTCCTGGCTGAGAAACCTTTTGTAATGAGATGTGCCACATAGAAGGACTTTCTGACTACAGTGGCAATGTGGTTATCAAAGGAGAGGTTGCTGTCAACCTGTGTCCCCAGGTCTCTTATCACACCTTCAGTGTTTAGTGGACTACAACCTATGTGGTAATTGATGGGCACCGAATTTTTTCCCAAAGGGAATGACACTGCACTTTTTGGTATTGAGCTTAAGGCCATGGTTCTGGCACCAGTTATTGGTGTCAGTGAGGCCTTTTTGTAGAATGTCTACATCAGTTGGAGAATGAATAATGGCTCCCAGTTTACAATCATATGTGAACTTGGTCAGCCAGAGTCCCTTTGTGATGGCTTGAACTTCAGAGAAGTAGATGCCAAACAGGAGAGGACCTAGGACCTATCCCTATAGGACACCACTTGTAACTGGTCAGTAGTAAGATTTGGAAAACCGCTACTTTCACAGTATGGGTTCTATCAGTGAGCCAGTTGGTAGCCCATCTTATGTCATAGGGGTTTATGTCTAGTTTAGTGAGTCTGTCTGTTATTCCTGAGTGAGGGATGATGTTGAAGGCCTTGGGAAGATCTAGGTAGACTGTGTGAAATACCTTGCCCTCATCCACAACTCTTGTGACAGACTCAAAGTGTATCAGGTTGAGCAGGCATGATTTACCTTTCACAAACCCAAACTGCTTGTGGTCCAGAGATTGGAGATTCCCCTATATCCTTATTTATAAGGTCCATGATGATGTGCTCCATAGCCTTACATATCAGACCTGTCAGACTAATGGGGCGGTAGTTCCCAGGGTCTGTAGTGGCTCCCCCTTTGTGGAGTGGGATGACAATATCAGTGCACCATTCAGTAGGAACAAAGCCTGAAGTGAGGCTGTGACTGAACAGGGTACTCAGGTGTGGTACCAGTTCACTTTGTAATTCATGTAGAACACAGCCAGGGATATTATCAGGTCCCATGGAAGTTGTATTCTTGGCTTTGGACACTGCTGTTTTTACCTGTGTAACTGTGATAATAGGGACTTGGCATTCCTCAGGTATTGTGATAGGCCCTTTAGGGGGTGAAAGGGGGCTAAAGTTCGCACTAAACCGGTCAGTCAATATGTTAGCAATATCAGTTAGTTCTGTATATATATTGCCATTGTGCTGTAACTCAGAGTAGATCTGAGTATTGCCATGTAGATTCTTGACACAACTATAGAATGCCTTGTGGTTGTCTTTAGAATCTGCAGCAGTTTTGTTTTTGTAGCTAGATTTGTTGATGGATCTCGTTTTTTTTCCTGAGGATAACACGGGAGTTTTTCCAGTCTTAGGAATTCACCCTTTTCTGCAGCAGTTTTTTTCCTTCTGTTATAGAGTTTGTTTATGGTGGGGGGACCACCAGATTGGCTTCCTTTTTTTGGAGGAGAGCATCTTGGTTCTGTCTGGTCTTGCCCATTCCATGCACTTGTGTATGTTCTCATACAGCATATTGGTGTATGATTCAGCAGTCATCCACCTATTTTCCATTTGCATGGGTGTCATGAAGTTAGCCACCTCTATTTTTAGAAGTCCAAAATTGGCTTTGCAGAAGTTTTTTATGGTGGTTTCCTTTAGGGGGTGAGGGTGGGATGTGGATATCCATGGTTATTAACTTGTTGTCAGATCTGACCAGGGAGGAGTTGATTACTGGTGTAGAGCAACGGTCACCTATGTTAGTAATGACCAGGTCAAGGATGTTTCTACCCCTGGTGCGGATAAGAATGAATTGGTCCAGGACATTGGAATTAATGAACTCAAGAAAACATTGAGCAAGTGTGTTGGTACATGAGTAATTTTCCCATTTAATGGAGGGGTAGTTAAAGTCTCCCAGTATAAGGGTATTGGGTTGTAATATAATATTTTCTGGTGTGTTTAGGAATGTGGAGTGGGAGTCTTGGGACATGGTGGGGGATCTACAGTAGGCTACAACCTGGATTGCAGTTTTACCCAGTGTTAGTAGTACCTGAAGTATCTCTGATGCATTATGTTGGGCTACTAGTCTGGAGGTGTGCATATCCTTTATGAATATGGAGACACCACTGCCTTTAGTGCTTTGATCCAGGTTTAAGGACCAAAAGGTGTGGTATGAGTTATAGCCTGGTAGTGCTGGTGTGTTCTCCAAAGCCTTGAACCAGGTCTTGGTCACTGCACAGATGTTGGTGTTCTCCATTTTAAGGAGTGCTTCAAGTGAGTGCATTTTGAGATTTAGACTTCTAGCGTTGAATAACATAACCCTCAGATTTTGTTTGCTTGTAGCTGTTATGGTGGTAATTTTGTCTTCAGGACATTGCCTAAAAAGGCACGATAGGGGTGGCAAGAGCCTTGGGCATTATCCGGAATCCCTGAGGTGACAGGTGCATGCCATCTCTGGCAAAGTATTAAGGTCTGTCAATCATGTCATCCCAGGCAGACAGACACTGGATCCCCTTAGAATGACACCAGAAACTTAGCCAATTGTTGAAGTCAGTCATTTTCTGCTTGTACTGTGGTGTCATTCTGGGTGATGGTAGGATGGTACTCAGAGCTAGGTCATACCAGATCCAAGTGCTCCTCTATGTCTATTTTCATGTAATCCAGGGCGGTATGTCTCAGGTCATTCACACCAACGTGGACAATGACAGAGTTATATCTGTACCTGTTATGGAGTGACCTAAGTGCGTGCATTGTGGCATATCCTGGCACCCGACAGGCAGCTAACCATAACCTTCTCCTTATTCAACCTAATGAGTGGGACATCAGTGTGCCTTACTATTGAGTCTCCTATGACTAGTGTGTTGGGTAAGTTGCTTTGTCTTATGGCTTTGGTTGAGTGGCACACTGTTTATGTGAGATATGTGTCTCATGGTTTGTGCTGGGATGTGGTGGTTGTTTGCATTTCTGCCTCAGAGGTCTCTGTTTCTTGGGCAGATTTTTATTGAGAGCCTCCTCAAAAGTAGGTGTGTGTTTTGTGTTACTATGTGAGGTTGTTGTGGTGTAAGTTCTAGAGGGCTATGTGTTGAAAGTGGTGTGGTGCAGGTGTTAACCTTCTCCTCTTGACTGGCTAATCCAGTCTTGGCTGGAGAGTGCTTGGCTTTCAATTTGGCTATATATGTGCATCTCTCACAAGTCATAGTGTTGGAAGGCAAGAGGAGAGGTTTGTCTGTGTACATGAGGCAGTTGCTACATTGCCTCATGATGCCCAAGTTCACCAGGTTGACAGGAGAAAGCACAGGGAGGTGACCTTTAGACATGCTTGGATATGAGCTCAATATATTAAGTACTGAAGCCTTTTACAGGAAAAATGTCACTCAAATTGTCTGAGTTTGTCCAAAGCACTTCCAAACTCTTGAGGGGAAACTAATATGTAGAGACTGAAAATTTAAGGGTAAAGTATTTAGGCAGATATCCTAAAGTTAGGAAGAACTCAAGAAGTACTTACTGAAAATAAACAATTAGCTTATCAAGAATGATGAAAAGAAGAGAGACAATGAATGGCTACTGCCTGGATACTACTAATGCTGGTTTCAGCACAGCTTCACTCTGTTGGGATACAATAGTCCTTTGCTTCTTCTCTCACCAGAAGCAAAATGTTAGCACCAATCCCAAGCAGAGAAGCAGGCCACATCCTGTTTGGTGATCCACAGTCTTGTTCCAGATGTTACAAGGGTCTGCAGGCTTGTAGCTTTTTTTTGGTAGATGCCTTGAACAGCAACCAGAACAATCAGGTACGTTAAGCACAGACATTCACTCTCCAACCAGAAAGAGTCATGGATCAATACACCCTGCTCTTACTCTCACCAGGATCAGAATATAAGCACAGATTCCAAGATGTCACCTATATAGCAATTATTAAGCTTTCTGGTGATCAGCAGTCTGCAGGAAATAATGTAACTGCACTCCTTCTCTCACCAGGAGAAAACAGAAGCACTAATCCCAAGATGACTACTGAGAGGCAGAATGTGGGCTCTCTAATAACTGGTGGTCTTGCAATAGATGCTTAAAGGTAAGATGAAAAAAAAATGGTTTATCCTAAACACTGTAGTGTGCACTAGAGTTAGATGTGAAAGTTTTACCTATCTAAAAAAATTATGTTTTAGTGGAGAGTCACTATTTTTAAGACAGCAAGGTAGATTGAAAGGGAGTATCACTTTTTTATTCTGGTACTATGGAATACAGTAGGATGGCCAATAAATTTAAATAGGTGAATGGGAGTGATTTCACAAAATTATAACTTTGTGCTTACTCACACCAACCAGTAAAAACAGAGAGGAAATGAGATATATGGTCAAATTAACATAAGGGGCAGGCAACTAGAATGGCAGTGGTGTTTAAGAACACAACAGTAACTTGGTGGGAGGGTGGTAAAAATTTCTGGCTGACTCAAGAGACAGAGCTGTAGTGTCTTTTCCGGTGTTGATATGCAGTTAAAAGCAGAATACAAGTAAAACACAGTGTAAAGAAAACAAATCACAGTATACAAAATAGAAAAAGGCAATAAAGCAATACAGAATACAACAAATAAAAAGCAAATCAACCTTTCCCTCACAGCAAACTGCATCAGAGTCTGGGTGAGCCTTTCCAGTAAACATTGCACTGTTGGCTATTTTCATGTAATATGCATGTTTCTGTTCAGTTCATTTATATCCATGAGGCAATCACAAATTTATATTCAATTTACATATTTATAGACAGATATCTAAGAAATCTATATAAAGACATATATCATATTATTGAAGGCTTCTTTCACTGGGATCCAGGAAATGACAATGGTGTAAACTGCCAAATGTATTTGTTTACAGTGATGTAACCATTCACTATCAAAATCTTAATATATGATATTAAACAAAACGGAAAGGTACAAATTTGTAATAATCACATTACTGGAAAACAAAAAAAAAATCCCTTGACTATCTCGATATAGTCCTACTTCTATAGAAGAGACAATAACAGCTAATTATAATAATATAATATAATTATAATATAATAATATAAAAAAGTAACACTGATAAATGGAATAAACTTTCATCTATTTTGAAGATAGACTTCAATTAATAAATATGATTCTACTATCCAACATACCAGATTTAGCTCAAGCCCTATCTGTTGTTCCTGAAAAAAATCACCTTATTAATCTCATAAATAATTCCTATGGTTCCCTAATAGAAATAGAATAGATTTTTTACCACATTACACCCTGGGATATTCCCAGATACCTATATCAAAGCTTCAATATTTGAAATTATCTTGAATTGGGGATATCCAAATTATATTTCTAAATGGAAATAATTTACACCAAGTATTTCACAAAATGTTAAAGTATATATATGAATGTATTTTTTTTCTTTGGAAGCAAAACATTTAATTTGTTGGCAACACTATCTGAAAGAACTCAGAACTAAAGACATTCATCAACTGATAAAGGATTTTCATTTTGAAATATTTATATGAATATAATATAATCATCTGAAATTGAAAAATCTTACCTCAAAATGATATAAAATTTTAATAAAATATATGATAAAACCACAAGATACATATTGGAATCATATTACTGTGTATCATATTTCCTGTTGGTCCCATCAGTACAAATCTCAACTTTTATCATCCGATGAACTTACATTTTGGTCAAAATATTGAAATATGTTTACCTGGCAGTTTTTCCATATAAACATTCCTAACTCCAAATAAGTTAGCTAAATTTGGTAAAACTAAAAATATCTCTTGTTGGATATGCATGCAAGAATGTAAGGCTGATTGTTTCACATTTTATAACTGTCCTTTGCTACAACAATTGTGGTGTCACTTGGAGGATTTTTAACATTTTTGTTTTCTAACTCATTTTTAATTTCATAATCTTTTATTTAATGTTAAAGATGGCACTGCTTTGAATAAGGCCAACCTTTCTCTACTTTGGGCTATACTTGAGTTTGCAAGTAAAAGTACAATTAAACAATGGGAATCCATTGTTGCACCACTTTTTGAAGACTTTTTATCATTTTTAATAAAACAGCCCATAAGGAAACTAAAGTCAAAGAACACAGGATCCATCTTAAACCATTCATCAACAATCCTTGGAATAAAGTGATATATCTCACTCTTTCTAATGAAAACTGAAGTGTATATATTTTCTTTATTTAACTATCAAGGAATATAATATTTCAATTTATTTCAGGTATTTGTACACACTGTATATATTTTATTTGGGTATTATTTCTAATAGTACTATATTATTATAATGAATTATTTCATTATCATGATAACAGAAAAAAAGACAAAAAAGGTAAGTAGAGACATCACAGTATATATGGAGGAAAATAAAATAATTTTGCTGTAAGGCATTCCTGTGTTGGCTATTTTCATGTAATATGCTGTCAGATTTCTGTTTATTTCTTATATATCCATGAGGCAGTTACACATTTCTATTCATTTTACATATTTATAGCTAGATATTGAAACATGTTTATAAGGATCTATATTATATTACTGAAAGCATCTTTCACTGGGATTCATGAAAGGTGCTGTTAGGTTTGCCATTGTATAACCTTTAAGAAGAAATATTTTAAAATCTTGTGCATAGCATGGTTTTGGAATTATTGATGCAAATATGAACAAACAATATTTGACACCTAGAGGCATCGGTAGGAGTTATCTGCTGATGCACCTGTGAGGATGTAATGATTTAAGGAGTAGTTAGCTGAATGATTATTGTCATTTTGTAAAATTCTCATATGTAAAGATTTCCAGTTAGAAATATAATTTGGATGTACCCAGTTTAAGATGATTTCAAATGTTGAAGCTTTGCTATAGATTTCAATATCTGAGAAAGTAATCCCTCCCTGATCCCAGGGTCTAATGTGGAAAAAAGGCTTTTCTATTTTATTAGGAACCATGGGACGTTTAATAAGATCGTATTTATGACATTGATAGCGTGATTTTTTCTGTAAATATAGGAAGGGCTTGAGGTATATATAGTATATTGGGTAGTAGAATCCTTTTTATTAATTGAAGTCTATCTTGAAAGGAAATTAAAAGTACATTCCATTTATCGGTGCTATACTTTATTATTTTTATAATATTATTTTAATTACTTATTATTCTCTCTTCTAGAGATCTAAGTAGAGCTATACCCAGATAGTCAAGGGAATTATTTTGTTTTCCAATCATGTGATTATTACAAATTTATACTTTTCCTTTTTTTATATCATGTATTTAGATTTTGATAGTGAAAGGTCACATCACTGAAAACAAATACATTCAGCAGTATATACCATCTTCAATTTACAGCACACTTCCTGAATCCCACTGAAAGATGGCTTCTATAATATGATGTAGATCTTTATATACAATTTTTGCATATTTATGCATAAATAAGTACCTCAAATAGAAATGTGTGGTGTGATTGCCTCATGGATATAAATGAACTGAACAGAAACCTGGCAGTATATTACATGAAAATAGCCAACAGTGCAATGCCTTAGAGCAAAATATTGTTATTTTCTTCTGCATGTGCTGCTATGCCTATATTATTTTATTATAATGTATTAATTCGTTATCTTAAGAGAAGAAAGACAAAAAACAATTTGAAATAACCAAATAAACTATATATAAGATGCATATATAGAACCACAATCCCAAATTTTTTTTTGGACTGTGGTTATCTCTGTATTTTTACATTGGGTTTGTGGTGACATATATATAAGATGTACACTGTCCTGAAATAGATGTAAATATTCCATTCCTAGAGAGAAAAATAAAGAAAATACATAACCACTTCAATTTTCTATAAAAAAAAGTCAGGATCTAGTTGAAGAATGTCAATGAGATATATCACTTTCTTTCAAGGATTGTTGATGAATGGTATAAGATGGAGCCTGCATACTTTGACTTTAGTTTCCTTATGAGCAGTTTCCTTAAAAAGGATAAAAAGTCTTCAAAGAGTTGTTCAGCAGTGGATGTCCATTTTCTGTTTATACTTTTCTTTGCAGCCAGAACTATAGTCCAAAGTAGAGAAAGTTTATCCTTATTGAAAGCAGGGCCATCATTAACATAAATAAAATTAATAATTTTGTAATGAACATTTGTCAGATAAAGCTTTTAAAAATCATCTATGTCACACCAACATTGTTTTAACAAAGGGCAGTTATAACAAATGTGAAACCAATCAGCTTCACCTTCTTCTATGCATCTCCAGTAAGATATATTCTTGGTTTTACCAAATTTAGCTAACTTACTTGGATTTAGGAATGCTCCATGCAAAAATATCCAGGTAAATATATTGCAATATTCTGACCAAGATGTAAGTTTGACGAATGATAAAATTTGAGATTTGTGTTCATAGGACAAGAAAAAATATGATCCATAGTAATATGATTCCAAATTCCTATATTGTGGTGTTGTCTTATATTTTATTACGATTTTATATAATTTTGAGTTAAGATTTCAAACTTTAGATTTATTATATGATTTTATACAAATAATGTATTAATATAGAAGTTTCTTTAAAAAAATAGTTACTAAGGATTTTCCTTTTCCAAAGATTATGGGAATCAGCACTCACAATTTGTATCAGTAACCAGTCATAAGAATCCAAGTCAAAATCCTTTATAAGTTGATGAATTTCTTTAGCACTGAGATTATAGTGTTACCAACAAATGAAAAATTTTGCTTCCCAAGAGCTAAATATATTCTTATGGATCTTATAATCAAAATTGGAGATACTAAAAGGAATTAAAGCTTCAAACAAGATTTTAGTGTCAACATTGCCAAGAGTATTTGTTTTAATTCTTAAGTGTAGAGTTTCTAAAATTAAATGTAGTTATAGAAATGTGATATTGTGTAAAATAAAGAAAGGGCAAGGATTTATTTATCTGATCTTTTGAGAACTCAGATGAAAGATTATTGCCATTTTGTAAAACACTCAAATATAAACATTTACAGTTATAAATATAATTTGGCTGCAACAAGTTCAAGATGATTTTAAATATTGAAGCTTTAGTATACATTTCAATATCTGCAAAATTAATCCCTCCCTGATCCCATGGTCTAAAGTGGTAAAGAAAAACTAATCTTCTTCTATTAGTGAACCACAGGAATTTAAAAAATATCATATTTATTTCAATCATAAGGAGTATTTATTGAAATAATGCATAGGGCTTGAGTTATTTATAGTATTTTGGGTAGAAGAATCATTTTTATTAATTGAAGACTGTCTTCAAAGGAGATGAAAATGTTATTTCATTTATCAGTGTTATTGTGTTATTATTTTTATATTATTAAAATTAGCCGTTATCTCTTCTATAGCTCTAAGGACTATAAACTATAAACATATAGCCAAGGACATTTTTTTGTTTTCCACTAATGTGATTTTAACAAACTTGTACTTTTGCTCTTTGTTTAATATCATGTGCTTAGATTTTGATAGTGAATAGTTACATCAGTGAAAACAAATACATTCTGCAGTGTACACAATTGTCAGTTTACAGCACCCATCCTGAATCCCAGTGAAAGCTGCCTTCAAAATATGATATAGACCCTTAAATACTTTTCTTAGATATCTGTCTATAAATATGCAAACTGAATATAAATGTGTAATTCCCTCATGGATATAAATGTACTGAACAGAAACCTCACTGCATGTTACATGAAAAAGCCAGCAGTGCAATGCTTTACAGCAAAATGGTATTATTTTCATCTACATGTTCTGCAATGCCTGTATTTTTTTTGCCTTTCTTTCCATTAACATGTTAATGAATTAATACATTATAACAATGTAATTCATAGAATTCAATATTACATTCCTAGATAGACAAATAAAGAAAAAAATAGTGCCAATGGTGTCCAGCGTTCTATGGCTAGGCATTTAATAGAACATAGTGACCAGATGTTCAAATTTAAAGCAATAGACCAGGTGCCGCATAGCGAGCGAGGGGGACTGGAACATTTGTGGTTAGAAAGGCTTGAACTCTTGTGGCAACTTCGAACTGATGCATGCTATTACCTTGGGCTTAATGAAATGAGTTCAATAAATTGTATTTTAAAGTTAAAACATCTCTTGAGGTGATTGCTTGCTACAACACATATGGAATTGTGTAGTACAAATGCAAGTATACCCTTGCTTTTCATTATGACCTTGACAGATACTTTAGGCATTGAGGGATTAGGATGCCTATTTTCTAGTTGTATTCTTTATTCTTCATTCTTGTTTTTACATCTATTTTGACTTTTTAACTTGTTGTTACATTTATCTATTTCATTTATCCCTTGTAATTCATTGTGTTCATTATGCATTTATTATGATTTTTCATATTTGAACTTTATCATTTTACTAGAAAACTTATTGTATAAGTTATAATTCTAAGACTGTTCAAAAGTCAGTGGTCAGCCAGGTCTTATACATTCTCTTGTAGACTATGGAGACTAATGGGTTAAACTTTTCATGAGTAAGTAGGGTTTTAATTAACCAACTTATTGGTCCATGTGATGTGTTAAATGAGTATTTAAAGAGCTGAAGGTGTGCTGTAATTTTATCTGAAGTCTGCTGTCTGAAAGAAAAAACATAAGCAACTTCAATTTTCATTAAAGAGAGTCAGGATCTACCTACAGCAAAATGGTTTTATTTTCTTCTGCATGTGCTGCAATGCCTATACTTTGTTTTTTGCCTTGTTTGTGTTAAGATAAAGGAATACTACATTACAATAATATAATTAGAAATCATAACTAAACCCAGCCACTGGGGATGCACAAGCCAGTGCATTTCTTTATGCCGGTCCCAAGCTCGGATAAATGGGAGGGTTGTGTCAGGAAGGGCATCCGGCGTAAAACTTTGCCAAAACATTTCATGCAGTCACCAAGAAAAATTTTTATACCGGATTGGTCGAGGCCCGGGTTAACAACAACAGCCACCAGTACTGTTAGCCTACAGGGAGCTGGTGGAAATTGGGCTACTGTTGGCCGAAGGAGGAGAAGAGGCAGAAGACATGGCCGAAGGCAGGAGGAGAGGAGAAAGGCTAGGACTGTGGTAGTGAGGGTCGGAACTTTGCATGTTGGCAGTATGACTGGTATAGGGAGAGAGCTAGCTGATATGATGGACAGACGGAAGGTTGGTATATTGTGTGAGCAAGAGACCAGATGGAAGGGGAGTAAGGCTAGGTGTATCGGAGGTGGGTTCAAATTGTTTTATCATGGTGTGGATGGGAGGAGAAATGGCGTAGGAGTTATTCTGAAGGAACAGTATGCTGAGAGTGTTTTGGAGGTGAAAAGAGTGTCAGATAGATTGATGTTTATGAAGCTGGAAATTGATGGTGTAATGTTGAATGTTGTTAGCGCGTATGCTCCACAAGTTGGGTGTGCAATGGATGAGAAAGAAAAATTTTGGAGTGAATTGGATGAAGTGGTGATGACTGTACCCAAGGGTGAGAGAGAGTGATGATTGGAGCAGATTTCAATGGGCATGTTGGTGAAGGGAACAGAGGGGATGAGGAAGTGATGGGTAGGTATGGTGTTAAACAACGGAATGCAGAAGGTCAGATGGTAGTGGATTTTGCAAAAAGGATGGACATGGCTGTGGTGAATACGTATTTTAACAAGAGGGAGGAGCATAGGGTGACATACAAGAGTGGAGGAAGATGCACACAGGTGGATTATATCTTATCTAGGAGGGCCAGGTTGAAGGAGATTGGAGACTGTAAAGTGGTGACCAGAGAAAGTGTCGTTAGGCAGCATAGGATAGTGATTTGTAGGATGACGTTGGTTATCAAGAAGAGGAGGAGTGTGAGGGCAGCACCAAGGATCAAGTGGTGGAAATTGAAAAAGGGTAATTGTGAGGTGGAGTTCAGGGATGAGTTAATGCAGGCACTGGGTGACAGTGAAGAGTTGCCAAATAGCTGGGTAACTACAGCAGAGCTAGTAAGGGAGACGGCTAGAAAGGTGCTTGGTATCACATCTGGACAGAGGAAGGACGACAAGGAAACATGGTGGTGGAATGAGGAAGTACAGGAGAGTATACAGAGAAAGAGGTTGGCAAAGAAGAAGTGGGATTGTCAGAGAGATGAAGAAAGTAGACAGGAGTATAAGCAGATGAGGTGCATGGCAAAGAGAGAGGTGGTGAAGGCTAAGGATAAGGCATATGAAGAGTTGTATGAAAGGTTGGACACTAAGGAGGGAGAAAAGGACCTGTACCGATTGGCTAGACAGAGGGACCGAGCTAGGAAAGATGTGCAGCAGGTAAAGATAATAAAGGATAATGAGGGAAACATACAAGCAAGGAGAGTGTGTTGAGGAGATGGAAAGAGTACTTTGAGGGGTTGATGAATGAAGAGAATGAGAGGGAGAGAAGGTTGGATTATGTAGGGATAGTAAATCATGAAGTACAATGGATTAGCAAGGAGGAAGTAAGGATAGCTATGAAGAGAATGAAGAATGGAAAGGCTGTTGGCCCAGATGACATACCTGTGGAAGCATGAAGGTGTTTAGGTGAAATGGCAGTGGAGTTTTTAACCAGATTGTTTAATTAAATCTTGGAAAGTGAGAGGATGCCTGAGGAATGGAGAAAAAGTGTTTTGGTACCGATTGTTAAGAATAAGGGTGATGTGCAGAGCTGTAGTAAATACAGAGGGATAAAATTGATCAGTCACAGCATGAAGTTATGGGAAAGAGTAGTGGAAGCAAGGTTAAGAAGGGACGTGATGATTAGTGATAAGCAGTATGGTTTCATGCCAGGAAAGAGCACTACAGATGCGATCTTTGCTCAGAGAGTGTTGATGGAGAAGTACAGAGAATGTCAGAAGGAGTTGCATTGTGTTTTTGTAGACTTAGAGAAAGCATATGACAGGGTGCCTAGAGAGGAGTTGTGGTATTGTATGAGGAAGTCAGGAGTGTCAGAAAAGTATGTAAGAGTGGTACAGGATATGTACGAGGGTAGTGTGACAGCGGTGAGGACTGCAGTGGGAGTGACAGATGCATTTAAGGTGGAGGTGGGGTTACATCAAGGATCAGCTCTGACCCCTTTCTTATTTGTAATGGTGATGGACATGTTGACAGACGAGATCAGACAGGAGTCCCCGTGGACTATGTTTGCAGATGACATTGTGATCTGTAGTGAGAATAGGGAACAGGTGGAGGAGACCCTGGAAAGATGGAGATATGCTCTAGAGAGAAGAGGAATGAAGGTCAGCAGGACTAAGAATATGTGTGTGTGAATGAGAGGGAGGATAGAGGAATGGTGAGGAAGGAAGGAGTAGAGGTGGCGAAGGTGGCTGAGTTTAAATACTTGGGGTCAATAGTTCAGACTAACGGTGAGTGTGGAAGAGAGGTGAAGAAGAGAGTACAGACAGGATGGAGTGGGTGGAGAAGAGTGTCAGGAGTGATTTGTGACAGACGAGTACCTGTAAGAGTGACAGGGAAGGTCTACAAGAGGGTAGTGAGACCAGCTATGTTATATGGGTTGGAGACAGTGGCATTGACAAAAAGGCAGGAGTTTGAGCTGGGTGTGGCAGAATTAAAGATGTTAAGATTTGCACTGGGTGTGACAAGGATGGACAGGATTAGGAATAAGTATATTAGAGGGTCAGCCCAGGTTGGAAGGTTTGGAGACAAAGCCAGAGAGGCACGATTACGTTGGTTTGGACATGTGCTGAGGAGGGATGCTGAGTATATTGGGAAAAAGATGCTAAGGATGAAGCTACCAGGTAACAGGAAAAGAGGAAGGCCTAAGATAAGGTTTATGGATGTGGTGAGAGGGGACATGCAGGTGGTTGGTGTGACAGAACAAGATGCAGAGGACAGGAAGAAATGGAAACAGATGATCTGCTGTGGTGACCCCTAACGGGAAAAGCCGAAAGAAGATGATGATGAACTAAACTGTATACACCATGTACCAAAGTCCTGAAATAGATTTAAATATTCCATTCCTAGATAGCTAAATAAAGAAAATAAACAACTTCAGTTTGCATTAAAAGGATCTAGCCAAAGAATGATAAGATATATCACTTTCTTCCAAGGATTGTTGATGAATGTTTTAAGATTGATCCTGTGTTTTTTACTTTAGTTTCCCCTTGAGCTGTTTCCTTTAAAAGGGATAAAACATCTTCAAATAGTGATGCAGCAATGGATTTCAATTTCCTATTTATAATTTTCCTTGCAACCACAAGTATAGTCCAAAGTAGAGAAAAGTTTAGCCTTATTCAAAGAAGGGCTGTCATTAACATTAATAACATTAAAAATTTTGATAATAAAAATGAGTCAGCGAATAAAGCTTTTAAAGATCATCTAAGTCACTGCAAAATTGTTTTACCAAATGACAGTTTTAAAATGTGAAAACAATCAGCTTTACCTTTTTGCATCCATCTCTATTAAGAGACATTCTGGGTTTTACCAAATTTAGCTGTATGCAAAAATTTCCAGGTAAATATACTGCAATTTTGTGGCCAAGATACAAGTTCAAGAGATGATAAAATTTGGAATTTGTACTCAAAAGGCAAATAAAGAAATATGAGCCACATTAATATGATCCCAATATATATAAAGTGATTTTGTCTTATGTTTTATTACATTTTTATAAAATTTAGAAGAAATATTTGCAATTTAAATTCATTGCAGATGACCTTATATACATATTTTATTGCTATAGGAATTTCTTTCTACAATTCTTAGTAACTGATTTTTTTAAAGATCATGGGTATCAGCTATGGCACTTTGTAGCACTAACCAGTCACAAGAATCCAATTCAAATCCTTTATAAGGTAATGACTTTTTTTAACTCTTAGTTCTTTGATATAGTGTTGCAAACAATTGAAATGTTTTTGCTTCACAAGAACTAAATATGTTCTTATGGACTTTATCAAAAAATTAGTGATACTAAAGGGAATTAAAAGGTTCACACCAGATTTTACAGTGTCAAAATTAGCAAGAATATTTATTTTTAAATCGGTAAGCACAAAGTTTATAAAATTAAAATTGTAGGTATATAAATATGTTATTGTGAAAAATAAAGAAAGTGTAAGAATCTGTCTGATCTTTTAAGCATGTGTTAGCTGAAAGATTTTTGCCACTTCGTAAAATACTTAAATATAAAGGTTTCCAGTTAGAAATAAAATGTGGATCTGTCCAGTTCAAGATGATTTTAAAGATTGAAGCTTTACTACATGTTTTGATATCTGCAAAACGAATCCCTCCTTGATACTATGGTCTGATGTGGTAAAGAAAAGCTATTCTATTTCTATTAGGAAACCCTTGGAAGTTTAATAAGATCTTATTTATGTCATTAATATTGTGTTTTTTTCTGTAAAACGTAGGGCTTGAACAACATATTGTATATTGGGTAGAATAATAATTTTTATTTATTGAAGTCTATCTTTAAAGCAGATGAAAACTTTTATCAGTGGTATTCTTTATTTTTATATTATTATTATTATCATTATCTGTTATTGTCTCTTCCACATATTTAAGTTGGACTATATCCAGATAATCAATGGAATGTTTTTTCCAATAATATAATTTTTACAAATTTGTACTTTTTTCTTTTATGTTTAATATGTATTTAGATTTTGATAGTGAATGGTTACATTACTGAAAAATATATTCTGCAGTGTACAGCATTGTCCATTTACAGCAGTTTTTGATATCCACAAAATTAAACCCATTACCCTAGCAGAGTCCTAAGTTTATAAGAGCAATAGTTAGATCTGTCCTTATTTTCAGGCCTTTGTTTCCCCATTATACTTTTTTTTCATGAACTCTTTTATTATGAGCTGAGAGGTATGCTTCCCTGTTGTGGCAGAATTGATGGATTTATTTCATAATTTAGATAGTTCTTTAAACTGAGGCTCATTACATCTGACAAATAGCTTAACATAGATGTTAAAGGAGGGCATGGTGCTAACGTGTTGAGAAGACTGCGTGTGTGAGAGTGAGTGGTTGAATGAAGTTGGTGTATTTTTTGTCTATCTCCTCTATGTGCACGCTTATCATCTAATACTGGTAAATTTACTAATGGTATGGGGCGTTATATTATGTACAGCTTCCTCATTAACACAGAGGTCCTTGCAGGCTCTGTAATATTTTGTAGTGGCAGAGGTATTGAATGTTTAAGGTGAGGATTGCAGGCATGCTCATAGGATGGTGGAAATGTGATTGCATTCACAGGATAGGTTTTTAAGGGTATATAGGTTCATAGGTAGGTACTAGGCTATCGGCCCTAGGGTCCATACAAGCCTAGCCAAAACATGTACCCTGGCTTTCACCACCCAAGAAATTTATTTTCCTGTGCACCTGTCGAGCAGAGCCACAGAAGTGATCCCCTGGGTGAATTTCCCATCCAATCATCAAGATTTTTCTTGAAGAGTGCTAATGAAGAGCTCTGTTTGACATAGATAGGTAGTCTGTTCCAGAGTATGTGAAGTCTCTGAGACAGGAATATATCCCCCCAGCATGTTCTGTTTATTGTGGTGACAAGGTTTAGGTCCCTAGAGCGTGTAGCTCGGAGGGATTGGGATTTCTTTAAGTGGAGCATGTGCAACAGCTCTGGGTTTGACATAACATTGTATGTTAGGCAGAGATCGCCCCTGAGTAGGCGATGTGTGATGGAGTAAAGCTGTAGTTTTTTGAGACGGTCTGCATAGGGCATCTGTTTGAGGCCAGTAATCCTCTTTGTGAGGTATTTCTGTGGTCTTTCCAGTTGTTGTAGATGTCTTGTGAGGTGCATACCAAAAGGGGCGTTGTACTCTATAATGGGTCTAATGAGTGATGAGTAGAGGGGAACAATGACCTCTTTTTTTCTGGATGAGAATCCTTTTGTGATGAGATGAGCCATGGGCAGACAAGTATTTAATATTGATAATCAGTTGAATTGTTAACATGGAATAGGAGATGGAATTCCTGAATGTGAACTTCGTGGAACATGAGCTGTTAGGATGGCTATGTTATAGAGTTACTCTAAGTCACACTTCTAATGGAGGAGTATGTCGTTTGTTGGGCAAGAATGACTGCACAGGGATATTAATGTAGTACCTGCTTGCAGAGACATTATCAAGGCTTTTACGGAGTAAGTGAACTTGGCTCATACATTGCTCTGCAGGTTTCATTGGGTTGATGAACAAGGTTGACACTTGGCAGCTCTTAATGAAGTTTTGGTTTATGTGCATGCAGAGGAGTTAGATTTCTTTTATTTTACAGATGGGGAAGTGCAGACTGGGCATCATTCTGTGATCTGAAGGAAGTGGACTTGGAAGGTGATGGATTATACTGGGATGGATATTTTGTCCACTGCAGTGGTAAAAAATGAATGAGGTCAAATGTAATGTCAGTTTATTGTAGGTTCATTAAGACACACCAAAGTCTGTGCGGATGCAGGTGGGTTACTTGGTCTGCATTAATTTGAGAACTTAGCACTGTTGTCCATTGTGTTTATCAATAGTGGGCAGACAAGTATGTCGTGTGTTGAGGTCTGAGGACATGGGCTCCATTGTGCAAGTAGAGGTTGGAAGGTTCTGAGTTTGCAGGCCATGGGTGGTGTGACTTAACAGATTTATATTGTATAAAAAAGACAGGCTATGGTTTCAGTTAAAAATCAAGAGATGCAGTTTCAGAGGAAGGGTGGATTACGATGTGTAGAGTCCTCTGTGCTCTTAAAATGTGCAAATTTTGAGAAATGATTATTCACTTGGATGGCTCTTTGGGCAGATGGATAAACTTGGTCACTGGGACTTGCATTTGTTACACCTGTTACAGGAGGTGTTGGGTTGGATCATAATTTGTGGGGTGGTTGTTGTGGCATGCTGAATGGCAGGATGTAGGGACATTTGGGGATATTGAATAACTGGAATTTTAATTTAATCTGGAGTAGGATAGTGAGAGTTGTTGGGGATTAGAGTTCACTTTCCTTTGTTTACCATGACAGTGGTATGGGTTGTGTTTATGTTTGCTGAGGTGTATCAGGTTGTGTTAAGGTTAAAGGATTGCTGCAGGAGTTTGCAGCATCTTTATAAGTAAAATATGACAGGGTATTGCTAGATTGATTAATGTGTTACAGCTGTCTATGGGAAGGAGTTTGGTGGAAAGAATTATTAATTTGTCAGGCATGAGAGCAAGATAAGGCAGTTCAGCTGATTGGAGAGGATTTAGCTGTAAGTAGTGTAGTTGCATGGAGGTATTAGCTGTGAGTGCTGTAGTCACATGGGTGACGAGGCTAAAGGAACTTATTAAATCTTGGTAAGTGATTCATTGGTTGGAAGGGCTGGCATAGTCTGACAGTGTCGACATTGGCAAACTTTGGCTGTTGTCAAGATGGGTTTGTTGCGGGGGGTTGGTGTTAGGAAATGGAGGTTCATGGGGTTACAGTTTATGTGGCTTCTATGCTATGGTGTATTTAATCATTTAGAATGTGGTTTGTTGGTCAGCAAATGCTAGGATGCTTATTACCTTTTTTCTGTTTATTGTGTACAATAACAAAGACTGTGCAAGAATTTGTCTGACCTTTTAAGCAGAAGTTAGCTGAAAGATTTTTGCCATTTTGTAAAATAATTAATTATAAAGATTTCCAGTTAGAAATAACATTTGGATCTATCCAGTTCAAGATGATGATAAAGTTTGAAGCTTTAATATAGGTTTTGATATCTGCACAATTAATCCTTCCTTGAGTCCATGGTCTGACATGGTAAAGACAAGCTATTCAATTTCTTATTAGGGAACCCTAAGAAGTTTAATAAGATCTTGTCTACAGCACCAAAACTCACAGCAACAAAAAAGTATGCACTCTAACACGTTGCCACACTGTCACACTTAATGTTCAGGCCAAGTACAGTAATAATACCACAAAGAAACCGAAACAAATTAAATGAATCTTTCTTAAAACCAAACATGTGTGGTCCTCTGCTTTTATCTACTAGCACAAAGGCTCAACATAACCACATAGCAAGTGACATACATCTTGAATATAGGAAGTTAATTAAATAATAAAATATTTAAAAAAAATCACACAATTTTACATACATTTCAATGTCCCTAAGTGAACCTAAGTGTCATAAACTGTTAATGTTGTTAATTAATATCTTAGTTATGCCTTGAATAAGGTGTTTTTTTCTGGAAAACAGATAGGGCTTGAGCAACATATAGTATATTAGGTAGACAAATAATTTTTATTAATTAACCTCTTTCTTCAAAGGGATAACTTTATTTCATTTATCAGTGGAATTCTTTATTTTTATATTATTATTATGATTAGCTGTTATTGTCTCTTCTACAGATCTAAGAAGCACTATGCCCAGATAATTAAGGGAATTTGTTTCTTTTCCAATTATGTGATTATTACAAATGTGTACTTTCCCTTTTTGTTTAATAATATATATTTACATTTTAATAGTGAATTGTTACATTACTGAAAACAAATACATTCGGCAGTATACAGCATTGTCATTTTACAGAACCCTTCCTAAATCCTAGTAAATGAAGCCTTCAGTAGTATGATATAGATGGTTATATCCATTTCTTCCATATCTATAAATATGTAAATTGAATCAAAATTTGCGATTGCCTCATAGATATAAATGAACTGAACAGAAACATAGCATCATATTACATAAAAATAATCAACAGTGCTTCCCTTACAAAAAATGTTTTTATTTTCTTCTGCTTGTACTGCTATGCCTATATTTTGTTTTTGTGTTTTTTGTGTTAACAAGGTAATGAATGAATACATTATAAGATAATAACTATTAGAAATATGCAAAAAGACCTAAAATAGATTTAAATATTCCATTCATAGGTATATAAAGAAAATATATAACTTCAATTTGCATTAAATGGAGTCAGGATCTAGCTGAACAATGTCAAGTAGATGTATCACTTTCTTCCAAGGATTGTTGATGAATGGTTTAAAATGGATCCTGTGTTCTTTAACTTTAGTTTCCTTTAAAAGGACAAAAAGTATTCAAATAATGTGTAGCAATGGATTTCAGCTTTCTAGTTATACTTTTCCTTGCAATCACAAGTAAAGTCCAAATGAGAGAAAATGTATCCTTATTCAAAGCAGGGCCATCATTAACATTATATGAAATTAAAGATTTTGACAATGAAAATGAGACAGATAAAGCTTTTAAAAATCATGTAAGTCATGCCAAAATTGTTTTAACAAAGGACAGGAATAAAAAATTTGAAACCAGTCAGCTTTACCTTCTTACATGCAGTTCAAGTAAGAGACTTTCTAGGTTTTACAAAATTTAGCTAAATTATTTGGAGTTAGAAATGCTGTATACAAAGGTTTTAGGTATGTATATTGCAGTATTATGACCAAGATGTAAGTCTGATGGACGATAAAATTTGAGATTGCGCTCATGGGACAAACAAATATAATGTATAGTAATATGATTCTAAATTTTTATATTGTGGTGCTGTCTTTTATTTTATTAAGATTTTATATAATTCTGAGATAAGAATTCAAATTTTAAATTTATTGTAGATTATTTCTTATAAATTTATTAATATAGCAGTTTCTTTCAAATGCAGTTACTAAGCATTTTACAAAGATTATGGGATTCAACAACCGCACTTTGTAGCAGTAACCACTCATCAGAATCCAAATCAAAATCCTTTATAAGTTGATGAATTTATTTAACTGTGAATTCTTTAATATAGTGTTGCCAACAAATGAAATGTTTTGATTCTCAAGAAAGATATACATTCGTAAAGACTTTATCAAACAGAAAAAGATGGAATTAAAAATGAATTAAAGTTTCAAACCAGTTTAGTGTCAACCTTGGCAAGAATATATTTTTTTAAATTGTCACATATAGTTTATTAAATTAAATTCTGTAGTTATAGAAATATTATGTTGTGTAAAATAGCAAAGCAAGTGAAATTATTGATTTGTCTGTTTTCTTAAGGAGGTGTTAGCAGAAAGATATTTATGTCATTAGTAAGGTGTTTTTTTCTGGAAAAATAGGGTTGATCTATATATACTTTATTAGGTAGAAGAATCATTTTTATTAAGCGAAGTATATCTCAAAGCAGATGAAAAGTTTATTCCACTTAGTATTGGTTTATATTATTTTTATATTATTATTATAATTAGCTGTTACTGTCTGTTCTATAGATCTAAGTAGGACTATACCCATATAATCAATGGAATTTGTTTTCCAATATTGTGAGTTTTACAAATTTGTACTTTTTTCCTTTTTGTTTGATATTATGTATTTAGATTTTCATAGTGAATGGTTGCACCAATCCACACCATTGTCAATTTACATGACCTTTTCCGAAACCCAGTGAAAGATGCCTTCCATAATATGATATAGATACTTGTATACATTTCTTAGGTATCTACCTATAAAAATGAAAAATGAATAGAAATCTATAATTGCCTTATGAATATAAACAAAACCTGACAGCATATTACATGAAAATAGCGAGCATTGCAATGCCTTACAGCAAAATGATTTTATATTCCTCTATCTGTACTGCAATGCCTATACTTCCTTTTTGCCTTTTTTCTGTTAACAAGGTAATTAATTAAAACATTATAATATAATAAGTATTAGAAATAATAACCAAATAAACTATATACAATATGTACAAAGACCTGAAATTCATATAGATATTACATTTCATTAAAGGCAGTCAGGATCTAGCTGGTGGATGTCAATGACAGATATCACTTTCTTCCAAGGATTGCTGACAAATGTTTTAAGATGGATCTTGTGTTCATTGACTTTAGTTTCCTTATAGGCTGTTTACTTTAAAAAGGATAAAAGTCTTCAGAAAGTGGTGCAACAATGGATTTCCATTATCTAATTGTACTTTTCCTTGCAACCTCAAGTATAGTCCAAAGTAGAGAAAGGTTGTCCTTGTTCAAACCAGGGCCATCATTAACATTAATTGATAATAACATTGAGACAGAAAACAAAGTCTTTAAAAATCATCTAAATTACACCAAAATTGCTATAGCAAATGCCATTTATACAAAATGTGAAACCAGTTCTTCCAAGGATGGTTGATGAATGGTTTAACTCATTCACTCCAGAGCATCTTAGAAAAAGCTGCCTGCTTAATTCCACCATAGGAACAACAGTGCAGCCTGAGCTCATTTTCAGAAAATCCATTTGTGATACCATACAGAAAACAAATGTTCATAACTCTTTAACTATAAGAGCTAGACAAAAAATGTAAATGCGAAAGTTGTTCAGCAGACACTGACCTTTCCAACAGTGTAAATATTGATAGTGCATATCAAAGTCATTATTAAATATTTGGCAAGGAATGCTGATATTGTGCATATTTTTTTACCTTTTTGGAAAAGCAAAGCACAATATCTTGGTCAATGTACCATGCAGACCTATACAATTTGAATTTAATTTGTTAGTATGAATGTCAACTTTAAAATGATACTTTAACCATTACTGTATGATGCTCTTTTCTTGAGATATTCACAGAAATATGATTAATATAATATTTCTCATAATTGATAAATAAACAAAGCATAATATCTCATCACCTGTATCAGACAGAGCCTACATATCAGTGTAGAAGTTGTGCATCTCAATGTCAGCTTCAGAATAATGCATCAATAGTGTGATCACCATGCTCCTTTGCAAAGATATGGGCATAATAATGAGAAGTATTGTAAATGTATAATTTTCATATTCGTACAAGACTAAACAGACTGTGATATCTGTACATGTGTACACTGTACAGGCACAGTTCTTTTATTATGTTGTAAGGAGTAATACTGTCTTCAAAATGAGGTATTACGTGGCACACTGACATGCTCCCTTGCAAAGTTATTTACCAAAATATGAAAAAAATCATAATTTCCATAACTGAAGTCAGAAACAAACTTTGATATCTGCACGTGTCCAACATACAGGCACAATTCTTTTACCATGTTGGAACCAGCAATACTGTCTTCAAAATGAGGTATTACTTGGCACATTCAGATGCTCCCTTGCAAAGTTATTTACCAAAATATGAAAAATAAATCATAATTTCCATAACCTAAGTCCGAAACAAACTTTGATATCTGCACATGTGTCCAACATACAGGCAAAATTATTTTACCATTTTGGAACCAGCAATACTGTCTTCAAAATTAGGTATTACTTGGCACATTCAGATGCTTCCTTGCAAAGTTATTTACCAAAATATGAAAAAAATCATAATTTCCATAACCTAAGTCCGAAACAAACTTTGATATCTGCATGTGTCCAACATACAGGCAAAATTCTTTTACCAGGTTGGAAGCAGCAATACTGTCTTCAAAATGAGGTATTACTTGGCACATTTAGATTCTCCCTTGCAAAGTTATTTACCAAAATATGAAAAAAATCATAATTTCCATAACCTAAGTTTGAAACAAACTTTGATATCTGCATTTGAGTACGAAACTCTTTTACCATGTTAGAACTATCAATACTGTTTTCAAAATGATGTATTACTTGGCACATTCAGATGCTCCCTTGCAAAGTTATTTGTCAAAATATGAAAAACAAATTCATAATTTACATAACCTAAGTCCTAACAAAACTGATATATGTACAGTATTCAGAACCAGTTGTTTTACCATGTAGACACATATGATTGTAAATATGCACATTCTTGGTGTAGCCAACATACTGCTGAATGGGTACATGTAAAGAGAAAAAGCAAGGTAAAGACCGCCGCTCCACTAATATGCCAAGGACAGGCATGGGGCTCTAGATGTTGATTATCTGAAGGGTCCCATAGCTGTGTTGGCTATGGGACACTTCAGACTCAGACTGCTGATACCACTATGGTTTCACGACCTCCTTCAGTGTTGGCAGTCTACCTTACCTCTGCCTTTTCTCTTTACATGTGCCCATTCAGCAATGGATCTAAGGGATGAGGGACTGAAATAACTCACTAATTGCTGCCCTGACCTTCATACATTTACTACCCTCACCTACATAGACTGACTACACCTGAAGGGAGGGAGACTGAATGGACAGCTACGTCATAGCAACATGTCAAAAGACCAAGACTTGACCCAGGCTGTGTCTTTTTGCATGTGTCTTTTCCCGGAGGTAAACATTGCATCACAGTGGCACCCCCAAGCCCATGCTTACCTAGGACAGTAGCACTATGGGGCTGAGCTGAAGAGTCTACAAGTTCCCAACTGTGACCCAGGTGGATCACAAGATCTATGCTGGCTGGGTAGGCCCCCCACAATACACCCACCAACACAAGATTCTGCAATGAGACAGTTTAGGGTTTTTGCTGCTCCCTTTCCAGTGATTCCCAGAGTAGCAGAACACAGTCTTACCTTACCTGAAATACTGCATGGGTGGACACTGACAAGGGTTCACAGAAAGTCTCCCAAAAGCATGTGCGAAAGTGTGTTATGGTCTGATGAGACCCAGGTTGCACTTTTTGGGCACAATTCCATACATTTGGCACAAAAACACCACTTCGCATCACCAAAAAAACACAATACCAACAGTGGCATGGTGGTGGCAGTATCATGCTTTGGGGTTGCTGGTTTGGTCAATCTGGATAAGACTAACAGGAAACTACATTTACATTTTTAACTTTGCTTACAACAATCAAAAGACAAGTCCCCCCAAAAAACTGCCAGATTCACTCTACTTGACAAAACCCAAGTTACATAATCAGCTACCCATTGCTGAAAGGTCCACTTATTTTTATGGCCATCACTATATGAAATTCTAAACACATCAAATTAAAACTGACGAGGATCAATATGTGAGGTACACCAGGCCAGACACCATAGACAGTCTTGGCTGCAAAGCACAAAATGCTGAAAATTGTCTAGAAATAATCAGACAGAATGGAAACAAGAAATAGTGACAAACTTGTTTCTTTTTCCTTCCCCATGTTACTGCTTCAAAGTTCCTAAAGATGACATGTTTGATCTTCGTAATAAAAAATGTTGCACTGAGCTGAAAAAGGGAACCTAAAGGCTCAAATCATAAAACGTAGAGAAAGAGTGGTACACAAGTTCACCAGAATGGGAGTTTCTGTGCAAGATTAATGTTTCAAAAATGGCCAGACCAGTCATGAATGACATGCAGTTATAAAGGACTGTATGTAACATTAGGCAGTTATGCTGTGGCTTACCTGGACACTAAAGTCAATGGCAAATAGGGGCAATGGCAGAATTAAGGTACAGGAAGAAATAATTGTGATTATTACAAAATTAATTATGGTACAGGTCCAACATCATACAGCATTTGTATGAGAGAAGCAAAGCTGGCACCATCTTACCTTATTACCTGGTTCGGGGTGAAACAGTCTGTAGAAGATACACAGACAGATCTATATATGTATGTATCTGTGTGTATATACAGGAAGGAAAAAAGCAGGGGTAGGCAGTTGAAGAATGAGAGGGGTTGCTTGCAATGACTCCAAGCAGGGAGAATCACAACCTGGCTGGTGCATTCATCAAACTGATAATGACTTCTACTTATGTGAATAACACTGACAGCAACTTAGATTTTTCCCAGAAAAGTGATAATGACTCACTGCTATATTGTAACTGCACATATTGCTAATGTGATAATGACCTTACTTTCATTGCTGCAATGGTATGCATGTTCAGATACAGGTGATAATTGCTGCACATAACCTGTTGAGTAGGCATTCATCATATTACATTGTGCAGCTGTTATTTTTACAGACTTATCATCAGTAAGGAGAAGACCTGAGTCATTCATTGAAATAGTATAACACTTACATATTACTGAGCCCTTGCTCCCACCTAAATTCAACACATGACTGACAGGATAAATGCACAAAAATATGGTAGCTCCATGCCACTATTAAACCACCAAAATGAAGACATCTTTGCTAACAGTTTAAATTTTATGGGATAAAATCAAAACTCTCTGTGGGAATCCATACAGTGCAACTAATATTCACCTTTGTTATAATACTTTGTGGAATTTGTGGAAAATGAGTATGAAGAGCAAGTGCAGAAGCTTGTAACTAATACACTCTTCTAGCAGAAGTAAAAGCCACTACATGAATAATTTTTAAAACATATATTTTTAATTTTACCACAGCACCTGGTTCAAAAGGACAAAGACTCACTTTTCCTTCAACAATGTACAAATCTCTTGGAGAGATATGATTCCTGATAGGAGGTCAGTCAATGAGAGTACCCCAGAGAAAGGTCTTACCAGCCTTCAGAAACCTCAGTGGCAGAACTTAGAACTTTGATGTAAATTAGGAATGCACAGAGGAACAGCTGATTCCAGAGCCAATGATCTGAGACAGGTAACGTGGCACTGCTAAGACAGAAGCTGTGAAGGGGTCCAAATATTTGGAAGCAGCTCACAAAGAAAATGCACCCTTTCACTTTTGTACATGTTTCTAGTACTAGACCTCTGGGTGGAAGTAACTATTTGGACTACTTTGGCAGAGCACTAGAGTCCCTGGCCTCTAACTGGAGCAAATTAAAGTTATAAGAGGTAATGTAATGATAAACCTGCACTGGCAGTTTCATATAACGAAGAATGGTATGATTTAGTCTAGCTCACAAAACTTTCCCAGAGTTAGCCTCTCCCCATTATCAACAATACATGGCACATAAGGGCAACTCTGAATCTCTGAAAGCCCACATAAAATCAGACAAAAAGCAGGGAAAAACATTAACCAACACTAGCACATATGAGAGAGCTTTGTCTGTAAAAACAACTGATGCTACAGGGATTATGCCTGGTAGGCATACAAAAACCTTATCCATCCTGCTAAGCCTTACACAGAATAGTTATCTCAATAGTTAACACATAATACATTAATTTCACTTGTTACAACCCTTCTGACCACCTAGTCTAACAACTCTTGTTATTAGATACCATGTATACCATCTTTTTATCCAAGACCTTTAACATCAGCCTTTATTCTACCTTGTGTAACTTATTATTTCCTTGAACTCCTTAGCTGTAGTCACAAAACCACTTCCTTTGCTACTATTTTCTCTTGCTGCTACCTACCCCACTGTAAACCTTGATGTCAGGAAAGCAAACTAATAATTTCCATTATAACTTACTGTCACTGTGTAGATATTATATCAGCTAGGGTATGCTCTCACCTACCCTCTCCAACTCAGTTCTCAGTCCTTGGTAGCTGCAAATACCTCCTACAGCAGATTACAGTCATAAGAAATGCCACATCCAGGGATAAATCAGGCAATCCAAAAATAAGCAGGGGCACTTAACTACAAAATACGCGGCAATTCTATAAGCCAACAACTCCAACGAGGAAGCTGACAATATGGTTATGGGCTGTTCTTTTGATGAATTAATAAGACACAGTGCAACTTACCATGGATATCAGGAAAAACAAAACCCTAGTTATGAGAGCACCCCCAAACGATAGACTGTCACCTTTCCAAAGGGCCACCTCACCACACACACTTGCGTTTTACTGTCAGGATTTTAACAACATGTGATTCAGGCTTTTCCAACACTGCAGTTTACCTACACATGGGAGGTACTCGACTTTGAAGAGTTACAAATGCCAAATCAAAACTGCCTCTAGTTCGGGGTAAGAACTCTGAGCAAACAACCACAATTAATGGGGGACAAAGCCCTAAACAAGGGACCGACATACTGTTCTTAAAATGGACAAAGTCACTAGAATGACAGATTTTGCATTAGCAAGCATGTTCTGAAGAACATGGAGCCTGAAAGCAACTTCAATCCTTAACAATTTGACAGAAGTACATACACATCACGAAGAACATGCCAACAACACAAGATAATGAAATATTGGCTATGGAGGGTGGTCACGGTTGATGAAATAGCCCAACCTCATGAGCTAAATGGGAATAAAATAGTTACAGATTTGTGGAATCTGTTAAATTCTGGATAGTGCAGAGGTATGTAGCTCAGCTACAGCAGGTTGTACTCCATCTACTTGTTTAGAGTGCAAGTCCTATTGTTACTTTGCCTACTTGCACCACTCCAGGTAGCGGAAATGACCAGGACATAGTTCTGGAGCATGAGGCAGTTTCTAACTAAAACTGTATAAATATTCGGGACTCTGCTATAACAACTGGAAAGGTCTTAAAAATCCATAAATGGCGCTAACCCATCTCCAGCCAACTCACAATAAAGTTATAAAAGCAAATGGTTATACATTTAAACTTATGAAGCCTGCAGGCAATACTTATCTTTTCCAAGCAACAGCTCAAGTGTTCTCTGCATTGCTCCAGTGCCGGGCAATATAAAAATTACAACAAAGAGATCAACCCTGCCGGTTCAATCTCAATATTTAGAGCAAGACCGCTTCCATTACCAAAACACACATGCAAACACCATCAAAGAACAGTTGGTTCAGCATTTCAAACTGTGATTGAGAACCAGCAACTCGCTTTTTATATAATCTAACCAAGAGGCAAATAAAATATTGTTTTCCTTAACGTATACGATACCTTTCAGCAAAAAATCATGGTATAAAATAATAAAATTAACAGAATACAAGGTAAACATTATAACAGAGAGGAGAAGTGAAAGTTCGAAGGGATCATTGCCATACTGCTGATTAAATCTCGTAACAGTAATGCACTTATTCACACACTTGTAAAATATACAGCTTACCTGAATTATCAAGAAAAGCACTTCCTGGAACCGAGGAAACGCCGGAGAAGATACCGATGTTGCTTCAATAGCGATGTGTGCAAGCCGTGCCCAGAATAAATAGAGGGATCCAGTAGCAGGAAAAATCTGCAAATATCAGCAGAAAGAAAGAAAATACATGCTGCTGGACCCTCTATTTATTTGGTGAAAACAATAGAAACATAGGTCGGGGTGGGGGTGTTATGCAGGTGGTGGCTTAGATTGCAATAATCTGATTGGCTGCCACCACCTGCTTTCTCACACACTTAGAAATCTGATTTTCTCAACAAAGTTTAATGTGAGCATCTACTAAATACATGCTGAATCGTAACTATAGACTTTAATAACAACTTTAGTTACGATTTCAGCATGTTTTGAAGTGAGCATAGCAAAAAAATCACCATTAAAGTTTCCCGTGCATGTGGAAGGCACTCGGGGGTATGAGCCTGAAATTCCTCTCATCTCATAGCGCGCTCGGATGTAAGCACAGAGACGGTACTCAGGGGTAATGAGTTAAGATGGATCTTGTGTTGTTTGATTTTAGTTTCCTTAGCTGTTTCTTTTAAAAAGGGATAAAAATCTTCAAAAAGTTGTACAGCAGTGGATTTCCTAGTTATACTTTTCATTGCAGCCACAAGTATAGTCCAAAGTAGAGAAAGGTTATCCTTATTCAAAAGCAGGGCCATCACTAACATTAAATAAGATTTTGATAATGAAAATGAGTCAGAAAAACAAAGCTTTTAAAAATCTACATACCACCAAACATTATTTTAACAAAGGGCATTAATAAAAAAATGTGAAATCAATCAGCTTTACATTCTTGCATGCATCTATAATAAGATATATTGCTGATTTCAACAAATTTGGCTAACTTATTTGGAGTTAGGAATGTTCTATGCAAAAATTTCCCGGTATATTTACTACAATGGTGTGACCAGAATGATAAAATTTGAGATTTGTACTCATGGGACAAACAAGAAATATAACCCAATTATTCATCTCATTGATATTCTTCTGATAGATCCCGACTCTTTTTAATGAAAAAGTTTTATTTATTTTGTGTATTTATCTCTTTAGAAATGGAATAATTACATATGGTTTATGACTTTGTACATCTTGCATGTAGTTTATTTGGTTATTATTTCTAATAGTTATATTATTTTAATGTATTAATTAATTAACTTGTTAACAGGTAAAAGACAAAAAAACAAAGTATAGGCATTGCAGCATATGCAGGAGGAACCAAAATCATTTTGCTGTAACACATTGCACTATTTTCATGTAATATGCTGCCAGGTTCTGGTCATTTATATGCATGAGGTAATCACACATTTCTATTCAAATTACGTGTTTATAGACGGATATCTAAGAAATCTATATCATATTATTGAAAGCATCTTTCAATGGGATTCAGGAAGGGTGCTGTAAATTGACAATGGTGTACACTGCCAAATGTATTTGTTTTCAGGGATGTAACCACTCACTATCAAAATCTTAATATATGATATTAAATAAAAAGGAAAGGTACACATTTTTCACATTACTGGAAAACAAAAAAATTCCCTTGACTATCTCAGTATAGTCCTATTTACATCTATAGAAGAGACACTAACAGATAGTTATAATAATATTATAAAAATAAAAAAGATTAACGCTGAAAAATGGAATAAACTTTCATCTACTTTGAAGATAGACTTCAATTAATAAATAGGATTCTACTATCCAACATACCAGATATAGCTCATGCCCTATTTTTCCAGAAAAAAATCACCTTATTAATCTCATAAATAAGATCTTATTACAATTCCTATGGTTCCCTAATAGAAATAGAATAGCTTTTTTACCACATTAGACCATGGGATGAGGAAGGGATTAATTTCCCAGATATTGAAACCTATATGAAAGCTTCATTATTTGCAATCATCTTGAACTGGGTAGATCCAAATTATATTTCTAACTGGAAACCTTTACATTTAAGTATTTTACAGAACAGCAATAATCTTTCAGCTGACTTCTCCTTAAAAGATGAGACAAATAAATTGGTGCACTTTCTTTGTTATTTTGCACAATATAATATTTCTTCTCCTATAAAATTTAATTATTTAAACTCTATACTTTAATTAATTTAAAAAAAAATATTCTTCAAAAACAAAACATTTCATCAACTTATAAAAGATTTGGGTTCTTATGACTGGTTATTATTACAAAGTGTGATAGCTCATTCCCATGATCTTTGTAAAATCCTTAGTAACTCGGTTTTAAAGAAACTTCTATATTAATTATTTATATGGAATAATCTACAAAAAATCTAAAATTGGCAGTCTTACCTCAAAATTATATAAAATCTTAATAAAATGTAAGACAAAGCTACAAGAAAATATTGCAATCATATTACTATGGGTCATATTTAATTTGTCCCATGAGAACAAATCTCAAATGTTATTATCAGATGAACTTGCATCTTGGTCAAAATATTGTAGTATATTTACTTGGGACATTTTTGCATAGAGCATTCCTAACTTAGTAAAGCCAATGATCTCTCCTGTTGCAGATGCATGCAAGAACATAAAGCTGATTGGTTTTACATTTTTCATAACTGTCCTTTGTTAAAATTATTTAGGTGTGACTTAGATGATGGCAAACAAACTAAAAACTTAAAACAATAAAGAGCAGACTATAGCAAAAATACTGTATTGGATCATAAAATAAATAAATAGTGACACAAGTGGCACAACTAAGCACTTTTGTCTTGAGTCAAGTAACAATACTTCATCAGTTAACTTTTATAGATTTAGAATGTTTAAATATATTGAAATATCCATAGTCTGCCAATAATGAGAACTGATTAACCTATTTCAAAATTTGAAGTTCCAGATACCATGTCTAAACAGCTTATCCTAACCTTAACACAAATCATTAAACCCACTTTGAATACACTTTACATTTTTAAAATATATTAAGTATATTATAGAATATAATAAATGCATTTAAGTGAAATAATGTAAAAGTGTTAAAATACTGAAGTGTTAAAAAAAAATATGCACCGTGGAGTACAAAACAGACCTAAGACCCCAATACAATTACTTTGTGAAGTACTAAGTTAAAAAATCAAAATCTGTGCTCTCCTTTTCAGTAAAAATGATAAAATGAATGGTTATATTGAATCCAGCAAAGGCTGAGGTGTTAAGCCTTACTTGCCAAGTGAATTCTTTATATTCTAAAACGTCTAAATTACCTTTCAGTGTTTCCAAAATAAATCAGTCGATAATAAAAAATACAAATTTCTTAAAATTGGTACAACTACTAGTGTGTTTATACCAAGCATACATTTTTGATGATATAAATGTGTTCATGGACCCTGTCTTTCAACTTCCTATTGGTCTTTCCTACATAGAAACTTTTTCAGGAAAGGCACGAAGCTAAGTAAAACTACATTTGATGTGTTACAGTTAAATTTCTCTTATACAAGGTATTGTTCTATTAAAGTTAGTACTGGATATTCATGTACCTCAAATTGCAAATTCAGGTTCCTCATGTACATACCTACATATATTACAACATCCATACTTGGACATATTACCTTAGGTATATGCTGTCTTTCAACTACTTACAATCATTTTCTGTCTGGCACTTAATGTTTTTGTCATTACTAAACCAAGATAAAACAATTTAGGGTCCAAGCAGATAGCACCTGTACTCCCATGCAGAGCTTAATCTGTGTGTGACTATTAAAGATTCTTATCTGCATAGTGAGTTTGCACACTTTGTTCAGGACTGAGGCAGGGGAATACAGGTGTTATCTGCTTGGACCCTAACTTGTTTTATCTTGGTTTAGTTGTTTGGGAGCACAATATTTTTGTGTACTTTTTGTCATTACTATAAACTATCAAGGGAGTTGCCCCGATAATTTCTTTTAATTCTGATGGAAAAATTATATCCCAATTGAATCTAACCATACTAACACATTTGTTTATATCTACCCTAAAAGGGGTGACAAAATGGGTGTACATGTTTGAAAAGAAGTTGATATATTGTCTGAATTTACATTCATAAATCTGGGAGATATATACCTCCCACCCTGTTGGGATCTATTTAATCAGAGAAAACTGGTCATTGCATAGATTCATCACATCATCCCTGATTTTATGAAGTAACACATTCAGGTATCCTCTGTTTAAGAACAGACACGATGAATTTCTTCCACAAAGGTTGCATGTTCAGTAATAGTTCAGTAAGCCTGGATAGTGCCACCATAGATTTCTTTTGATGGGCAGGATGACAACTTTGGAAATGTAGGTAAGAATTTGAGACTGCCTCTTTCCTAACAAAGAAAATACAAATCAATCTAGATTGTAATTTTTTTTACTAATTTACAATCCAGTTAATTGCTTTCTTCAAGTCTTAATGAGTATGTAAACCTAAAAATATTGGTTGTACTCTCCCACATGTTTAGTGCCTCCAACCAATTTTCTATTATCCACTTCCAAAAATTAATGTCCAAAAACCTATAGTAATCATGTACTTTGGACAAAAAGTCAGAGTTAAAATGTTTTTATCCTCCCATCTAGCTAATAGCTAATGCTATATACTGGCATAAATGGAGGTGCACACTGCCCCCACAGCCACACCTGATATTTGTTGGAAGAATTGTCCTTTAAATTGAATGTAATAGTTGATGAGAAGCAGTTCCAATGCATCTCAAGTAATGGTATGTATCTCTAGAGGAGACAACCACAAGTTGTCTGATAAGAAATAAAAAAAAACACTCAACTCCAATATTATGAGGTATAATAGAAAAAAGGTCCATTACACCAACCATAATGAAAATAGTAGCAGCATGCAAGATCATTAAGTAATTAAAAAAGATGCCAATAATGCTTTAAAATATAAACCTTAGTCTTCAGTATATCCTTACATTTATGATTGATTTATTTGGCTAGGGGTTCCATCTTGGATCAAATTGCCAGCATTATCATCCTGAATGGTGGGTCACTGGATATATGAAATTTTGGGATGCCAAATACTGAAGAAATTTTGGGCTTCATTGTGTTTAGATAATCCCATTCACAATGGTACAATTCACCCTGCAATACCATATCAAATAGGAAAAAATAAACCTTTTTGAAAGCAGTGTTAATCTCATTAATAGACACATGTTTATAGATGTTTCCATTAGAGAGCAGTTGCAACATTTCTAGTGAATAGTCCACAATATTCATTATAGCAACCCTACCACCCTTGTCCAGTTTCATAATCCTGATCCTCCTATCCTGAATTAATGATTTTAGACTAGTCTTTTTATGGTGCTTAAATTATCTAAGCTATCTTATCTGGAGTTAGGAATGCTCAATGCAAAAATTTCAAGATAAATATACTCCAATATTGTGACCAAGATTTAACTTCAATGGATGACAAAATCAGAGATTTGTCCTCATGGGACAAACAAGATGTATGACCCATAGTAATATGATTCCAGTATTTAAATTGTGGTTTTGTCTTATATTTAATTAAGATTTTATATAATGTTGAGGAAA
Source organism: Protopterus annectens (assembly GCF_019279795.1). Lineage (NCBI taxonomy): Eukaryota > Metazoa > Chordata > Ceratodontiformes > Protopteridae > Protopterus > Protopterus annectens. The sequence goes on from NC_056750.1 coordinate 730,413,780, forward strand.
GATTTCCAGTTTTAGATTTACTGTAGATGATTTCATATAAATTTATTAATATAGGACTTTGTTTAAAAATTAGTTACTAAGAATTTTACAAAGATCATGGGAATAAGCTATAACACTTTGTAGCAGTAACCAGTCATAAGAATCCAAATTAAAATCCTTGATAAGTTGACGGATTTCTTTAATTCTGAGTTCTTTAATACAGTGTTGCCAACAAATGAAAATGCTTCCCTAGAAATAAATATGTTTTTAAAGTCTTTATCAAAAAATGGTGGTGATAATAAAAAGAATTAAAGTGGCAAACCATATTTTAGTGTCAACATTGGTAAGAATATTTTTTTTAATTGCTAAGCATAGGGTTTTATAGGTATAAAAATATTGTATTGTGCAAACAAAATGTGCAAGAATGTGTCTGATCTTTTAAGGAGTGTTTAGCTGAAAGATTATTGCCATTTTGTAAGATACTGTTAGATCAGGGTTTTTCATTGTACAATAAATATTAGACATTAGACAGGCTAAAGAATAAAATAGGGTTAGAAATGGTGTTTCATTTAAGCATACATTTTAGGAAAGCAGAAACAAAGAATCTTTCTCTGAATGTTGACCTTGCTGGCTAAGAAATAGCTTTTCATTTATGCATGCATTTTAGAAAGCAGAAACAAAGAATCTTCCACTGAATGTTGACCTTGCTGAAATAACAGTTTGTCAAGGGAAGATTGCAAAGAGTTTTTGTTATGTTACTTAATCAAGGAAAGAATGAAGAGATAAGTTAAGCTAAAACGCAAGACGTAGCTGGAGGATCAAGGCTAGGGATGTGGTTATAGTCAATAGAGGAAAATTACTGAAAAAAGGTTATAATTTGCTGTGTTCAGGGTAGCAGGGCAGTTAAGGTTAGTAAGTTTGTTTGACCTCTTACTTCAGAAAAGATGTTTAACACTCAAGCATGAGTACAGAAAATAGGTCATCTAGAGACTATGTCAGTTTACATTGTTTAGAAAAATTAGAATGATGGTCAGCAACTTGAATTGTTTATCAGAACTTTTAATGGAGACCATATTCGGATATTGTGAACATCTAATAAAACCTTAATAAATAAACTACAGTGTTTGGAGAATTCATGCTAAATAGTGCACAAGACTTGGTTTATAAGGGAGAGACTGACACCTATTAAAGCACAAGCTTGGGTAATTAAGACTTTTGTTTCTCAGTCTTATGGCATAGAGTGTTTCTAGCTAATTATGTTAGAGTACAGTATTTTCAAATCTTACAGATACTTAAATGCAAAGATTCCCATTTAGAAATATAATCTGGATCTACCCACTTCAATATAAATTTAAATATTGAAGCTTTGATATAGGTTTCAATATCTGAGAAATTAATCCCTCCCTGATCCCTAATGGGGTGAAGAAAAGCTGTTCTACCTGTATTAGGGAACCAAAGGAATTTTAATAAGAGCTTATTTATGTCATTAATAAGATGTTTTCTGGAAAAAATAGGTAGATCTTGAGCCATGTATAGCATATTGGGTAGAATAATTTTTTTATTCACTGATGTCTAACTTCAAAATAGATGAAACGTTTATTGCATTTATCAGTGTTATTTTTGTATTATTTTTATATTATTATAATTAGCTGTTATTGTCACTTCTATAAATTTATGTATGACTATACCTAATCAAAGAAATGTGTTTGCCAATAATGTGATTTTTATAAATGTTCCTTTTTTCCTTTTTGCTTTATATCATGTATTTAGATTTTGATAGTGAATTGTTGCATCACTGAAAACAAATACATTCAGTAATGTACACTATCATCAATTTACAACAGCCTTCCTGTATTCCAGTGAAATAAGCCTCCAATAATATTATAAATATCCTTATATGCATTTCTTAGATGTCTATCTACAAATATGTAAAATGAGGTGAAATGTGTAATTGCCTCATGGATATAAATGAACTGAACAGCAACCTGACAGCATATTATATGAAAATAGCCAACAGTGTAAAACCTTACTGCAAAATAGTTTTATTTTCCTCTATATGGACTGCAATGGCTATGCTTTCCTTTTGATTCTTTTTTCCTATTAACAAGGTCATGAGTTTTATAATAATATCATAACTATTAGGAATAATCAAATAAACTATATGCAATATGTAGAAAGACCCGAAATCGATTTAAAAATCACATTCCTTGATATATAAAGAAATACATAACTTGAATGTCATTAAAAAGAATCAGGATCTAGCTGAAGAATGTCAATGAGAGATATCACTTTCTTCCATTGATTGTTGAAGAATGGTTTAAGATGGATCCTGTGTTCTTTGGCTGTAGTTTTCATAATTTAGCTGTTTCCTTTAAAAAGGATAAAAAAATCTTCAAACAAGTGATACAACAGTGGATTTCCATTTTCTAGTTATACTTTTCATTGCAACCACAAGTATAGTCCAAAGTAGAGAGAGGGTTTCCTTATTCAAACTAGGAGATCATTAGCGTTAAATACAATTAAAGTTGTTGATAATGAAAATGAGCCAGAAAACAAAGCTTTTAAAAATCATCTACATCATACCAAAATTATTTTAACAAAGAACATTTATAAAAAATGTGAAAGCAGTCAGCTTTACATTTTTGCATGCATCTCGAATAAGATATTGCTGGTTTTAACAAATTTAGATAATTTATTTGGAGTTAGGAATGCTCCATGCAAAAATTTCCAGGTAATTAAAGTCCAATATTTTGACCAAGGTATAAGTTTGACTGATGATAGAATTTGAGATTTTGTAGTAATGGGGCAAACATTAAATGTGACTCATAGTAATATGATTCCAATATTTATCCTGTGGTTTTTGTCCTATATTTCATTAACATTTTATTTAATTTTGAGATAAGACTTCCAATTTTAAATTTATTATAAATGATTTCATATAAACAGTTTATTAATATAGGAGTTCCATGAGTTACTAAGGATTTTACAAAGATCATGGGAATGAGCTATCACACTTTGTAGCAGTAACCAGTCATAAGAATCCAAATTAAAATCATTTATAAGTTGATACATTTCTTTAACACAGAGTTCTTTAATACAGTGTTGACAAATGATTTGTTTTGCTTCCCAAGAAATAAATATGTTCACATGGACTTTATCTAAAAATGGTGATAGTAAAAGGAATTAAAGTTTCAAACCAGATTTTAGTGTTAACATTGCCAGAATACATGTGTATATATATATATATATATATATATATATATATATATATATATATATATATATATATATATATTTATACACACACACACACACACACACACACACACACACACACATATGGGTTCACTACTAAATCTCAAATTACTGAATCTCAAGACTCTGAATCCCAAAGACCAGAATCTCACGATTCCATAATATTGAAATAAAAAAATATATAAAGAAAAACATTTAGAAAGGTATATGTTAGGGGGCATGCCCCCCTGCACTTAAATATACCAACTCCAAGATCGCACTACAGTGGAGTGAATGGCAGAATTTCCGTTCTGCTCTGCATGGCACTATTTTGCATATGCTTTAAAAAATGTTGTTTTTTTAAATTTCAATATTAGGGAATCTCGAGATTCTGGTCTTCAGATTCAGAGTCTCAAGATTCCGTAATTCGAGATTTAGTAGTGAACCCATATATATATATATATATATATATATATATATATATATATGTGTGTGTGTGCAGAATGTTACCCAGGTCTTAATGAGGCCTTAGATTTCAAAAATATGCTTAAGTCGTTACAGTGATGCTTCTGACATGCTCACCTCTGCTGTAACTTGTCAATCATTTTGTTTATTTAACTAGAACAGAGTTTATTGGAGGTTTTAAATTTTATGTGACTGAAGGCTTACATATTTAATTCTGTGTGCATCTCTGTTAGTATAGAAGTTCTGATACACTAATGAGCAAAAGCTTAAGACACTGTTTGATTTCTTGGTTATCTTTAGTTTATTAATTTTCTTTAGAAGTGTTTAGTGTGTAACTGTATAGTTTATATAATTACATTTGTTATGTATAGAAATAGTGTATTGTGTAAAATAAGGAAAGTGCAAGAATGTATTTCTCTCATCTTTTAAGGAGAAGTTAGCTGAAAGTTTATTGCCATTTTCTAAAATACGTAAATGTAAATGTTTGAGTATATAAAAATAATCTGGATCTTCCCAATTCAAGATGATTTTAAATACTGAAGCATGATATAGTTTTCAGTATCTGGGAAATTAATCCCTCCCTGATCCCTTAGTGTAATGTGTTAAAGACAAGCTATTCTATATATAAAGGGTTGAGCTATATATAGTATATTTTATAGAATATTTATTTTTATTAATTGAAGTCTATCTCAAAGCAGATGAAAAGTTTATTCTGTTAATCTGTATTTTTTATTTCTTTTATAATATTATTATATTTATATTATTGTCTCTTTTGCAGATCTAAGTAGGACTATAACCAGATAATCAAAAGAGTTTGTTTTCCAATAATGGGATTTTTACAAATGTGTACTTTTTCCTTTTTGTTAAATATCATGTAGTCAGATTCTGCTAGTGAATGGTTGCATCACTGAAAACAAACTCATTTGACTATGCACACCATTGTCACTTTGCAGCATCATTCCTGAGTCCCAGTAAAAGATGCCTTGAATAGTATGATTTAGATTCTTATATACATTTCTTAGATATCTGTCTATGGATATGTAAAATGAATAAAAATGTGTAATTGCCTCATGGATATAAAGGCACTGAACATAAAACTGACAGCATATTGCATGAAAATAGCCAGCAGTACAATCCTTAACAGCAAAATGGTTTTATTTCCCACTATATGTACTGCACTACCTATACTTTTCCTTTTTTTCATTTAAAAAATAATGAATTAATATATTATAACAATTTAATAACTATTGGAAATAACCAAAAACTAGATGCAATATATACAAAGACCTGGAACAGATTTAAATAGTACATGCTTAGATAATTATTTAATGAAAATGTAAGATGTTTATGTATTTTCTTTATTTAGAGTCAGGATCTTGCTGAAAAATGTCCAATAGAGATATCACTTTATTGCAAGGAATGTTGATGAATGGTTTAAGAATGATCCTGTTTTCTTTGATTTAGTGTCCTTATGAGCTGATTCCTTTAAAAAGGATAAAATATTTCAAAAAGTGATGGAGCAGTAGATTTCCATTTTCTAGTTATACTTTTCCTTGCAACCACAAGTCAAAAGTACAGAAAGGTCATCAATATTCAAAGCAGGGTCATCATTAACATTAAATAAAATTAAAAATCATCTAAGACATACCAATATTATTTTACAAAAGACAGATAGAAAAAATGGTGACACTAAAAGGAATTAAAGCTTCAAACCAGATTTTAGTGTCAACATTGGCAAGAATATTTTTCAAATTAAGCATACAGTTTATTAAATTCAATTGTGTAAATATGAAAATACTATATTATGTAAAATAAGTAGGACTATACCCAGATAATCAATGGAATTTGTTTGCCAGTAATGTGACTTTTACAGATTTGTACTTTTCTTTTTTAATATCCTGTATTTAGATTTTAATAGTGAATTGTTGTATCACTGAAAACAAATACATTCATCAGTGTACACCATTATCAATTTACAGCACCCTTCCCGAATCCCATTGAAAGGTGCTTTCAATAATATGAAATATATCCTTGTATAAATTTGTTAGATATCTATCTATAAACATGTAAAATTAATAAAAATATGTTATTGCCTCCTGATATGAATTAATTGCTCAGAAAACTGGCATCGTATTACATGATAACAACCAAAAGTGCAATGCCTTACAGCATAATGTTTTTATTTTCTTCTATATGTACTGCAATGCCTATATTTACCTTTTGCCTTTTTTTGGTTAAGCTATATATTGTTATATGGAATTACTACATTATAATTATATCACAACTATTAGATATAATAACCAAATACAATACATCCAATATGTACAATGGCATGCAAAAGATTTACATATCATGTTCCTAGATAAAGAAAATACATAACTTCAATTTTCATTAGCAAGAGTCAGGATCTAGCTGATGAATTTCAATGAGAGATACCACTTTCTTCCAATGATGATTGAGGAATTGTTTGAGATGGATCCTTTGATTTTGTTTCCTTAGCTGCTTCCTTTAAAAAGGATTAAAAGTCTTTAAAAAGAGATGGTGCAGCAGTAGATTTCCATTTTCAAGTTATACTTTTCCTTGCACTGGAAGTATAGTCCAAGTTGAGAAAGGTTATCTGTATTGAAAGCAGGGCCATCATTAACATTAAATAAAATTAAATATTTTGATAATGAAAAAGATGATATTTAAAAGCTTTGTTTTCTGACTATAAGTCAAACCAAAATTATTTTAACAAAGGGCAGTCATAAAAAATATGAAACCAATCAACCTTACATTCTTTCATGCATATCCAACAAGAGATATGTTTAGTTTTACCAAAGTTAGCTAACTTATTCGGAGTTAGGAATGGTATATGGAAAAACTTTCAAGTAAATATACTCCAATATTTTGACCAAAATATAAGTTCGTCGGATGATAGAATTTGAGATTTGTACTGAGGAGACAAACAGGAAATATGGTCCACAGTAATATGATTCCAATATTTATCTTGTCGTTTTGTCTTATATTTTATTATGATTTTATATACTTTTGAGGGAAGATTTTTCAATTTTAAATTTATTGCAGATTATTTCATATCATTAATTTATACAGGACTTTATTTAAAATGCAGTACTAAGTATTTTACAGGGAGCATGAGAATGAGCTATCACTTTTAGAGCTAAAGAAATTATTTTGATTTGATGACTGGTTACTGCTACTGAGTTCTTTAACATAGTATTGCCAACAAATGAAATGTTTTGCTTCCCAAGAAAAAAATACATTCATATAGACTTTATCATTTTGTGAAATACCTAATGTAAAGTATTTCAAGTTAGAAATATAATTTGGATGTCCCTGGTTCAAGATGATTTCAAATATTTGATTTAGGTTTCAATATCTGGGAAATTAAGCCCTCCCTCATTCCAGGGTCTAATGTGGTAAAAGCTATTCTATTTGTATTAGGGAACCATAGGAAGTTTAATAACACCTTATTTATGACATTTAGGGTGAATTGCTATGGAATATATATAATATAAGTATTTTGGGTAGAAGAATCCTTTTTCTTAACTGAAGTCTGTCTTCCATGGAGATGGAAAGTTTATTCCATTTATCAGTGTTATTCTTTATTACTTTTATATTATTATAATTTGCTTTTTTGTTTCTTCTACTGATGTTAAGTAGAACTATACCCAGATAGTCAAGGGAATTTTTTTGTTTCCCAAAAATTTGATTGTTACAAATGTGTACTTTTCCTTTTTGTTTAAAATTATATACTTAGATTTTGATAGTGAATGGTTACATCACTGAAAACAAATACATTCAGCAGTGTACTCCATTGTCAATTTACAGCACCCTTCCTAAATCCTAGTGAAAAATGTTTTCAATAATATGACTTAGATCTTTGTATACATTTCTTAGATCTCTGTCTATAAATATGTAAACAGAAAAGAAATGTATAATTGCCCCATTGCTATAAATTAACTGAACTGTTACCTGAGAGCATATTACATGAAAATACCCAACAGTGCAATGACTTATAGCAAAATGGTTTTATTTTCCTCTACATCTGATGCAGTGCATATACTTTATTTTTTGTCTTTTTTTTCCTGTTAAATAGGTAATGTATTAATGCACTATAATAATGTAATATGTCTTAGAAATAGTAACCAAATAAACTATATGAAATGTGTACAAATATCTGAAATAGACTTTAATATTACATTATTAAAGAAAATCCATTTACAACTTCACTTTTCATTAAACAGAGTCAAGATCTAGCTGAAGAATGTCAATCAGAGATAGCACTTTTAACAAAGATTGTTGATAAATGGTTTAAGATGGATCCTGTGTTCTTTGACTTTAGTTTCCTTATGAGCTGTTTCCATTAAGAGGGATAAAAAGTCTTCAGAAAGTGGTGCAGCAGAGGATTTACACTTTCTAGTTATACTTTTCCTTGCATCCCGAAGTATAGTCCAAAGTGAAGAAAGTTTATCCTTTTACAAAGTAGAGCCCTCATTAACATTAAATAAAATTGAGGATTTTGATAATGAAAATGAGTAAGATAAAGCTTTTAAACATCACCTAAGACATTGTTTTAATAAAGGACAGTTTTTAAAAAAATGTGAAACCATCCAGCTTTACATTCTTGCATGCATCTCCAGTAAGGGTCATTATTGGTTTTAACAAATTTAGCTAACTTATTTGGGGTTTGGAATGTTCTGTGTAAAAAATTCCAGGTATATTTATTAAAATGCTGTGACAAGGTTGTAAGTTTAACAGATGATACAATTTGACATTTGTACTCATGGGACAAACAAGAAATGTAACCAACAGTAGTATGATTCCTATATTTATATTGTATTTTTGTCTTATATTTTATTAAAATTGTATATACTTTTGAAGTAAGATTTCCAATTTCAGATTTACTGTAGATGATTTCATATAAAGTATTAATACAGGAATTACTTTAAAAATCAGTTACTAAGGATTTTACCAACATCATGGGTATAAGCTATGGCCCTTTGTAGCAGAAACCAGTCACAAGAATCCAAATCAAAGTCCTTTATAAGTTAATGAATTTCTTTAACTCAGAATTCTTTAATATACTGTTGCCAACAAATGAAATGTTTCTCCTTCCAAAGAACAAACTATTTTCTTATAGACGTCATCAAAAAATTGGTTATACTAAATGGAATTAAAGCCTCAAACCAGATTTTAGTGTCAACATTGGAGAAAATAACCTTTTAAAGTTAAGTATAAGGTTTATAAAATTAAATGTAAGTATAGAAAAAAATATGATATTGTGTAAAATAAAGATTGTGCAAACATTTGTCTAATCTTTTAACTCATTCACTCCAGTGGAGCTCAAGAAGTTTACGCTGTAACTTCCAATGGGTTAATCTTATCTCAGAATTATATAAAATCTTAATGAAATATAAGACATTACCACAATATAAAAATTTGGAATAATATTACTATGGATCTTATTTATTATTTGTCCCATGACAAACCCAGAATATCTCTTTCTGAAGATGCATTTAAGAAGGTAAAGATGATTGGTTTCACATTTTTTATAACTGTCCTATGTTAAAACAATATTGATGTGACAGATCATTTTTAAAAGCTTTGGTACCTGTCTCACTTTCATTATAAAAATCTTTAATTTTATTAAATGTTTATGATGGCCCTACTTTGAATAAGGATACACTTTCTCTACTTTGGACTACACTTGCATTTGCAAGAAAATTTATAAAGAGAAAATGGAAATCCACTGCTGCACCATGGGATCAGAGTGGGAAAAAATGTCACAGGTATTGAACCCTATACTAAAGCTTTAGATCCACGTTATATTTATAACTGTAAATGTTTACATTTGAGTGTTTTACAAAATGGCAATACTCTTTCATCTAAATCCATGCCCTTTCTTTATTTTACACAATATCACATTTATATTATTGCACCATGGGATCAGGGTGGGTTTAATTTTGCAGATACTGAAACCTCTACTAAAGCTTCAATATTTAAAATCAACTTGAACTAGTTTAAACTTGAACAGATTATATTTATAGATAGAATTTTTTACATTTGAGTGTTTTACAAAATGGCAATACTCTTTCAACTAAATCCTTGCTTTTTCTTTATTTTACACAATATCACATTTGTATACCTACAAAATTTAATTTTAGAAAGTTTACACTAAAGCATTATATATATATATATATATATATATATATATATATATATATATATATATGTATATATATATATATATATATATATATATATATATATATATATATATATATATATATATATATATATAATCTTGTTTGGAGCTTTAATTCCTTTTTGTATCTCTACTTATCTTGAAAATGTCCATAAGAATATATTTAGCTCCTGGGAAGCAAAACTTTCCATTTGTTGACCACACTATATTAAAGAAGAGCTTCATCAACTTATAAAAGGATTTTGATTTTAATTCTGATGACTGGTTACTGCTTCAAAGTATAATTGCTGATTACTGTAAGTTTTATCAAATCCTTAGTAATTAAAAAAAACTCATATATTAATAAATTACTTATAAGAAATCATGTACAATAAATCTAAAATTTTAAATCTTATCACAGAATAATCTTCTTTTTCTTTCGGCTGCTCCTGTTAGGGGTCGCCACAGTGGATCATCTGTTTCCAGTTCTTCCTGTCCTCTGCTTCCTGCTCTGTCAAACCAATCACCTGCATGTCCTCTCTCACCATATCCATAAACCTTATCTTAGGCCTTCCTCTTTTCCTGTAACCTGGCAGCTTCATCCTTAGCATCTTTTTCCCATTATACTCTGCATCTGTCATCAGCACATGTCCAAACCATCATACTCTTGCCTCTCTGGCTTTGTCTCCAAACCTTCCAACCTGAGCTGTCCCTCTAATATACTTATCCCTAATCCTGTCCACCCTTGTCACCCCCATTGCAAATCTTAACATCTTTAACTCTGCCAGGTCCAGCTCTGACTCCTGCTTTTTTTTTTGTCAGTGCTACTGTCTCCAACCCATATAACATAGCTGGTCTCACTACACTATTGTAGAACTTCCCTTTCACTCTTACTGGTACTCTTCTGTCACAATCATTCCTGACACTCTTCTCAACCCACTCCATCCTGCCTGTACTCTCTTCTTCACCTCTCTTCTACACTCACCATTACTCCGAACTGTTGATCCCAAGTATTTAAACTCATCCACCTTCACCACCTCTACTCCCTGCATCCTCACAATTCCTCTATCCTCCCTCTCATTCACACACATATATTCTGTCTTAGTCCTGCTGACCTTCATTGCTCTTCTCTCTACAACATATCTCCACTTCTCCAAGGTCTCCTGCACCTGTTCCCTACTCTCACTGCAGATCACAATGTCATCTGCAAAGATCATAGTCCATGAATAATATAAAATCTTAATGAAATATAAGACAGCACCACAATATAAAAATTTGGAATCATATTACTATGGATCATATTTCTTGTTTGTCCGATGACAAACCCAATATATCTCTTACTGGAAATGCATTTAAGAAGGTAAAGATGATTGGTTTCACATTTTTTTTAACTGTCCTTTGTTAAAACAATGTTGGCATGACTTACATGATTTTTAAAAATGTTGTTATCCGTATTTACCTATCTAACAATGTAATATTTAAATATATTGCAGGTCATTGTACATATTGTATAACTTTTATTTGGTTATTTCTGATACTTATTACAAAGCATTAATTTAATACACTGTTAACAGTAAAAAGACAAAAAAGGAAAATATAGGCATTGTAGTACATAAAGAAGAAAACAAAAAAAATGTTGCTGAAAGGAATTGCACTGTTGGCTATTTTTATGTAATGTGCTTTCAGGTTTCTGTACAATTCAATTATATCCATGAGGCAATTACATATTTCTATTCAATTTACATGTTTATAGATATTTCCTTACATACATTTCTTAGATATCTGTTTCATATTATTCAATACATCTTTCACTGGGATTCAGGAACAGTGCTGTAAATTAACAAAGCTGTATGCTGACACATGTATTTGTTTTCAGTGGTGCAACCATTCACTATCAAAATCTAAATATATGATTTTAAACAAAAAGGAAAAAGTACAAATTTCTGAAAAGCACATTTTTGAAAAACAAATTCCCTTGATTCTATGTGTATATTCCTACTTAGATCTATAGAAGATACAATAACAGCTATTTAAAACAGAATATTATAAAAATAATAAATAAGACTGATAAATGCAGTAAACTTTTCATCACCTTTTAAATAGACTAAAATTAATAAAAATTATTCTTGTACCAATATAATATATAGATCAACACTATCTATTTTTCCAAAAAAAAACAAAAACAAAAGCCTACATAAACAATCCCTTATTAAAATTCTTGTGATTCCCTAATAGAAATAGAATAGCTTTTCTTCACTATATTACACCACAGCATCAAGGGGGAATAATTTCCCAGATATTGAAGCCTATAGCAAAGCTTCAATATCTAAAATCATCTTCAACTGGGAAGATCCAAATTATATTTTAATTGCAAATCTTTACATTTATGTATGTGTATAAAAGAACAAATCATTTCTTGCACTTTTCTTATTTTGCACAATATATTTTTATGCCTACATAATTTAACTTAATAATCTCTATACAAAATAAAAAAAATATTCTTGCCAATGTTGACACTAAATCTGGTTTGACACTTTCATTCCTTTTAATATCACTATTTCTTTTTGATAAAGTCTGTATGAATGTATTTCTTGGAAAGCAAACCATTTCATTTGTTGGCAACACTATATTTAACAAGTCAGAGTTAAGGAAATTCATAAACTTATAAAGGATTTTGATTTGGCTTCTGATGACTGGTTAATGCTTCAAAGTGTGATTGCTAATTTTTGTACATTTTATAAAATCCTTAGTAACTTTTTTAAAGAAAATCCTGTATTAATAAATTCATTTTTGAAATCATGTACAATAAATCTAAAATTTGAAATTTTTTATCATAGTTATATAAAATCTTAATGAAATATAAGGCAGCACCACAATATACAAATTTGGAGTCATATTACTATGGATCATATTTCTTATTTGTCCCATGACAAACCCAGAATATCCTTACTGGTGATGCATTTAAGAAGGCAAAGATGATTGTTTTCACATTTTTTATAACTGTAACTTCAAGCGTACTGATTATCCAAAACGATAAACATACAGCTTCAAACGACAACTTCAATTGCAAGCTTTTACTATGCTAAGTTCACAGTGTATGAAATAGCTTTGCTATCACAAAATCCAAATAGCATTGTAGTTCCACAGTATTGAAACAGGTAAATGCCATAAAAACAAAGAAATTAACATAAAAACGAAGTACCCTTCTGATGTAAACAAACGGACAAGCGCTTTCAGCTTTTTCAAACCTTCTTCAGATCCAAGTAGGTGAACAAGGTTCAGTGTTTAAAAACTAGTAGCATCCAATGAAGCGAACTTCACAGAGTGATGAATATCAGCCAATCAAGTTGGTCCATTGGTACACACCTCCATGACATTTCGGTGAACATAAATTTTAAAACTCTTTTTTTACGAAGATAACATAAAAATCTTGCATTCCTTTAAACATAGTGAAACACATTTTCAGAAGGGGCCATAGTAAAAACCTTTTCAATAGATTCTTACTTCAAAATGAACGCCACATAAAAGCCAAACATTAAAAGAAAGGAAAAATAGGAAACTAACAACATTGTCCATAAAGGCTTTTGTTTCTCTTTCATTTCAGCAGTAACTCTGAGGCATCAAGTCCGGAGCCAGCGCACCCTGGAGTGTTAAGCATAAAAAGCAAACAAATCATGAACAAGAATAACTCGTTGCTCATCTATTTTTAAGGAAGGGTTTTAGAGGGACACAGCCATTGAGGCTAGGAGGGCAATCTGCCCTCAATCGCATTATGCATTTAGCTTCTTCTCTCTCAGTTAGGTTAATCAGATCACTTCTCTTGAAGTAAATTAAAAATAGACGAGCAACGAGTTATGCTTGTTCATTTTGAAAAAGCTGAAAGCGCTTGTCCATTTGTTTACATCAGAAGGGTTCTTCGTTTTTATGTTCGTTTCTTTGTTTTTATGGAAATGTTTACATTTGAGTGTTTTACTAAATGGCAATACTCTTTCAACTAAATCCTTGCCCTTTCTTTATTTTACACAATATCACATTTGTACACCAACAAAATGTAATTTTATAAACTCTACACAAAAGCATTTTATATATCTATCTATATATATATATATATATATATATATATATATATATATATATATGTATATATATATATATATATATATATATATATATATATATATATATACACACAGATATATATATATATATATATATATATATATATATATATATATATATATATATATATATATATATACACACACATAGCTATAGATATGTATATAGATATATTCTTGCCAAGGCTGACACTAAAATCTTGTTTGGAGCTTTAATACCTTTTTGTATCTCCACTTTTCTTGATCATCTCCAGAAGAATATGTTTAGCTCTTGGGAAACAAACTTTCCATTTGTTGGTCACACTATATTAAAGAAGAACATCAACTTGTAAAGGATTTTCTCTTCGATTCTTATGATTGGTTACTGCTAGAAATTGTGATTCCCATAATCTTTGGAAAATCCTTAGTAACTGTTTTTTACAGAAACTCCTATATTAATTATTTATATACAATTATATACAATACATCTAAATTCTGAAATATTAACTCAAAATTATATAAAGTCTTGATAAAGTATAAGACTACACCACAATATTAAAATTTGGAATCATATTACTATGGGTCATATTTCTTGTTTGTTGCATGAGCACAAATCTCAATTTTTATCATCCATCAAACTTACATCTTGGTCACAATATTGCAATATACTTACCTGAAAACTTTTTGTATACAGCATTCATAATTACAAATTATTTAGCTACATTTTGAAAACTTAGAAAATCTATTACTGGAGAAGGAAAAGCAAATTAGTTTCACATTTTTAATAAATGTTCTTTTGTTAAAACAATTTTGGCATGACTTACATGATTTTTAAAAGTTTTGTTATCTGTCTTTATTTACATAGCTAGCAATGTAATATCTAAATATATTGCAGGTCTTTGTACATATCATATACATTTTATTTGGTTATTATTTCTGATAGTTATTATAATGCATTAATTCATGACCCTGTTAACAGTAAAATAGACAAAAAAACGAATAGTATAGGCATTGTAGTACATAAAGAAGAAAACAGCAAAAATGTTGCTGTAAGGAATTGCACTGTTGGCTATTTTTATGTAATCTGCTGTCAGGTTTCTGAACAGTTCATTTATATCCATGAGGCAATTACATATTTCTACTCATTTTACATGTTTTAGATATTTCCTTACATACATTTCTTAGATATCGATTTCATATTATTGAAGGCATCTTTCACTGGGATATCAGGAAGGGTACTGTAAATTAACAATGCTGTATGCTGAAGCATGTATTTTTTTCCAGTGATGCAACCATTCACTATCAAAATCTAAATACATGATATTAAGCAAAAAAGAAAACGTGCAAATTTGTTAAAACACATTTTTGGAAAACAAATTCCCTTGATTATCTGTGTATAGTCCTTCTTAGATCTATAGAAAAGACAATAACAGCTATTTCAAACAGAATAATATTATAAAAATAATAAAAAATTAGACTGATAAATGTAATAAACTTTTCATCACCTTTTACATAGACTAAAAGTAATGAAAATGATTCTTCTACCAATATAAATATAGTGCAACACTATCTATTTTTCCAGAAAAAAAAAACACCTTATCATTGACATAAATAATCTCATATTAAAATTCATGTGATTTCCTAATAGAAATAGAATAGCTTTTCTTCACAATATTACACCACAGGATCAGGGGGATTAATTTCCCAGATATTGAATCCTATATCAAAGGTTCAGTATTTAGAATCATGTTGAACTGGGAAGATCAAAATTACATTTTAACTGCAAATCTTTACATTTATGCATTTTTTATAAAATAAATTATGTCTTGCAATTTTCTTATTTTACACAAAATAATATTTTTATACCTACAAAATATAATTTAATAATCTCTACAACAACAATTAAAAATATATTCTTTTAATAACACCATTTCTTTTTTCTGTTTGATAAAGTCTGTATGAATGTATTTCTTTCATGGGAAGCAAACCATTTCATTTGTTGGCAACACTATATTAAAGAAGTCGGAGTTAAAAAAAAATCATCAACTTATAAAGGATTTTGAATTGGATTCTGATGACTGATTACTGCTTTAAAGTGTGATTGCTGATTCCTGTAAATTTTATAAAATCCTTAGTGAATTTTTAAAGAAACTCCTATATTAATAAATTACTTATAAGAAATCATGTACAATAAATCTAAAATTTGAAATTTTATCTCAGAATAATATAAAATCTTAATGAAATATAAGACAGCACCACAATATAAAAATTTGGAATCATACTACTATGGATCATATTTCTAGTTTGTCCCATGACAAACCCAGAATATCTCTTACTGGAGATGCATTTAAGAAGGTAAAGATGATTGGTTTCACATTTTTTGTAACTGTCCTTTGTTAAAACAATTTTGACATGACTTACATGATTTTTAAAAACTTTGTTATCCGTATTTACCTATCTAACAATGTAATATTTAAATATAATGCAGGTCTTTGCACATATTGTTTGCATTTTATTTGATTTTTTCTGATAGTTATTACAAAGCATTAATTAAATACACTTTTAACAGTAAAAAGACAAAAAAAGGAAAATATAGGCATTGTAGTACATAAAGAAGAAAACAAAAAAAATGTTGCTGAAAGGAATTGCACTGTTGGCTATTTTTATGTAATGTGCTGTCGGGTTTCTGTACAGTACATTTATATCCATGAGGCAATTACATATTTCTATTCAGTTTACATGTTTATAGATATTTCCTTACATATATTTCTTAGATATCTATTTCATATTATTGAATACATCTTTTACTGGGATTCAGGAACAGTGCTGTAAATTGACAAACCTTTATGCTGACACATGTATTTGTTTTCAGTGGTGCAATCATTCACTATCAAAATCTAAATATATGATTTTAAGGAAAAAGTGCAAATTTGTGAAAAGCACATTTTTGGAAAACCAATTCCCTTGATTACATGTGTATAGTCCTACTTAGATCTATAAAAGTCACAATAACAGCTATTTAGAATAGAATAATATTATAAAAATAATAATTAATAAGACTGATAAATGCAATTAAATTGTCAATACCTCTTAGACAGACTAAAATTAATCAAAATTATTCTTGTACCAATATAATATATAGATCAACACTATCTATTTTTCCATAAAAAATGCCTTATCAATGACGTAAATCTCTTATTAAAATTCTTGTGATTCCCTAATAGAAAAAGAATAGCTTTTCTTCACAATATTACACCACAGCATCAAGGGGGAATAATTTCCCAGATATTGAAGCCTATATCAAAGCTTCAATATTTAAAATCATCTTCAACTGGGAAGATCCATATTATATTTTAATTGCAAATCTTTATATTTATGTATGTTTATAAAAGAACAAATTATTTCTTGCACTTTTCTTATTTTACACAATTTATTTTTATACCTACAGAATTTAATTTAATAATCTATACACATAATCAAAAAAATATTCTTGCCAATGTTGGCACTAAATCTGGTTTGACATTTTCATTCCTTTTAATATCACCATTTCTTTTTTCTTTTTGATAAAGTCTGTATGAATGTATTTCTTGGGAAGCAAACCATTTCATTTGTTGACAACACTATATTTAAGAAGTCAGAGTTACGGAAATTCATCAACTTATAAAGGATTTTGATTTGGCTTCTGATGACTGGTTACTGCTTTAAAGTGTGATTGCTGATTTTTGTACATTTTATAAAATCCATTGTAACTTGTTTTAAAGAAACTCCTATATCAATAAATTACTTTTTAGAAATCATGTACAATAAATCTAAAATTTGAATTTTTTTCTCAGAGTTATATAAAATCTTAATGAAATATAAGACAGAACCACAATATACAAATTTGGGGTCATATTACTATGGATCATATTTCTTGTTTGTCCCATGACAAACCCAGAATATCTCTTACTGGAGATGCATTTAAGAAGGTAAACATGATTGTTTTCACATTTTTTATAACTGTAACTTCAAACATACTGATTATTCAAAACGATAAACATACATCTTCAAACGACTTCAATTGCAAGCTTTTACTATGCTAAGTTCAGAGTGTACGAAATAGCTTTGCTATTGCAAAATCCAAATAGCATTGTAGTTCCACAGTATTAAAACAGGTAAATACCATAAAAACAAAGAACCAAACATAAAAACGAAGAACTCTTCTGATGTAAACAAACGGACAAGTGATTTCAGCTTTTTCAAGCTGCCTTCAGATCCAAGTAAGTGAACAGGGTTCAGTGTTTAAAAACTAGTAGCATCCAATGAAGTGAACTTCACAGAGTGACAAGTATCAGCCAATCAAGTCTGTCCACTGGTACACACCTCCATGACATTCCGACAAACATAAATTTTAAAACTCTTTATTTACGAAGATAACATAACAATCTTACATTCTTTTAAACA
This sequence comes from Protopterus annectens, assembly GCF_019279795.1. NCBI lineage: Eukaryota > Metazoa > Chordata > Ceratodontiformes > Protopteridae > Protopterus > Protopterus annectens. The sequence goes on from NC_056750.1 coordinate 730,432,185, forward strand.
TAGTGAAGCACATTTTCAGAAGGGGCCATAGTAAAAAACCTTTTCAATAGATTCTTATTTCAAATTGAACTCCACATGAAAGCCAAACATTAAAAAAAAAGGAAAAATAGGAAGCTAACAGCAATATCCATAAAGGCTCTCACTTCTGTTTCATTTCAGCAATTACTTGGAGGCATCAAGACCGGAGCCAGCATACCCTGGAGTGTTAAGCATAAAAAGCAAACAAATCATGAACAAGTATAACTCGTTGCTCGTCTATTTCTAAGAAAGGGTTTTACAGGGACACAGAAATTGAGGCCAAGAGGGCAATCTGCTCTCAATCGCATTATCCATTTAGATTCTTCTCTCTCAGTTAGGTTAATCAGATCTCCTTCTCTTGAAGTAAATTAAAAATAGACGAGCAACGAGTTATGCTTGCTCATTTTAAAAAAGCTGAAAGTGCCTGTCCGTTTGTTTACATCAGAAGGGTTCTTCGTTTTTATGTTTGTTTCTTTGTTTTTATGGAAATGTTTACATTTGAGTGTTTTACAAAATGGCAATACTCTGTCAACTAAATCCTTGCCCTTTCTTTATTTTACACAATATCACATTTGTACACCTACAAAATTTAATTTTAGAAACTCTACACGAAAGCATAATATATATATATATATATATATATATATTTATTCTTGCCAGTGTTGAGACTAAAATCTTGTTTGGAGCTTTAATTCCTTTTTGTATCTCCACTTTTCTTGATCATGCCCAGAAGAATGTATTTAGCTCTTGGGAAGCAAACTTTCCAATTGTTGGCCACACTATATTAAGGAAGAACTTCATCAACTTATAAAGGATTTTCTCTTCGATTCTTCTGATTGGTTACTGCTAGAAATTGTGACTGCTGATTCCCATAATCTTTGGAAAATCCTTAGTAACTGTTTTTTAAAGAAACTCCTATAATAATTATTTATATACAATTATATACAATACATTTATTTTATTTTATTTTACATTTGTTGACCGGGCTAGTCTAACTGGAAACATTTCCATTTTCAGTTTCATTTACATCTGAAATTTGAAATCTTAACTCAAAATGACATACCGTCTTGATAAAGTATAAGACTACACAATATTAAAATTTGGAATCGTATTACTATGGTCATATTTCTTGTTTGTCCCATGAGCACAAATCTCAATTTTTATAATCCATCAAAATTACATCTTGGTCACAATATTGCAGTTAACTTACCTGAAAACTTTTTGTATACAGCATTCCTAATTCCAAATTATTTAGCTACATTTTGAAAACTTAGAAAATCTATTACTGGAGAAGGAAAAGGTAATTGGTTTCACATTTTTAGTAAATGTTCTTTTGTTAAAATAATTTTGGCATGACTTACATGATTTTTAAAAGTTTTGTTATCTGTCTTTATTTACCTATCTAGCAATGTAATATCTAAATATATTGCAGGTGTTTGTACATATTGTATACATTTTATTTGGTTATAATTTCTGATAGTTATTATAATGCATTAATTCATTACCCTGTTAACAGTAAAATAGACAAAAAATGAATAGTATAGGCATTGTAGTACATAAAGTAGAATACAAAAAAAAAAGTTGCTGTAAGGGATTGCACTGTTGGATATTTTTATGTAATCTGCTGTCAGGTTTCTGAACAGTTCATTTATATCCATGAGGCAATTACATATTTCTAGTCATTTTACATGTTTTTAGATATTTCCTTACATACAGTTCTTCTATATCAATTTCATATTATCGAAGGCATCTTTCACTGGGAATTCAGGAAGGGTGTTGTAAATTGACAATGCTGTATGCTGAAGCATGTATTTTTTTCCAGGGATGCAACCATTCACTATCAAAATCTAAATACATGATATTAAGCAAAAAGGAAAACGTGCAAATTTGTGAAAACACATTTTTGGAAAACAAATTCCCTTGATTATCTGTGTATAGTCCTTCTTAGATCTATAGAAGAGACAATAACAGCTATATGGAACAGTATAATATTATAAAAATAATAAAAAATTAGACTGATAAATGTAATACACTTTTCATCACATATTACATAGACTAAAAGTAACGAAAATTATTCTTCTACCAATATAAATATAGCTCAATACTATCTATTGTTCTAGAAAAAAAAACACCTTATCAATGACATAAAGAATCTCATATTAAAACACATGTGATTCCCTAATAGAAATAGAATAGCTTTTCTTCACAATATTACACCACAGGATCAAGGGGATTAATTTCACAGATATTGAATCCTATATTAAAGGTACAGTATTTAGAATCATCTTGAACTGGGAAGATCAAAATTATATTTTAACTGCAAATCTTTACATTTATGCATTTTTATAAAATCAATTATTTCTTGCAATTTTCTTATTTTACACAAAATAATATTTTATACCTACAAAATTTAATTTAATAATCTCTACCACAACAATTAAAAATATATTCTTTTAATATCACCATTTCTTTTTTCTGTTTGATAAAGTCTGTATGAATGTATTTCTTTCTTGGGAAGCAAACCATTTCATTTATTGGCAACACTATATTAAAGAAGTCGGAGCTAAAAAAATTCATCAACTTATAAAGGATTTTGATTTGGATTCTGATGACTGATTACTGCTTCAAATTGTGATTGCTGATTCCTGTAAATTTTATAAAATCCTTAGTGATTTTTTTAAAGAAAGTCCTATATTAATAAATTACTTATAAGAAATCGTGTACAATAAATCTAAAATTTGAAATCTTATCTCAGAATAATATAAAATCTTAATGAAATATAAGACAACGCCACAATATAAAAATTTGGAATCATACTACTATGGATCATATTTCTAGTTTGTCCCATGACAAACCCAGAATATCTCTTACTGGAGATGCATTTAAGAAGGTAAAGATGAATGGTTTCACATTTTTTGTAACTGTCCTTTGTTAAAACAATTTTAGCATGACTTGCATGATTTTTAAAAACTTTGTTATCCATATTTACCTATCTAACAATGTAATATTTAAATATATTGCTGGTTTTTGTACATATTGTATACATTTTATTTGGTTATTTCTGATAGTTATTATAAAGCATTAATTCAATACACAGTTAACAGTAAAAAGACAAAAAAGAAAAATATAGGTATTATAGTACATAAAGAAGAAAACAAAAAAAATGTTGCTGAAAGGAATTGCACTGTTGGCTACTTTTATGTAATGTGCTGTCGGGTTTCTGTACAGTTCCTTTATATCCATGAGGCAATTACACATTTCTATTTAATTTACATATTTATAGATATTTCCTTGCATACATTTCTTAGATATCTATTTCATATTATTGAATACATCTTTCACTTGGATTCAGGAACAGTGCTGTAAATTGACAAAGCTGTATGCTGACACGTATTTGTTTTCAGTGGTGCAACCATTCACTATCAAAATTTAAATATATGATTTTAAACAAAAAGGAAAAAGGGCACATTTATGAAAAGCACAATTTTGGAAAACAAATTCCCTTGATTATATGTGTATAGTCCTACTTAGATCTATAGAAGACACAATAACAGCTATTTAGAATAGAATAATATTATAAAAATAATAAGACTGATAAATGCAATAAACTTTTCATCACCTTTAAGATGGACTAAAATTAATGAAAATTATTCTTGTACCAATATAATATATAGATCAACACTATCTATTTTTCCAAAAAAATGCCTTATCAATGACATAAATAATCTATTATTAAGATTCTTGTGATTCCCTAATAGAAAAAGAATAGCTTTTCTTCACAATATTACACTACAGCATCAAGGGGGAATAATTTCCCAGATATTGAAGCCTGTATCAAAGCTTCAATATTTAAAATCACCATTGTTGACACTAGATCTGTTTTGACACTTTCATTCCTTTTAATATCACCATTTCTTTTTTTCTTTTTGATAAAGTCTGTATGAATGTATTTCTTGGGAAGCAAACCATTTTATTTGTTGGCAACACTATATTTAAAAAGTCAGAGTTAAGGAAATTCATCAACTTATAAAGGATTTTGAATTGGCTCCTGATGACTGGTTACTGCTTTAAAGTGTGATTGTTAATTTTTGTACATTTTATAAAATCCTTAGTATCTTTTTTATAGAAACTCCTGTATTAATATATTACTTTTTAGAAATCATGTACAATAAATCTAAAATTTGAAATTTTTTCTCAGAGTTATATAAAATCTTAATGAAATATAAGACAGCACCACAATATACAAATTTGGAGTCATATTACTATGGATCATACTTCTTGTTTTTCCCATGACAAACCCCGAATATCTCTTACTGGAGATGCATTTAAGAAGGTAAAGATGATTGTTTTCACATTTTTAATAACTAATTTCAAGCATACTGATTATCCAAAATGATAAACATACAGCTTCAAAAGACAACTTAAATTGCAAGATTTTACTATGCTAAGTTCACAGTGTACGAAATAGTTTTGCTATCGCAAAATCCAAATAGCATTGTAGTTCCACAGTATTAAAACAGGTAAATACCATAAAAACAAAGAAACAAACATAAAAACGAAGAACCCTTCTGATGTAAACAAATGGACAAGTGCATTCAGCTTTTGCAAGCCTTCTTCAGATCCAACTAGGTGAACAGGGTTCAGTGTTTAAAAACTAGTAGCATCCAATGAAGCAAACTTCACAGTGACAAGTATCAGCCAATCAAGTTGGTGCATTGGAACACACCTCCATGACATTCTGACGAACATAAATTTTAAAACTCTTTATTTACGAAGCTAACATAACAATCTTGCATTCTTTTAAGTATAGTGAAACACATTTTCAGAAGGGGCCATAGTAAAAAAAACCTTTTCAACAGATTCTTATTTCAAAATGAACTCCACATAAAAGCCAAACATTAAAAGAAAAGAAAAATAGGAAACTAACAGCAATATCCATAAAGGCTCTCGTTTCTGTTTCATTTCAGCAGTTACTTTGATGCATCAAGACCGGAGCCAGCATACCCTTGAGTGTTAAGCATAAATAGCAAACAAATCATGAACAAGAATAACTCATTGCTCGTCTATTTTTAAGGAATGGTTTTAGAGGGACACAGCCATTGAGGCCAAGAGGGCAATCTGCCCTCAATTGCATTATCCATTTAGCTTCTTCTCTCTCAGTTAGGTTAATCAGATTTCCTTCTCTTGAAGTAAATTAAAAATAGATGAGCAGTGAGTTATGCTTGTTCATTTTGAAAAAGCTGAAAGCGCTTGTTCCATTTGTTTATGTTTTTATGTTCGTTTCTTTGTTTTTATGGAAATGTTAAATTTGAGTGTTTTACAAAATGGCAATACTCTTTCAACTAAATCCTTGCCCTTTCTTTATTTTACACAATATCACATTTGTACACCTACAAAATTTAATTTTAGAAACTCTACACGAAAGCATTTTATATATATATATATATATATATATATATATATATATATATATAGATATAGATATATATATATATATATATATATATATATATATATATAGATATAGATATATATTGTTGCCAGTGTTCAGACTAACATCTTGTTTGGAGCTTTAATTCCTTTTTGTATCTCCACATTTCTTGATCATGCCCAGAAGAATATATTTAGCTCTTGGGAAGCAAACTTTCCAATTGTTGGCCACACTATATTAAGGAAGAACTTCATCAAGTTATAAAGGATTTTCTCTTCGATTCTTATGATTGGTTACTGCTAAAAATTGTGATTGCTGATTCCCATAATCTTTTGAAAATCATTAGTAACTGTTTTTTAAAGAAACTCCTATAATAATTATTTATATGCAATTATATACAATACATCTAAAATTTGAAATCTTAACTCATAATTATATAAAGTCTTGATAAAATATAAGACTACACCACAATATTAAAACTTGGAATCATTTTACTATGGGTCATATTTCTTGTTTGTCCCATGAGCACAAATCTCAATTTTTATCATCCATCAAACTTACATCTTGGTCACAGTATTGCAATACACTTACCTGAAAACTTTTTGTATACAGCATTCCTAATTCCAAATTATTTAGCTACATTTTGAAAACTTAGAAAAATCTATTACTGGAGAAGGAAAGGCTAACATTTTTAGTAAGTGTTCTTTTGTTAAAACAATTTTGGCATGACTTGCATGATTTTTAAAAGTCTTGTTATCTGTCTTTATTTACCTATCTAGCAATGTAACATCTAAATATATTGCAGGTCTTTGTACATATTGTATGCATTTTATTTGGTTACTATTTCTGATAGTTATCATAATGCATTAATTCATTACTACGTTAACAGTAAAATAGACAAAAATGAATACTATAGGCATTGTAGTACATAAAGAGGAAAACAAAAAAAATGTTGTAAGGAATTGCACTGTTGGTTATTTTTATGTAATCTGCTGTCAGGTTTCTGAACATTTCATTTATATCCATGAGGCAATTACATATTTCTATAGTCATTTTACATGTTTTTAGATATTTCCTTTCATACGTTTCTTAGATACCTATTTCATATAATTGAAGGCATCTTTCACTGGGAATTCAGGAAGGGTGCTTTAAATTGACAATGCTGTATGCTGAAGCATGTATTTTTGCCAGTGATGCAACCATTCCCTATCAAAATCTAAATACACGATATTAAGCAAAAAGGAAAAAGTGCAAATTTGTGAAAACACATTTTTGGAAAACAAATTCCCTTGATTATCTGTGTATAGTCCTTCTTAGATCTATTGAATAGACAATAACAGCTATTTAGAACAAAATAACATTATAAAAATAAATTAGACTGATAAATGTAATAAACTTTTCATCACCTTTTACATAGACTAAAAGTAATGAAATGATTCTTCTACCAATATAAATATAGCTCAACACTATCTATTTTTCCAGAAAAAAAAACATCTTATCAATGACATAAATAATCTCATATTAAAATTCATGTGATTCCCTAATATAAATAGAATAGCTTTTCTTCACAATATTACACCACAGGATCAGGGGGATTAATTTCCCAGATATTGAATCCTATATCAAAGGTTCAGTATTTAGAATCATCTTGAACTGGGAAGATCAAAATGATATTTTAACCGCAAATCTTTACATTTATGCATTTTTATAAAATAAATTATTTCTTGCAATTTTCTTATTTTACAAAAAATAATATTTTTATACCTACAAAATTTAATTTAATAATCTCTACCACAACAATTAAAAATATATTCTTTTAGTATCACCATTTCTTTTTTCTGTTTGATAAAGCCTATATGAATCTATTTCTTTCTTGGGAAGCAAACCATTTCATTTGTTGGCAACACTATATTAAAGAAGTCGGAGTTAAAAAAAAATCATCAACGTATAAAGGATTTTGATTTGGATTCTGATGACTGATTACTGCTTCAAAGTGTGATTGCTGATTCCTGTAAATTTTATAAAATCCTTTGTGACTTTTTAAAGAAACTCCTGTATTAATAAATTACGACAACTTCAATTGCAAGCTTTTACTATGCTAAGTTCTCAGTGTATGAAATAGCTTTGCTATCGGAAAATCCAAATAGCATTGTAGTTCCACAGTATTAAAAAAGGTAAATACCATAAAAACAAAGAAATGAAGAACCCTTCTGATGTAAACAAACGAACAAGCGCTTTCAGCTTTTTCAAGCCTTCTTCAGATCCAAGTAGGTAAACAGTGTTCAGTGTTTAAAAACTAGTAGCATCCAAAGAAGCAAACTTCACAGAGTGACGAGTATCAGCCAATCAAGTTGGTCCATTGGTACACACCTCCATGATATTCCGATGAACATAAATTTTAAAACTCTGTATTTACGAAGATAACATAACAATCGTACATTTCTTTCAACATAGTTAAACACATTTTCAGAAGGGGCCATAGTAAAAAACCTTTTCAACAGATTCTTATTTCAAAATGAACTTCACATAAAAGCCAAACATTAAAAGATAGGAAAAATGGGAAACTAACAGCAATATCCATAAAGGCTCTCATTTCTGTTTCATTTCAGCAGTTACTTTGAGGCATCAAGACTGGAGTCATCATACCCTGGAGTGTTAAGCATAAAAAGCAAACAAATCATGAACAAGCATAACTCGTTGCTCGTCTGTTTTTAAGGAAGGGTTTTAGAGGGACACAGCCATTGAGGCCAGGAGGGCAATCTGCCCCCAGTCACATTCTCCATTTAGCTTCTTCTCTCTCAGTTAGGTTAATCAGATCTCCTTCTCTTGAAGTAAATTAAAAATAGAAGAGCAACGAGTTATGCTTGTTAATTTTGAAAAAGCTGAAAGCGCTTGTCCATTTGTTTACATCAGAAGGATTCTTCGTTTTTTATGTTCGTTTCTTTGTTTTTATGGCAATGTTTACATTTGAGTGTTTTACAAAATGGCAATACTCTTTCAACTAAATCCTTGCCCTTTCTTTATTTTACACAATATCACATTTGTACACTAAAGTTTAATTTTAGAAACTCTACACAAAAGCATAATATATATATATATATATATATATATATATATATATATATATATATATATATATATATATATATATATTCTTGCCAATGTTGAGAATAAAAGCTTGTTTGAAGTTATTTACCTCTTGGGAAGCAAACTTTCCATTTGTTGGCCACACTATATTAAAGAAGAACTTCATCAACTTATAAAGGATTTTCTCTTTGATTCTTATGATTGGTTACTGCTAGAAATTGTTATTGCTGATTTCCATAATCTTTGGAAAGTCATTAGTAACTGTTTTTTAAAGAAACTCCTATAACAATTATTTATATACAATTATATACAATACATCTAAAATTTGAAATCTTAACTCAAAATGTTATAAAGTCTTCATAAAGTATAGGACTACAGCACAATATTAAAATATGGAATCATATTACTGTGTGTCATATTTCTTGTTTGTCCCATGAGCACAAATCTCAATTTTTATCATCATACTTACATCTTGGTCACAATATTGCAATATACTTACCTGAAAACTTTTTGTATACAACATTCCTAATTCCAAATAATTTAGCTACATTTTGAAAATTTTGAAAATCTCTTACTGGAGAAGGAAAAGCTGATTGGTTTCACATTTTTGTAACTGTCCTTTGTTAAAACAATTTTGGCATGACTTACATGATTTTAAAAAGCTTTTTATCTGTCTTTATTTACCTATCTAGTCATTTAATATCTAAATATATTGCAGGTCTTTTTACATATTGTATACATTTTATTTGGTTATTTCTGATAGTTATTAAAAAGACAATAAAGAAACGTGTAGGCATTGTAGTACATAAAGAAGAAAAAAATGTTTTGATGTAAGGAATTGCACTGTTGGCTATTTTTAGGTAATGTGCTCTCAGGTTTCTGTACAGTTCATTTATATCCATGAGGCAATTACATATTTCTATTCATTTTACATGTTTATAGATATTTCCTTACATACATTTCTTAGTTATCTATTTCATGTTATTGAAGGCCTCTTTCAATGGGATTCAGGAATGGTGTTCTAAATTGACAATGCTGCATGCTGACATATGTATTTGTTTTCAGTGATGCAACCATTCACTATCATAATCTAAATACATGATATTAAACAAAAAGGAAAAAGTGTAAATTTGTGAAAAGCACATTTTTGGAAAAACAATTCCCTTGATTATCTGTGTATAGGCCTACTTAGATCTATAGAATAGACATTAACAGCTATTTAGAAAATAATAATAATATAAACATAAAAAATAAGACTGAAAATGCAATAAACATTTCATCACCATTTAGTTAGACTAAAATTAATTAAAATGATTATTCTACCAATATAAAATATAAGTCAACACTATCCATTTTTCCAGAAAAAACACCTTATCAATGACATAAATAATCTCTTATTAAAAATCATGTGATTCCCTAATAGAAATATAATAGCTTTTATTCACAATACTACAGCACAGGATCAGGGGGAATTAATTTCCCCGATATTGAAGCCTATATCAAATCTTCAATATTTAAAATCTTGAACTGGGATGATCCAAATTATATTTTATATTTTAAGTGCAAATCTTTACATTTATGTATTTTTATAAAAGAACAAATTATTTCTTGCACTTTTCTTATTTTACACAATTTTATATTTTTATACCAACAAAATGTAATTTAATAATCTCTACACTTAATTAAAAAAATAATCTTGCCAATGTTGACACTAAATTATGTTTGAAACAATTCCTTTTAATTTCACCATTTATTTTTTCTTTTTGATAGTCTGTATGAATGTATTTCTTGGGAAGCAAACCATTTCATTTGTTGGCAACTCTATATTTAAGAAGTCAGAGTTAAGGAAATTCATCAACTTATAAAGGATTTTGATTTGGCTTCTGATGACTGCTTACTGCTTCAAAGTGTGATTGCTGATTTTTGTAAATTTTATAAAATCCTTAGTTAGTAACTTTTTTAAAGAAACTCCTGTATTAATAAATTACATTTTTAGAAATCATGTACAATAAATCTAAAATTTGAATTTTTTTCTCAAAGTTGTATAAAATCTTAATGAAATATAAGACAGCACCACAATAAACAAATTTGGAGTCATATTACTATGGATCATATTTCTTGTTTGTCCCATGACAAACCCAGAATATCTCTTACTGAAGATGCAGTTAAGAAGGTACAGATGATTGTTTTCATATTTTTTATAACTGTCCTATGTTAAAACAATGTTGGTGTGACAGATCAAATCTTGTTTGGAGCTTTAATTCCTTTTTGTATCTCCACTTATCTTGATCATGTCCATAAGAATATATTTAGCTCTTGAGAAGCAAAACTTTCCATATGTTGGCCACACTATATTAAAGAAGAAATTCATCAACTTATAAAGGATTTTGACTTTGATTCTTTTAAATGATTACTGCTAGAAATTGTGATAGCTGATTCCCATAATCTTTGGAAAATCCTTAGTAACTGTTTTTAAAGAAACTCCTAGATTAGTTATTTATATAAAATTATTTATTCGAAAATTTGAAATCTTAACCCAAAATTATATAAAGTCTTAAAGTATAAGACTACACCACAATATAAAACTTGGGAATCATATTACTATGGATCATATTTCTTGTTTTTCTCATAGGCAAAAATCTCAATTTTTATCATCCATCAAACTTACATCTTGGTTACACTATTGCGATATATTTACCTGAAAAAAATTTGTATACAGCATTCCTAATTCCAAAAATGTTAGCTAAGAAAACTTAGAAAATATCTTACTGGAGAAGGAAAAGCTGATTGGTTGCACATTTTTTTTGTAACTGTCCTTTGTTAAAACAATTTTGGCATGATTTACATGATATTTAAAAGCTTTGTTATCTATCTTTATTTACCTATCTAGCAATGTAATATCGAAATATATTGCAGATCTTTGTACATATTGTATACATTTTATTTGGTTATTATTTCTGATAGATATTATAATGCATTAATTCATTACCCTATTAACAGTAAAAAAAGACAAAAAAAGTATAGGCATTGTAGTACATAAAGAAGAAAACAAAAAAAAAATGTTGCAGAAAGGAATTGCACTGTTGGCTATTTTTATGTAATGTGCTGTCGGGTTTCTTAACAGTTCATTTATATCCATGAGGCAATTACATTATTTCTATTCAATTTACATGTTTATAGATATTTCCTTAAATACATTTCTTAGATATAGATTTCATATCATTGAATACAGCTTTCACTGGGATTCAGGAACAGTGCTATAAATTGACAAAGCTGTATGCTGACACATGTATTTGTTTTTAGTAGTGCAACCATTCACTATTAAAATATAAATATATGATAGTAAACAAAAAGGAAAAAGTGCACATTTGTGAAAAGCACATTTTTGGAAAACAATTGCTCTTGGTTATATGTGTATAGTCCTACTTAGATCTATAGAAGACACAACAACAGCTATTTAGAATAGAATAATATTATAAAAATAACAAATAATAAGACTGATAAATGCAATAAACTTTTCATCACCTTTTAGATAGACTAAAATTAATGAAAATGATTCTTCTACCAGTATAATTCATAGCTCAACACTGTCTATTTTTCCAGAAAAAAACACCTTATCAATGACATAAATAATCTCTTATTAAAAATCATGTGATTCCCTAATAGAATAGCTTTTCTTCACAGTATTACACCACAGGATCGGGGGAGGGGTTAATTTCCGAGATACTGAAGCCAAAATCAAAGGTTTAATATTTTAAAATCATCTTGAACTGGGGAAGATCCAAATTATAGTTTAACTGCAAATCTTTACATTTATGTATTTTTATAAAACAAAACAAATTATTTCTTGCACTTTTCTTATTTTACACAATATAATATTTCTGTACATACATTTAATTTAATAATCTCTACACATAATTAAAAAATATTCATGCCAATGTTGACACTAAATCTGGTTTGAAACTTTAATTCCTTTCAATATCACCATTTTTTTTTTCGATAAAGTCTGTATGAATGTATTTCTTTCTTGGGAAACAAACCATTTCATTTGTTGGCAACACTATGTTAATGAAGTCGGAGCCAAAGAAATTCATCAACTTATAAAGGATTTTGATTTTGATTCTGATGACTGGTTACTGCTTCAAAGTGTGATTGCTGATTCCTATAAATTTTATAAAATCCTTAGTGACTTTTTAAAGATACTCCTATATTAATAAATTACTTATAAGAATTCAAGTACAATAAATCTAAAATTTGAAATATTATCTCAGAATAATATAAAATCTTAATGAAGTACAAGAAAGCAGCACAACATAAACATTTGGAATCATATTACTGTCGATCATATTTCTTGACTGTCCCATGACAAATCCAGAATATCTCTTACTGAAGATGCATTTAAGATGGTAAAGATGATTGATTTCACAATTTTATAACTGTTTTATGTTAAAACAATGTTGGTGTGACAGATCATTTTCAAAAGCTTTATCTGTCTCATTTTCATTATAAAAATCTTTAATTTTAATGACAGCCCTACTTTGAAGAAGGATACAATTTCTCTACTGTATAATTTTACTTGCAACTGCAAGCATAGTCCAAAGAGAAAATGGAAATCTACTGCTGAACCATGGGATTAATGTTGCAGATATTGAAACCTATACTAAAGTTTCAATATTTAAAATCAACTTGAACTAGTTAGATCCAGATTATATTTATAACTGAAATGTTTACATTTGAGTGTTTTACAAAATGGCAATACTCTTTCAACTAAATCCTTGCCCTTTCTTTATTTTACACAATATCACATTTTTGCATCTAAACAATGTTATTTTAGAAACTCTATATTAAAGAATAATGTGTGTGTGTGTGTATATATATATATATATATATATATATATATATATATATATATTTTTTTTTTTTCTTGCCAAACTTAACACTAAAATCATTCCATTTTTGTATCTCCACTTTACTTGATCATGTCTATAAGAATATGTTTTGCTCATGGGAAGCAAAACTTTCCATTTCTTCTCAACACTATATTAAAGAAGAACTTCAACAACTTTTTTTCACTTCGATTCTTATGACCGATTACTGCTAGAAATTGTGATTGTTGAATCCCATAATCTTACTGTTTTTTTAAAAAAACTCCTGTATTAATTACTTATATAAAATTATATACAGTACATCTAATATTTGAAAACTTAACTCAAACTTATATAAAGTCTTAATAAAGTATAAATGGAAATGCTTACATTTGAGTGTTTTACAAAATGGCAATACTCTTTCAAATAAATCCTTGCCGTTTCTTTATTTTACACAATATCACATTTGTACACCTATAAATTTTTATTTTAGAAACTCTACACTAAAGCATAAGATATATATATATATATATATATATATATATATATATATATATATATATATATATATATATATACTTCCCAATGTTGACACTAAAGTCTTGTTTGGACCTTTAATTCCATTTTTGTATATCCAATTTACTTGATTATGTCCATAAGAATATATTTTGCTCTTGTGAAGCAAAATTTTCCATTTCTTGTCCACACTATATTAAAGACGAACTTCATCGACTTATACAGGATTTTTACTTTGATTCTTATGACTGATTACTGCTAGAAATTGTGATTGCTGAATCCCATAATCTTTTGAAAATCCTTACTGTTTCTTAAAGAAACTCCTCTATTAATTATTTATATAAGATTATATACAATACATCTAAAATTTGAAATCTTAACTCAAAATTATATAAAGTCTTAATAAAGTATAAGACTACACCACAATATAGAACTTGGGAATCATATCACTATGGATCATATTTCTTGTTTGTCCCATGAGCACAAATCTCAATTTTTATCATCCATTAAACTTGCATCTTGGTCACAATATTGCAATATACTTACCTGAAAACTTTTTGTTTACAGCATTCCTAATTCCAAATTATTTAGCTACATTTGAAAACTTAGAAAATCTATTACAGGAGAAGGAAAAGCTGAGTGGTTTCACATTTTTGTAACTGTTCTTTTGTTAAAACAATTTTGGCATGACTTACATGATTTTTAAAAGTTTTGTTATCTGTCTTTATTTACCTATCTAGCAATGTAATATCTAAATATATTGCAGGTCTTTGTACATATTTTATACATTTATTTGGTTATTATTTCTGATAGTTATTATAATGCATTAATTCATTACCCTGTTAACAGTAAAATAGACAAAAACAAATATTATAGGCATTGCAGTACATAAAGAAGAAAATAAAAAAAAAATGTTGCTGTAAAGAATTGCACTGTTGGCTATTTTTATGTAATCTGCTGTCAGGTTTATGAACAGTTCATTTATATCCATGAGGCAATTACATATTTCTATTCATTTTACATGTTTTTATATATTTCCTTACATACATTTCTTAGATATCAATTTCATATTATTGAAGGCATCTTTCACTGGGATTCAGGAAGGGTGCTGTAAATTGACAATGCTGTATGCTGAAGCATGTATTTTTTTATCCTGTGATGCAACCATTCACTATCAAAATCTAAATACATGATATTAAGCAAAAAGGAAAATGCAAATGTGTGAAAAGCATAATTTTGGAAAACAAATTCACTTGATTATCTGTGTATAGTCCTACTTAGATCTATAGAAGAGACAATAACAGCTGTTTAGAACAGAATAATATTATAAAAATAATAAAAAATAAGACTGATAAATTTAATAAAGTTTTCATCACCTTTTACATAAACTAAAAGTAATGAAAATGATTCTTCTACCAATATAAATATAGCTCAACTCTATCTATTTTTCCAGAAAAAAAAAACCTTATCAATGACATAAATAATCTAGTATTAAAATGTATCTGATTTCCTAATAGAAATATAATAGCTTTTCTTCACAATATTACACCACAGGATCAGGGGGATTCATTTCCCAGATATTGAATCCTTTATCAAAGGTTCAATATTTTGAATCATCTTGAACTGGAAAGATCCAAATTATATTTTAATTGCAAATCTTTACACTTATGCATTTTATAAAATCAATTATTTCTTGCAATGTTTTTATTTTTACATAAAATAATATTTTTATACCTACAAAATTTAATTTAATAATCTCTACCACGACAATTAAAAATATATTCTTTTAATATCAACATTTCTTTTTTTCTGTTTGATAAAGTCTGTATGAATGTATTTCTTGGGAAGCAAACCATGTCATTTGTTGGCAACACTATATTAAAGAAGTTGGGGTTAAAAAAAATTCATCAACATATAAAGGATTTTGATTTGGATTCTGATGACTGATTATTTCTTCAAAGTGTGATTGCTGATTCTTGTAAATTTTATAAAACCCTTAGTGACTTTTTAAAGAAACTCCTATATTAATAAATTACTTTTAAGAAATCAAGTACAATAAATCTAAAATTTGAAATATTATCTCAGAATAATATAAAATCTTTATGAAGTACAAGACAGCAGCACAATATAAAAATTTGGAATCATATTTCTTGATTGTCCCATGACAAACCCAGAATATCTCTTACTGCAGATGCATTTAAGAAGGTAAAGATGATTGGTTTCACAATTGTTATAACTGTTTTATGTTAAAACAATGTTGGTGTGACAGATAATTTTTAAAAGCTTTATCTGTCTCATTTTCATTATAAAAATCTTTAATTTTAATGGTGACCCTAATTTGTAGAAGGATACACTTTCTCTACTTTATAATTTTACTTGCAACTGCAAGTGTAGTCCAAAGAGAAAATAGAAATCCACTGTTGAACCATGGGATTAATGTTGCAGATATTGAAACCTGTACTAAAGCTTCAATATTTAAAATCAATTTGAACTAGTTAGATCCGGATTATATTTATAGCTGGAAATGTTTACATTTGAGTGTTTTACAAAATGGCAATACTTTTTCAACTAAATCATTGCCCTTTCTTTATTTTACACAATATCACATTTTTACATCTAAACAATGTTATTTTAGAAACTCTATATTAAAGAATAATGTGTGTGTGTATATATATACATATATATATATATATATATATATATATATATATATATATATATATATATATATATATATATATATTCTTGCCAAAGTTGACACTAAAATCATGTTTGGACCTTTAATTCCATTTTTGTATCTCCACTTTACTTGATCATGCCCATAAGAATATGTTTTGCTCATGGGAAGCAAAATTTTCCATTTCTCCTCAACACTATATTAAAGAAGAACTTCAACAACTTTTTTTCACTTCGATTCTTATGACCGATTACTGCTAGAAATTGTGATTGTTGAATCCCATAATCTTTAGAAAATCCTTACTAACTGTTTTTTTTTTTAAAAACTCCTGTATTAATTATTTATATAAAATTATATACAGTACATCTAAAATTTGAAAACTTAACTCAAAATTATATAAAGTCTTAATAAAGTATAAATGGAAATGTTTACATTTGAGTGTTTTACAAAATGGCAATACTCTTTCAAATAAATCCTTGCCCTTTCTTTATTTTACACAGTATCATATTTGTACACCTATACATTTTAATCTCTACACTAAAGCATAAGATATATAAATATGGATTCACTTTAGAAGATCGAATTCCCAAAATCTTGAACCTCATATGGTCGAGACCAAAAGATCGAGTTTTGGAAACTCGAACTCCTGAAATGAAACACACAAAAAAAAAAGTCAAACATCGCTTTTGCAGGGGAGCTTCGCCCCCCTGCACACCCCCCTATTTAAATATGCCAACTCCGAGATCACGATACAGTGGGGAAAAGGGAAATCTCCCTTATTGCGCTTTATGCGGAAGCGCAAAACGGGAGATTTCTCACTTCCTGTCAACACCACAAAAAAAGATAAAAACATTACGTACACACAGAGCATACAAGAAGCCTTGCCTCTGTGTGCCCGTAACGTTTTAAGGTAAGTGTTATTTTTTAAAACTTTACATATTCGATTTACTGAAATGTCGATCATATGGTCTCGACCATATGACATTCGAGATTTCAGTAATTTCATTATGTAAAGTGCTTCCATAAATATATATATATATATATATATATATATATATATATATATATATATATATATATATATATATATATATATATATATATATATATATATATATATTCTTCCCAATGTTGACACTAAAATCTTGTTTGGACCTTTAATTCCATTTTTGTATATCCAATTTACTTGATCATGTCCATAAGAATATGTTTTGCTCTTGGGAAGCAAAACTTTCCATTTCTTGTCCACACTATATTAAAGACGAACTTCATCAACTTATAAAGGATTTTCACTTCAATTCTTATGACTGATTACTGCTAGAAATTGTGATTGCTGAATCCCATATTCTTTTGAAAATCCTTACTGTTTCTTAAAGAAACTCTTCTACTAATTATTTATATAAGATTATATACAATACATCTAAAATTTGAAATCTTAACTCAAAATTATATAAAGTCTTGATAAAGTATAAGACTACACCACAATATTAAAATTTGGAATCATGTTACTATGGATCATATTTCTTGTTTGTCCCATGAGCACAAATCTCAATTTTTATCATCCATTAAACTTACACCTTGGTCACAATATTGCAATATACTTACCTGAAAACATTTTGTATACAGCATTCCTAATTCCAAATAATTTAGCTACATTTTGAAAACTTTGAAAATCTCTTAATGGAGAAGGAAAAGCTGATTGGTTTCACATTTTTGTAACTGTCCTTTGCTAAAACAATTTTGGTCCTGACTTACATGATTTTTAAACGCTTTTTATCTGTCTTTATTTACCTACTAGCCATTTAATATATAAATATATTGCAGGTCTTGTTACATATTGTATACATTTTATTTGGTTATTTCAGATAGTTATTAAAAAGACAATAAATAAAAGTATAAGCATTGTAGTACATAAATAAGAAAACAAAAAAAGTTTTGCTGTAAGGAATTGCACTGTTGGGTATTTTTATGTAATGTGCTCTCAGGTTTCTGTACAGTTCATTTATATCCATGAGGCACTTACATATTTCTATTCATTTTACATGTTTATAGATGTTTCCTTAGATATCTATTTCATGTTATCGAAAGCATCTTTCTCTGGGATTCAGGAACGGTGCTGTAAATTTACAATGCTGTATGCTGACACATGTATTTGTTTTCAGTGATGCAGCCATTCACTATCAAAATCTAAATACATGATATTAAGCAAAACGGAAAATGTGCAAATTTGTGAAAAGCACATTTTTGGAAAACAAATTCCTTTGATTATCTGTGTATAATCCTACTTAGATCTATAAAAGAGACAATAACAGCTATTTAGAATAAAATAATATTAAAAATAATAAAAAATAAGACTGATAAATGCAATAAACTTTTCATCACATTTTAGAAAGACTAAAATTAATGAAATTTATTCTTGTACCAATGTAATGTATAGATCAACACTATCTATTTTTCCAGAAAAACACCTTATCAATGACATAAATAATATCTTATTAAAAATCATGTGATTCCCTAATCGAAATAGAATAATTTTTCTTCACAGTATTACACCACAGGATCGGGGGGGGGGTTAATTTCCCAGATATTGAAGCCAAAATCAAATGTTCAATATTTAAAATCATCTTGAATTGGGAAGATCCAAATTATAGTTTAACTGCAAATCTTTACATTTATGTATTTTTGTAAAACAACAAATTATTTCTTGCACTTTTCTTGTTATTTTACACAATATAATATTTCTGTACCTACCACATTTAATTTAATAATCTCTACATATAATTAAAAAAAAATCATGCCAATGTTGACACTAAATCTGGTTTGGAACTTCAATTCCTTTCAATATCACCATTTCTTTTTTCTGTTTGATTAAGTCTGTTTGAATGTATTTCTTTCTTGGGAAGCAAACTATTTCATTTGTTGGCAACACTATGTTAATTCATCAACTTATAAAGGATTTTTATTCTGATGACTGGTTACTGCTTCAAAGTGTGATTGCTGATTCCTGTAAAATTTATAAAATCCTTAGTAACTTTTATTATAGCAACTCCTATATTAATAAATTACTCATAAAAAAATCATGTACAATAAATCTAAAATTTGAAATTTTATCTCAGAATTATATAAAATCATAATAAAATATAAGACAGCACCACAATATAAAAATTTGGACTCATATTACTGTGGATCATAATTTTTTTCCACATGACAAACCCAGAATATCTATTACTGGCGATGCATTTAAGAAGAAAAAGATGACTGGTTTCACCTTTTTTATAACTGTCCTTTGTTAAAACAATATCGGTCTGACAGATCATTTTTAAAAGCTTTGTTATCTGTCTCATTTTCATTTTAAAAATCTTTAATTTTATTTCATGTTAGTGATGGCCCTACTTTGAATAAGGCTACACTTTTTCTACTTTGGACTACAGTTGCAAGGAAAATGATTAAGAGAAAATGGAAATCCAATGCTGTACCATGGGATCAGGGTGGGATTAATTTCACAGATATTGAAACCTACACTAAAGCTTCAATATTTAAAATCAAATTGAACTAGCTGGTCACGATTATGTTTATAACTGGAAATGTTTACATTTGAGTGTTTTACAAAATGGCAATACTCTTTCATCTAAATTCTTGCCCTTTCTTTATTTTACATAATATAACATTTGTATACCTACAAAATTTAAGTTTAGAAACTCTACACTAAAACATAACATATATATATATATATATATATATATTTATTTATATTCTTGCCAATGTTGATACTAAAGTCTTGTTTGGAGCTTTAAGTCCTTTTTGTATCTCCACTTATCTTAATCATGTCAATAAGAATATATTTAGCTCTTGGGTAGCAAAACTTTCCATATGTTGGCCACACTATATAAAAGAAGAAATGCATCAACTTATAAAGGATTTTGACTTTGATTCTTTTAAATGGTTACTGATAGAAATTATGATAGCTGATTCCCATATAGAAATTATGATAGCTGATTCCCATAATCTTTGGAAAATCCTTAGTAACTGTTTTAAAGAAACTCCTACATTAGTAATTTATATAAAATTATATGCATCGAAAATTTGAAATCTTAACTCAAAACTATATAAAGTCTTAATAAAGTATAAGATTATACCATAATATAAAAATTGGGAATCATATTGCTATGGATCATATTTCTTGTTTGCCCCATGGGCACAAATCTCAATTTTTATCAGCCATCAAACTTACATCTTGGTCACACTATTACAATATACTTACCTGAAAACCTTTTTGTATACAGCATTCCTAATTCCAAATAATTTAGCTACAATTTGAAAACTTAGAAAATATCTTACTGGAGAAGGAAAAGCTGATTGGTTTCACATTTGTTTGTAACTGTCCTTTGTTAAAACAATTTTGGCAAGACTTACATGATTTTTAAAAGCTTTTTTATCTGTCTTTATTTACCTATCTAGCAATGTAGTATCTAAATATATTGCAGGTCTTGTTACATATTATATACATTTAATTTGGTTATTTCTGATAGTTATTATAATGCATTAATTCTTGCCCTTTCTTTATTTTACATAATATAACATTTGTATACCTACAAAATTTAAGTTTAGAAACTCTACACTAAAACATAACATATATATATATATATATATATATTATATATAAACTGTTAACTGATAACTGATAACTGTTAACTGTTAATTTACTGTTAACAGTAAAAAAGACAAAAAAGAAAAGTATAGGCATTGTAGTACATAAAGAAGAAAACAAAAAATGTTTTGCTGTAAGGAATTGCACTGTTGGCTATTTTTATGTAATGTGCTCTCAGGTTTCTGTACAGTTCATTTATATCCATGAGACAATTACATATTTCTATTCATTTTACATGTTTATAGATGTTTCCTTACATACATTTCTTAGATATCTATTTCATATTATTGAAGGGATTTTTCAATGGGATTCAGGAACGGTGCTGTAAATTGACAATGCTGTATGGTGACACATGTATTTGTTTTCAGTGATTCAACTATTCACTACCAAAATCTAAATACATGATATTAAACAAAAAGGAAAAAGTGCAAATTTGTGATAAGCACATTTTTGGAAAAAAATTCACTTGATTATCTGTGTATAGTCTGACTTAGATCTATAGAGGAGACACTAGCAGCTATTTAGAAAATAATAATAATATAAAGATAATAAAAAATAAGGCTGATAAATGCAATAAACTTTTCATCACCATTTAGTTAGACTAAAATTAATGAAAATGATTCTTCTACCAGTATAATATATAGCTCAACACTATTTTTCCAGAAAAAACAACTTATCATTGACATAAATAATCTTTTATTAAAATTTATGTGATTCCCTAATAGAAATAGAACAGCTTTTCTTCATATTACACCACAAAATCAGGGGGGATTAATTTCCCAGATATTGAAGCCTATGTCAAAGCTTCACTAGTTAAAATCATCTTGAACTGGGAAGATCCAAATTATATTTTAACTGCAAATCTTTACATTTATGTATTTTTATAAAAGAACAAATTATTTATTGCACTTTTCTTGTTATATTACACAATAAGTTGTTGGTGTGACAGATCAAATCTTGTTTGGAGCTTTAATTCCTTTTTGTATCTCTACTTATCTTGATCATATCAATAAGAATATATTTAGCTTTGGGAAGCAAAACTTTCCATATGTTGGCCACACTATATTAAAGAAGAAATTCATCAACTTATAACGGATTTTGACTTTGATTCTTTTAAACGTTTACTGCTAGAAATTGTGATAGCTGATTTCCATAATCTTTGGAAAATCCTTAGTAACTGTTTTTAAAGAAACTCCTAGATTAGTTATTTATATAAAATTATATACATCGAAATTTTTAAATCTTAACTCAAAATTATATAAAGTCTTAAATTATAAGACTACAGCATGATATAAAATTGTGAATCATATTACTATGGATCATATTTCTTGTTTTTCTCATGGGCACAAATCTCAATGTTTATCATCCATCAAACTTACATCTTAGTCACACTATTGCAATATATTTACCTGAAAAATTTGTGTATACAGCACTCCTAATTCCAAAAACGTTAGCTCCAATTTGAAAACTTAGAAAATATCTTACTGGAGAAGGAAAACCTGATTGATTTCACATTTTTTGTAACTGTCTTTGTTATAACAATTTTGGCATGATTTACATTATGTTTAAAAGCTTTGTTATCTGTCTTTATTTACCTCTCTAGCAATGTAATATCAAAATATATTGCAGGTCTTTGTACATATTGTATAAATTTTATTTGGTTATTATTTCTGATAGTTATTATAATGCATTAATTCATTACCCTGTTAACAGTAATAAAATACAAAAAATTATAGGCATTGTAGTACATAAAGAAGAAAACAAAAAAAAAATGTTGCAGAAAGGAATTGCACTGTTGGCTATTTTTATGTAATGTGCTGTTGGGTTTCTTAACAGTTCATTTATATCCATGAGGCAATTACATTACTTCTATTCAATTTACATGTTTATACATATTTCCTTAAATACATTACTTAGATATCTATTTCATATTATGGAATACATCTTTCACTGGGAACAGTGCCATAAATTGACAAAGCTGTATGCTGGCACATGTATGTGTTTTCAGTGAGGCAACCATTTACTATTAAAATATAAATATATGATATTAAAGAAAAAGGAAAAAGTGCACATTTGTGAAAAGCACATTTTTGCTTAGATCTATAGAAGACACAATAACAGCTATTTAGAATAGAATAATATTATAAAAAATATAAATAATAAGACTGATAAATGCAATAACCTTTTCATCACCTTTTAGATGGAGTAAAATTAATGAAAATGATTTTTCTACCAATATAATTTATAGTTCAACACTATTTTTCCAGAAAAAAATACCTTACCAATGACATAAATAATTTCTTATTAAAAATCATGTGATTCCCTAACAGAATAGCTTTTCTTCACAGTATTACACCACAGGATTGGGGGAGGGGTTACTTTCCCAGATACTGAAGCCAAAATCAAAGGTTCAATATTTAAAATCATCTTGAACTGGGAAGATCCAAACTATAGTTTAACTGCAAATCTTTACATGTATGTAATTTTATAAAACTAAACAAATTATTTCTTGCACTTTTCTTATTTTACACAATATAATACTTCTGTACCTACAACATTTAATTTAATAATCTCTACACATAATTAAAAAAATATTCATGCCAATGTTGACATTAAATCTGGTTCGAAACTTTAATTCCTTTCAATATCACCATTTCTTTTTTTTGTTTGATACAGTCTGTATGAATGTATTTCTTTCTTGGGAAGCAAACCATTTCATTTGTTGGCAACACTATGTTAATGAAGTCTGAGCCAAAGAAATTCATCAACTTATAAAGGATTTTGATTTTGATTCTGATGACTGGTTACTGCTTCAAAGTGTGATTGCTGATTCGTGTAAAATTTATAAAATCCTTAGTAACTCTTTTATAGAAACTCCTATATTAATACATTACTTATAAGAAATCATATACAATAAATCTAAAAATTTGAAATCTTATCTCAGAATTCTAAAAATCGTAATGAAATATAAGACAGCACCACAATATAAAAATTTGGACTCATATTATTATGGATCATATTTCTTTTTTTCCCATGACAAACCCAGAATGTCTCTTTCTGGAGATGCATTTAAGAAGGTAAAGATGACTGGTTTCACTTTTTTAATAACTGTCCAATGTTAAAATAATATCGGTGTGACAGATTATTTTTAAAAGCTTTGTTATCTGTTTCATTTTCAGTTTAAAAATCTTTAATTTTATTTCATGCTAATGGCCCTACTTTGAAAAATGATACACTTTTTCTACTTTGGTCTACAGTTGTAGTTGCAAGGAAAATTATAAAGAGAAAATGGAAATCCACTGCTGTACCATAAGATCAGGCTGGGATTAATTTCACAGATATTGAAACCTACACTAAAGCTTCAATATTTAAAATCAAATTGAACTAGTTAGGTCAAAATTATGTTTACAACTGTAAATGTTTACATTTGCGTGTTTGACAAAATGGCAATACTTTTTCAATAAATCCTTGCCCTTTCTTTATTTTACACAATATAAGATCTGTATACCTAAAAAATTAATTTTAGAAACTGTAAACTAAAGCATAATATATATATATATATATATATATATATATATATATATATATATATATATATAGTTGCCAGTGTTGATACTAAAATCTTGTTTGGAGCTTTAATTCATTTTTGTATCTCCACTTATCTTGATCATGTCCATAAGAATATATTTAGCTATTGAGAAGCAAAATTTTCCATATGTTGGCCACAATATATTAAAGAAGAAATTCATCAACTTATAAAGGATTTTGACTTTGATTCTTTTAAATGGTTACTGCTGGAAATTGTGATAGCTGATTCCCATAATCTTTGGAAAATCCTTAGTAACTGTTTTTAAAGACACTCCTAGATTAGTTATTTATATAAAATTATATACATCGAAAATTTGAAATCTTAACTCAAAATTATATAAAGTCTTAAAGTATAAGAGTACACCACGATGTAAAAATTGGGAATCATATTACTATGGATCATATTTCTTATTCTTCTCATGGGCACAAATCTCAATTTTTATCATCCATCAAACTTACATCTTGGTCACACTATTGCAAAATATTTACCTGAAAAATTTTTGTGTACATCATTCCTAATTCCAAAAACATTAGCTACAATTTAAAAACTTAGAAAATATCTTAGTGGAGAAGGAAAAGCTGATTAATTTCACATTTTTTGTAACTGTCCTTTGTTAAAACAATTTTGGCATGATTTACATGATATTTAAAAGCTTTGTTATCTGTCTTTACCTTTCTAGCAATGTAATATCGATGCTTTAATTCCTTTTTGTATCTCCACTTATCTTGATCATGTTCATAAGAATATATTAAGTTCTTGGGAAACAAAGCTTTCCATTTGTTGTCTACACTATATTAAAGAAGAAATTAATCAACTTATAAAGAATTTTGACTTTGATTCTTATGACTGGTTATTGCTAGAAATTGTTATAGCTGATTCCCATATTCTTTGGAAAATCTTTAGTAACTGTTTTTAAAGAAACTCCTATATTAATTATTTATATAAAATTATATACAATACATCTAAAATTTGAAATCTCAACTCAAAATGATATAAAGTCTTAATAAAGTATAAGACTACACCACAATTTAAAAATTTGGAATCATATTACTATTTATTTATTTATTCCAGTTTGATGACCGGGGAGGTCCACTGGGCCTGTGGAGCCCATTTTCATTGGAGGCCCAGGGAGAAAAGCTCCACAATACAAAGTTTAATTGCATGATTAATTACAAAGAAAGTTAGGATTACAAACAACAGGTAGTATTCTAAAGAAAAAAGAGAAAAAACAATATTTACAATTTATTTCACTGGGCTTAGGGAGCCTACTTTCAGTGGAGGCTCGGGGAGAAAAAGCTACACAATACAAAGTTTAATTACATGAATACTTTCAGTGGAGGCTTGGGGAGAAAAGCTCCACAATACAAAGTTTAATTACATGATTAATTGCAAAGCACGTTAGGGTTGCAAGCAAAAAGTAGCATTCAAAGGAGTGAGAAAAAATAAACAGTTTAGATTCAGGAATATAGTATTGTGGCTAGATTTTGCTGTTTGGTTACATATATAATCAACAATTTAAACTGAGGTTAGGAAGGTAAGAAGGTTAGCCTGGAGTAAAGGGAGAGGAGAGCTTGAGAGGAATGGGTGGAAGAGTACAGTTGCATTTTCTGTTTAGATAGAGGTAAGAATTAAGTTGAGTTTTGAAGTTATTAAGGTTGTCACAGGATCATATTTCTTGTTTGTCCCATCTTGGAGAAAATATTTCAATATCCTTACCTGAAAACCTTTTGTATACAGCATTCTTAATTCCAAATAATTTAGCTTACATTTTGAAAACTTAGAAAATCTCTTACTGGAGAAGGAAAAGCTGATTGGTTTCAAATTTTTTGTAACTGTCCTTTGTTAAAACAATTTTGGCATGACTTACATGATTTTTAAAAACTTTGTTATCTGTATTTACCTATCTAACAATGTAATATTTAAATATATTGCAGGTCTTTGTACATATTGTATACATTTTATTTGGTCATTATTTCTAATAGTTATTACAAAGAATTAATTCAGTACACTGTTAAAAGTAAAAAAGGGAAAAAAGGAAAATATAGGCATTGCAGTACATAAAGAAGAAAACAAAAAAATGTTGCTGAAAGGAATTGCACTATTGGCTATTTTAATGTAATGTGCTGTCGGGTTTCTTTACAGTTCATTTATATCCATGAGGCAATTACATATTTCTATTCAATTTACATGTTTATAGATATTTCCTTATATACATTTCTTAGATATCTGTTTCATATTATTGAATACATATTTCACTGGGATTCGGGAACAGTGCTGTTAATTGAAAAAGCTGTATGCTGACACATGTATTTGTTTTGAGTGGTGCAACCACTCACTATCAAAATCTAAATATATGATATTAAGCAAAAAGGAAAAAGTGCAAATTTATGAAAGCACATTTTTGGAAAACAAATTCCCTTGATTATATGTGTATAGTCCTACATAGATCTATAGAAGACACAATAACAGCTATTTAGAATAGACTAATATTATAAAAATAATAAATAAGACTGATAAATGCAATACACTTTTCATTACCTTTTAGATAGACTAAAATTAATGAAAATTATTCTTGTACCAATGTAATGTATAGATCAACACTATCTATTTTTCCAAAAAAAATGCCTTAGCAATGACATAAATAATCTCTTATTAAAACGCTTATGATTCCCTAATAGAAATAGAACAGCTTTTCCTCGCAATATTACACCATAGCATTGAGGGGTATAATTTCCCAGATATTGAAGCCTATATCAAAGCTTCAATATTTTAAAATCATCTTCAACTGGGAAGATCCAAATTATATTTTAAATGCAAATCTTTACATTTATGTATGTTTATAAAAGAAGAAATTATTTCTTGCACTTTTCTTATTTTACACAATATATTTTTATACCTACAAAATTTAATTTTATAATCTCTACACATAATAAAAAAATTCTTGCCAATGCTGACACTAAATCTGGTTTGACACTTCAATTCCTTTTAATATCACCATTTCTTTTTTCTTTTTGATAAATTCTGTATGAATGTATTTCTTGGGAAGCAAACCATTTCATTTGTTGGCAACACTATATTTACGAAGTCAGAGTTAAGGAAATTCATCAACTTATAAAGGATTTTGATTTGGCTTCGGTTGACTGGTTACTGCTTCAAAGTCTGTTTGCTAATTTTTGTAAATTTTATAAAATCCTTAGTAACTTTTTAAAAGAAACTCCTGCATTAATAAATTACTTTTTAGAAATCATGTACAATAAATCTAAAATTTGAATTTTTTTCTCACAGTTATATAAAATCTTAATGAAATATAAGACAGCACCACAATATAAACATTTGGAGTCATTTTACTATGGATCATATTTCTTGTTTGTCGCATGACAAACCCAGAATATCTTTTACTGGAGATGCTAAGAAGGTAAAGATGATTGTTTTCACTTTTTTTACAACTGTCCTATGTTAAAACACTGTTGGTGTGACAGGTCATTTTAAAAGCTTTGTTATCTGTCTCATTTTCATTATAGAAATCTTTAATTTTATTGAATGTTATTGATGGCCCAACTTTGAATAAGGATACACTTTCTATACTTTGGTCTACACTTGCAGTTGCAAGGAAAATTATAAAGAGAAAATGGAAATCCACTGCTGCACCATGGGATCAGAGTGGAATTAGTTTTGCAGATATTGACACCTATACTAAGGCTTCAATATTTAAAATCAACTTGAACTAGTTAGATCCAGATTATATTTATAACTGGAAATGTTTACATTTTAGTGTTTTACAAAATGGCAATAATCTTTCAACTAAATCCTTGCCCTTTCTTTATTTTACACAATATCACATTTGTACACCTACAAAATTTAATTTTAGAAACTCTACACTAAAGCATTATATATATATATATATATATATATATATATATATATATATATATATATAGATATTCTTGCCAATGTTGACACTAAAATGTTGTTTGGAGCTTTAATTCCTTTTTGTATCTCCACTTTTCTCGATCATGTCCAGAATAATATATTTAGCTCTTGGGAAGCAAACTTTCCATTTGTTGGCCACAGTATATTAAAGAAGAACTTCATCAACTTATAAAGGATTTTCTCTTCAATTCACATGATTGGTTACTGCTAGAACTTTTGGTTGCTGATTCCCATAATCTTTGGAAACTCCTTAGTAACTGTTTTTTAAAGAAACTCCTAGATTAATTATTTATATACAATTATATACAATATATCTAAAATTTGAAATCTTAACTCAAAATGTTATAGTCTTTTTATTTACCCTATTAGGAGAACTAAATTGTTCTAATAAATTTATAAATCTCATTACTCAGTTATATATAGATAGTCAAGCTTACATTAAAATTGGCACAAGTATATCACAAAATATACCATTAGTTAAAGGCACTAAACAAGGATGTCCATTGTCCCCTTTATTATTTACACTAATTATGGAACCATGGGCAAACCTAATAAGATGGGATAACATTATAACAGGTTATAATTAAATTCCACTTCATTATATAAAACACAATTGTTTGCTGATGACATTCTTCTCACCTTGGCTGATGAAAATACATATATTCGAGCCCTCTTTAATAACATAAATCTTTTTCAAATGAAATCTGGTCTAACTTTTAATAATAATAAAACATAAATTCTCTTAATTGGACCAAAACAATTTAATTTACATGATGATTATAAAAAATATCTAACACAATCCGATCAAATTCTTTATTTAGGCATTTCAATAGCTAAAAATATTAAGGTTTTCATACAAAGTATAACAATTCTCTTACAATAATTGAAAATTTAACAAAGATTTGGAATACATTTCTCTATGGATGAAAGACTCACTATTATTAAAATGATTTTTCTCACTAAAATTCTTTACATTATTTAATCCATCTCTATACCTCCCCCGTACTGGATAATTAAAAAAATTAAATGCAATTTTTTTTTTTTAATTTTTATGGTTTCCAAATAAATCTAGAATTGCTTTATCTCACCATATGAAAAACTGGGATAATGGAGGTATATCATTGCCTAATTTAGAATTTTATTCAATTTCATCCATGGTAAAAGTGATTTCTTTCTTAATTGATACTAATTATCAAGCTAAATGGAAACATTGTTTGAAATATTAATGTTGGATACTATACAAAATAACTCAAAAACTGTTTAAAAATAATCCATTAATTTGGGTCCTAAAAGATCAGCTTTCCACCTTTTGTTCCCTAAAATTTAAAAGTAATTACTTAACACTTTGGTTAAAATCTTTTAGAAATATTATATTTAAATATAATGTTTATAAAGAATGGTTATTTCTTCTCTTTCCTATAGCCTACTCAACAGGTATTCTTTTTACCTCTGACTCTAATAAAATGTGTATCTTTAAACTGAAAAAAGTATTCTTTTGGTATCAATTGATGTCAAATGTCTTGAAATCAGTTAATTGACTAGATGTTGAATTCAAATTTGAGTCCCTTTATTGGTTGGAGTTACATGAAGGAAGGAATTTTATACAAAATAGAATTGACTTAATGACCCCTTCAGTTAAGAAAGTTATACCAAACCTACATTGCTTGATTTTATCTCTTCAGAATAATTCTCCTTCCACTAATAAACTCTCGCAAATATGTAAACCTATCAAATCAGATTTAGATGTCTACTCTGACAGTTATTGGAACTTTTTCTTTTCCATTAATAATTATTTTCCCACAGACAAAGACAAATTCAATATTTTGAAATCATCTGGTATGACTACTTCATCAAGATGGAGAATATTTTCCTGGAAATATCTAAATAGATCCTTTATTACTCAACATACATTGAGTAAAATTGGAAAAAAAGATATAAACGGTTGGAGATGTAATAAAGTAAATTCTGATTTGTCTCATATATTCTATGATTATATCAGATTGAAAAACATTTGGAATGATATAATTGATTTTATGCAAGATATTTTTACAGACAACTTTACTTTAACTAAATCCTTAATATTAGTTAATACTCCAGTTCCAGCTTGTATTAAGGTATATGATTACCCTTTGATTTGGTCTATGCTAGCCATAGCAAGAAAAATTATCACTAGAAATTGGAAATCTAATTTCTCTCCATCTTTACAAAAATTTAAAAATCTTCTTAATGAAGTCTCTTATTTGGAAAAACTAACCATCGGGAATAGAATTTTTAAAAATACTTCTCTTCACAGTTGGAATAAAATATATGATTTTTAACAAAAGTGGTTCTATATTATAGTAAATATCATTTACATATTTATAAATTATTTTAAAGGTATTGATCTATGGTGAACATATTGTATATAGTTATATATTGTTTATTATGTTATGACTTCATGTAAAATTCATTTTATTTTGTTTTTAAAAAAAAAGAAAAAATTAGTTCATTTCATTTAACTTGGTTGTATATTAAATTTCTCAAATAAAAATGTTTTGAAAAAAAGAAATTTGTAGAATATTTCTAAGTAAAAAATAAAATTAAAAATGTTTAAATCATTTCTAAAAAAAAAATTATAGTCTTGATAAAGTATAAGACTACACCACAATATTAAAATTTGGAATCATATTACTATGGGTCATATTTCTTGTTTGTCCTATGAGCACAAATCTCAATTTTTATCATCCATCAAACGTACATCTTGGTCACAATATTGCAATATACTCACCTGAAAACTTTTTGTATACAGCATTCCTAATTCCAAATTATTTAGCTACATTTTGAAAACTTAGAAAATCTATTACTGGAGAAGGAAAAGCTGATTGGTTTCACATTTTTTATAACTGTTCTTTTGTTAAAATAATTTTGGCATGACTTACATGATTTTTAAAAGTTTTGTTATCTGTCTTTATTTAGCTATCTAGCAATTTAATATCTAAATATATTGCAGGTCTTTCTACATATTGTATACATTTATTTGCTTATTATTTCTGATAGTTATTATAATGCGTTAATTCATTACCCTGTTAACAGTAAGATAGACAAAAAACGAACAGTATAGGTATTGTAGTACTTGAAGAAAAAAAAATGTTGCTGTAAAGAATTGCTTTGTTGGCTATTTTTATGTAATATGCTGTCAGGATTCCGAACAGTTCATTTATATCCATGAGGCAATTACATATTTCTATTCATTTTACATGTTTTTAGACATTTCCTTACATACATTTCTTAGATATCGATTTCATATTACTGAAGGCATCTTTCACTGGGATTCAGGAAGAGTGCTGTAAATTGACAATGCTGTATGCTGAAGCATGTATTTTTTTTCCAGTGATGCAACCATTCACTATCAAAATCTAAATACATGATATTAAGCAAAAAGGAAAATGCAAATTTGTGAAAAGCACAATTTTGGAAAACAAATTCCCTTGATTATATGTGTATAGTTCTACTTAAATCTATGGCGGAGACAATAACAGCTACTTAGAACAGAATAATATTATAAAATTAATAAAAAATAAGACTGATAAATGTAATAAACTTTTCATCACCTTTTACATAGAATACAAGTATTGAAAATTATTCTTCTACCAATATAAATATAGCTCAACACTATCTATTTTTTATAAAGCTATCAAATTGGATTTAGATGTCTACTCTGACAGTTACTGGAACTTTTTCTTTTCCATTAATAATTATTTTCCCACAGACAAAGACAAATTCAATATTTTGAAATCATCTGGTATGACTACTTCCTCATTAAGATGGAGAATATGTTCCTGGAAATATCTAAATAGATCCTTTATTACTCCACATACATTGAGTAAAATTGGAAAAAAAAGATATAAACTGTTGGAGATGTAATAATAAAGTAAATTGTGATTGGTCTCATATATTCTATGATTATATCAGATTGAAAAACATTTGGAATGATATAATTGATTTTATGCAAGCTATTTTTACAGACAACTTTACTTTAACTAAATTCTTAATATTAGTTAATACTCCAGTTCCAGCTTGTATTAAGGTGTATGATTACCCTTTGATTTGGTCTATGCTAGCCATAGCAAGAAAAATTATCACTAGAAATTGGAAATCTAATTCCTCTCCATCTTTACAAGAATTTAAAAATCTTCTTAATGAAGTCTCTTATTTGGAAAAACTAGCCATCAGGAATAGAATTTTTAAAAATACTTCTATTCACAGTTGGAATAAAATATATGATTTTTAACAAAAGTGGTTCTATATTATAGTAAATATTTACATATTTATAAATTATTTTAAAAGTATTGATCTATGGTGAACATATTGTATATAGTTATATATTGTTTATTATGTTATGACCATGTAAAATTCATTTTATTTTGTTTTTAAAAAAAAAGAAAAAAATTAGTTCATTTCATTTAACTTGGTTGTATATTAAATTTCTCAAATAAAAATGTTTTGAAAAAAAAGAAATTTGTAGAATATTTTTAAGTAAAAAATAAAATTAAAAATGTTTAAATAATTTCTAAAAAAAAAAATTATAGTCTTGATAAAGTATAAGACTACACCACAATATTAAAATTTGGAATCATATTACTATGGGTCATATTTCTTGTTTGTCCTATGAGCACAAATCTCAATTTTTATCATCCATCAAACGTACATCTTGGTCACAATATTGCAATATACTCACCTGAAAACTTTTTGTATACAGCATTCCTAATTCCAAATTATTTAGCTACATTTTGAAAACTTAGAAAATCTATTACTGGAGAAGGAAAAGCTGATTGGTTTCACATTTTTTATAACTGTTCTTTTGTTAAAATAATTTTGGCATGACTTACATGATTTTTAAAAGTTTTGTTACCTGTCTTTATTTAGCTATCTAGCAATTTAATATCTAAATATATTGCAGGTCTTTCTACATATTGTATACATTTATTTGCTTATTATTTCTGATAGTTATTATAATGCATTAATTCATTACCCTGTTAACAGTAAGATAGACAAAAAACGAACAGTATAGCCATTGTAGTACTTGAAGAAAAAAAATGTTGCTGTAAAGAATTGCTTTGTTGGCTATTTTTATGTAATATGCTGTCAGGATTCTGAACAGTTCATTTATATCCATGAGGCAATTACATATTTCTATTCATTTTACATGTTTTTAGATATTTCCTTACATACATTTCTTAGATATCGATTTCATATTATTGAAGGCATCTTTAACTGGGATTCAGGAAGAGTGCTGTAAATTGACAATGCTGTATGCTGAAGCATATATTTTTTTTCCAGTGATGCAACCATTCACTATCAAAATCTAAATACATGATATTAAGCAAAAAGGAAAATGCAAATTTGTGAAAAGCACAATTTTGGAAAACAAATTCCCTTGATTATCTGTGTATAGTTCTACTTAAATCTATGGAGGAAACAATAACAGCTACTTAGAACAGAATAATATTATAAAATTAATAAAAAAATAAGACCGATAAATGTAATAAACTTTTCATCACCTTTTACACAGAATAAAAGTAATGAAAATTATTCTTCTACCAATATAAATATAGCTCAACACTATCTATTTTTCCAAAAGAAAAACACCTTATCAATGACATAAATAATCTCATATTAAAATTTATGTGATTCCCTAATAGAAATGTAATGGATTTTCTTCACAATATTACACTACAGGATCAGGGGGATTAATTTCCCAGATACTGAATCATTTATCAAAGGTTCAATATTTAGAATCATCTTGAACTGGAAAGATCCAAATTATATTTTAACTGCAAATGTTTACATTTATGCATTTTTATAAAATAAATTATTTCTTGCAATTTTCTTATTTTTACACAAAATAATATTTTATACCTACAAAATTTAATTTAATAATCTCTACCACGACAATTAAAAATATATTCTTTTAATATCAC
The DNA here is from genome assembly GCF_019279795.1 of Protopterus annectens. Taxonomy (NCBI): domain Eukaryota; kingdom Metazoa; phylum Chordata; order Ceratodontiformes; family Protopteridae; genus Protopterus; species Protopterus annectens. Next base: position 730,466,906 of record NC_056750.1, read on the forward strand.
CATTTCTTTTTTTCTGTTTGATAAAGTCTGTATGAATGTATTTCTTTCTTGGGAAGCAAACCATTTCATTTGTTGGCAACACTATATTAAAGAAGTTGGAGTTAAAAAATTCATCAGCTTATAAAGGATTTTGATTTGGATTCTGATGACTGATTAATGCTTCAAAGTGTGATTGCTGATTCCTGAAAATTTTATAAAATCTTTCGTGACGTTTTAAAGAAACTCCTATATTAATAAATTACTTGTAAGAAATCAAGTACAATAAATCTAAAATTTGAAATATTATCTCAGAATAATATAAAATCTTAATGAAGTACAAGACAGCAGCACAATATAAAAATTTGGAATCATATTACTATGGATCATATTTCTTGATTGTCCCATGACAAACCCAGAATATCTCTTACTGCAGATGCATTTAAGAAGGTAAAGATGATTGGTTTCACAATTTGTATAACCTTTTTATGTTAAAACAATGTTGGTGTGACAGATCATTTTAAAAGCTTTATCTGTCTTATTTTAATTATAAAAAATCTTTAATTTTAATGATGGTCCTATTTGAAGCTGGATACACTTTCTCTACTTTATAATTTTACTTGCAACTGCAAGTGTAGTCCAAAGAGAAAATGGAAATCCACTGCTGAACCATGGGATTAATGTTGCAGATATTGAAACCTATACTAAAGCTTCAATATTTAAAATCAACTTGAAATAGTTAGATCCAGATTATATTTATAACTGGAAATGTTTACATTTGAGTGTTTTACAAAATGGCAATACACTTTCAACTAAATTATTGCCCTTTATTTTACACAATATCACATTTGTACATCTAAATAATTTTATTTTAGAAACTCTACATTAAAGCATTGTATATATATATATATATATATATATATATATATATATATATATATATATATATATATATATATATATATACTCTTGCCAAAGTTGACACTAAAATCATGTTTGGACCTTTAATTCCATTTTTGTATCTCCACTTTACTTGATCATGTCGATAAGAATATGTTTTGCTCTTGGGAAGCAAAACTTTCCATTTCTTGCACACACTATATTAAAGAAGAACTTCAACAACTTATACAGGATTTTTACTTCAATTCTTATGACTGATTACCGATAGAAATTGTGATTGTTGAATCCCATAATCTTTAGAAAATCCTTACTGACCGTTTTTTTAAAGAAACTCCTGTATTAATTATTTATATAAAATTATATACAATGCATCTAAAATTTGAAATCTTAACTCAAAATTATATAAAGTCTTAATGAAGTATAAGACTACACCACAATTTAAAACTTGGGAATCATATTACTATGGATCATATTTCTTGTTTTTCCCATGAGCACAAATCTCAATTGTTATCATCCATTAAACTTACATCTTGATCACAATATTGCAATATACTTACCTGAAAGCTTTTTGTATACAGCATTCCTTATTCCAAATAATTTTGCTACATTTTGAAAACCTCTTACTGGAGAAGGAAAAACTGATTGGTTTCACATTTTTTCTAACTGTACTTTGATAAAACAATTTTGGCATGACTTACATGATTTTTAAAAGCTTTTTTTATCTGTCTTTATTTACCTATCTAGCAATGTAATATCTAAATATATCACAGGTCTTGTTACATATTGTATTTTATTTGGTTATTTCTGATAGTTATTATAATGCATTAATTCAATACACTGTCAATAGTAAAAAAGACAAATAAAAAAATATAGGCATTGTAATACATAAAGCAGAAAACAAAAAAAAAATGTTGCTGAAAGAAATTGTACTGTTGGCTATTTTTATGTAATATGCTGTCAGGTTTCTTAACAGTTCATTTATATCCATGAGGCAATTACATATTTCTATTCAATTTACATGTTTATAGATATTTCCTTACATACATTTCTTAGATATCTATTTCATATTATTGAATACATCTTTCACTGGGATTCAGGAACAGTGCTGTAAATTGACAAAGCTGTATGCTGACACATGTATTTGCTTTCAGTGGTGCAACCATTCACTATTAAAATATAAATATATGATATTAAACAAAAAGGAAAAAGTGCACATTTGTGAAAAGCACATTTATGGAAAACAAATTCCCTTGATTATATGTGTATAGTCCTACTTAGAGCTATATAACACACAATAACACCTATTTAGAATAGAATCATATTATAAAAATAATAAATAATAAGACTGATCAATGCAATAAACTTTTCATTACCTTTTAGATATACTAAAATTAATGAAAATTATTCTTGTACCAATGTAATGTATAGATCAACACTATCTATTTTTCCAAAAACAAATGCCTTAGCAATGACATCAATAATCTCTTATTAAAATGCTTGTGATTCCCTAATAGAAATAGAATAGCTTTTCCTCACAATATTACACCACAGCATCAGGGGGGTATAATTTCCCAAATATTGAAACCTATATCAAAGCATCAATATTTTAAAATCATCTTCAACTGGGAAGATCCAAATTATATTTTAAATGTAAATCTTTACATTTATGTATGTTTATAAAAGAAGAAATTATTTCTTGCACTTTTATTTTACACAATATATTTTATACCTACAAATTTTAATTTTATAATCTCTACACATAATAAAAAATATTCTTGCCAATGTTGACACTAAATCTGGTTTGACACTAATTCCCTTTAATATCACCATTTCTTTTTTTATTTTTGATAAATTCTGTATGAATGTATTACTTGCGGAAGCAAACCATTTCATTTGTTGGCAGCACTATATTTAAGAAGTCAGAGTTATGGAAATTCATCAACTTATAAAGGATTTTGATTTGGTTTCGGATGACTGGTTACTGCTTCAAATTCTGATTGCTGATTTTTGTAAATTTTATAAAATCCTTATTAACTTTTTTAAAGAAACTCCTGCATTAATAAATTACTTTTTAGAAATAATGTACAATAAATCTAAAATTTGATTTTTTTTTCTGAGTTATATAAAATCTTAATCAAATATAAGACAGCACCACAATATACACATTTGGAGTCATATTACTATGGATCATATTTCTTGTTTGTCGCATGACAAACCCAGAATATCTCTTACTGGAGATGCATTTAAGAAGGTAAAGATGCTTGTTTTCACATTTTTTATAACTGTCCTATGTTAAAACAATGTTGGTGTGACAGGTCATTTTAAAAGCTTTGTTATCTGTCTCATTTTCATTATAGAAATCTTTAATTTTATTTAATGTTATTGATAGCCCAACTTCGAATAAGGATACACTTTCTATACTTTGGTCTACACTTGCAGTTGCAAGGAAAATTATAAAGAGAAAATGGAAATCCACTGCTGCACCATGGGATCAGAGTGGGATTAATTTTGCAGATATTGAAACCTATACTAAGGCTTCAATATTTAAAATCAACTTGAACTAGTTAGATCCAGATTACATTTATAACTGGAAATGTTTATATTTAAGTGTTTTACAAAATGGCAATACTCTTTCAACTAAATCCTTGACCTTTCTTTTTTTTACACAATATCACATTTGTACACCTACAAAATTTAATTTTAGAAACTCTACACTAAAGCATAATATATATATATATATATATGTGTGTGTGTGTGTGTGTGTGTGTGTGTGTGTGTGTGTGTGTGTGTGTGTGTGTATTATATATATCTATATATTATATATATTCTTGCCAATGCTGACACTAAAATCTTGTTTGGGGCTGTAATTCCTTTTTGTATCTTCACTTTTCTTGATCATGTCCAGAAGAATATATTTAGCTCTTGGAAAGCAATCTTTCCATTTTTTGGCCACACTATATTAAAGAAGAACTTCATCAACTTATAAAGGATTTTCTCTTCAATTCTTATGATTGGTTACTGCTAGAAATTGTGGTTGCTGATTCCCATAATCTTTGGAAAATCCTTAGTAACTGTTTTTTAAAGAAACTCCTATATCAATTATTTATATATAATTATATACAATACATCTAAAATTTGAAATCTTAACTCAAAATTTTATAGTCTTTTTATTTATCCTATTAGAAGAACTAATTTTTTCTAATAAATTTATAAATCTCATTACTCAGTTATATATATAGATAGTCAAGCTTACATTAAAATTGGCACAAGTATATCACAAAATATACCATTAGTTAAAGGCACTAAACAAGGATGTCCATTGTACCCTTTATTATTTACACTAATTATGGAACCATGGGCAAACCTAATAAGATGGGATAACAATATAATAGGTTATAATTTAAATTCCACTTCATTATATAAAATACAATTGTTTGCTGATGACATTCTTCTCACCTTGGCGGTTGAAAATACATCTATTTGAGCCCTCTTTAATAAAATAAATCTTTTTCAAAGGAAATCTGGTCTAACTTTTAATAAAAATAAAACATAAATTCTCTTAATTGGCCCAAAACATGTTAAGTTACATGATGATTATAAAAATATCTAACACAATCAGATCAAATTCTTTATTTAGGCATTTCAATAGCTAAAAATATTAAGGATATCATGCAAATTAACTATAACAATTGTCTTACAATAATTGAAAATTTAAGAAAGAATTGGAATAGAATTTCTTTCCCTATGGATGAAAGACTCACTATTATTAAAATGATTTTTCTCCCTAAAATTCTTTACATTATTCAGTCCATCTCTATACCTCCCCCGTACTGAATAATTAAAAAAAATAAATGCAATTTTTTTAAAATTTTTATGGTTTCCAAATAAATCTAGAATTGCTTTATCTCACCATATGAAAAACTGGCATAATGGAGGTATAGCATTGTCTAATTTAGAATTTTATTCAATTTCATCTATGGTAAAAGTGATTTCTCTCTTAATTGATACTAATTATTAAGCTAAATGGAAAAATTGTTTGGAATATTAATGTTGGGTACTATAAAAAATAACTCTCAAAAACTGTTGTTTAAAAATAATCCATTAATTTGGGTCCTAAAAGATCAGTTTTCCACCTTTTGTTCCCTAAAATTTAAAAGTAATTATTTAACTCTTTTGTTAAAATCTTTTAGAAATGTCATATTTAAATATAATGTTTATAAAGAATGGTTATTCCTTCTCTTTCCTATAGCCTACTCAACAGGTATTCTTTTTACCTCTGACTCTAATAAAATGTGTATCTTTAAACTGAAAAACTTATTCTTTTGGTATCAATTGATGTCAAATGTCTTGAAATCATTTAATTTACTAGATATTGAATTCAGATTTGAGTCCTTTTATTGGTTGGAGTTACATGAAGGAAGGAATTTTATACAAAATAGAATTTACTTAATGACCCCTTCACTTAAGAAAGTTTTACCAAACTTACATTACTTAATTTTATCTCTTCAGAATAATTCTCCTTCCACTAATAAACTCTCGCAAATTTCTAAAGCTATCAAATCGGATTTAGATGTCTACTCTGACAGTTACTGGAACTTTTTCTTTTCCATTAATAATTATTTTCTCACAGACAAAGACAAATTCAATATTTTGAAATCATCTAGTATGACTACTTCCTCGGTAAGATGGAGAATATTTTCCTGGAAATATCTAAATAAATCCTTTATTACTCCACATACATTGAGTAAAATTGGAAAAAAAAGATATAAACTGTTGGAGATGTAATAATAAAGTAAAGGCTGATTGGTTTCATATGTTCTATGATTGTATTGGATTGAAAAAAATGGGATGATACAAATCATTTTATGCAAGCTATTTTTACAGACAACTTTACTTTAGCTAAATCCTTAATATTAGTTAATACTCCAATTCCAGCTTGTATTACGGTATATGATTACCCTTTGATTTGGTCTATGCTAGTCATAGCAAGAAAAATTATCACTAGAAATTGGAAATCTAATTCCTCTCCATCTTTACAAGAATTTAAAAATCTTCTTAATGAAGTCTCTTGTTTGGAAAAACTAACCATCTGGAATAGAATTTCTAAAAATACTTCTCTTCACAGTTGGAATAAAATATATGATTTTTTACGAAAGTAGTTCTATATTATAGTAAATATTTATATATTTATAAATGATTTTAAATGTATTGATCTATGGTGAACATATTGTATATAGTTATATATTGTTTATTATGTTATTACTTCATGTAAAATTCATTTTATTTTGTTTTAAAAAAAGAAAAAAATTAGTTCATTTCATTTAACTTTGTCGTATATTAAATTTCTCAAATAAAAATGTTTTGAAAAAAAATAAATTTGTTCAATATTTTTAAGTAAAAAATAAAATTAAAATGTTTAAATCATTTCTAAAAAAAATTACAGTCTTGATAAAGTATAAGACTACACCACAATATTAAAATTTGGAATCATATTACTATGGGTCATATTTCTTGTTTGTGCCATGAGCTCAAATCTCAAATTTTATTATCCATCAATCTTACATCTTGGTCACAATATTGCAATATACTTACCTGAATGAAAACTTTTTGTATACAGCATTCCTAATTCCAAATTATTTAGCTACATTTTGAAAACTTAGAAAATCTATTACTGGAGAAGGAAAAGCTGATTGGTTTCACATTTTTTGTAACTGTTCTTTTGTTAAAACAATTTTTGCATGACTTACATGATTTTTAAAAGTTTTGTTATCTGTCTTTATTTTCCTATCTAGCAATGTAATATCTAAATATATTGCAAGTCTTTGTACATATTGTATACATTTATTTGGTTATTATTTCTGATAGTTATTATAATGCATTAATTCATTACTCTTTTAACAGTAAAATAGACAAAAAATGAATAGTATAGGCATTGTAGTACATAAAGAAGAAAATTAAAAAAATGTTGCTGTAAACAATTGCACTTTTGGCTATTTTTATGTAATCTGCTGTCAAGTTTCTGAAAAGTTGATTTATATCCATGAGGCAATTACATACTTCTATTAATTTTACATGTTTTTAGATATTTCCTTACATACATTTCGTAGATATTGATTTCATATTATTGAAGGCATCTTTCACTGGCATTCAGGAAGTGTGCTGTAAATTGACAATGCTGTATGCTGAAGCATGCATTTTTTTCCTGTGATGCAACCATTCACTATCAAAATCTAAATACATGATATTAAGCAAAAAGGAAAATGCAAATTTGTGAAAGCACAATTTTGGAAAATAAATTCCCTTGATTATCTGTGTATAGTCCTACTTAGATCTATCGAAGAGACAATAACAGCTATTTAGAACAGAATAATATTATCAAAATAATAAAAAATAAGACTGATAAATGTAATAAACTTTTCATCACCTTTTACATAGACTAAAAGTAATGAAAATGATTCTTCTACCAGTATATAGCTCAACACTATCTATTTTTCCAGAAAAAACACCTTATCAATGACATAAATAATCTCGTATTAAAATTTATGTGATTCCCTAATAGAAATAGAATAGCTTTTCTTCACAATATTACACAACAGGATCAGGGGGTTTAATTTCCCAGATATTGAATCCTATATAAAAGGTTCAATATTTAGAATCATCTTGAACTGGAAAGATCCAAATTATATTTTAACTGCAATTCTTTACATGAAGATGCATTTTCATAAAATAAATAATTTCTTGCAATTTTCTTATTTTTACACAAAATAATATTTTTATACCTACAAAATTTAATTTAATAATCTCTACCATGACAATTTAAAATATATTCTTTTAATATCACCATTTCTTTTTTTCTGTTTGATAAAGTCTGTATGAATTTCTTTCTTGGGAAGCAAACCATTTCAGTTGTTGGCAACACTATATTAAAGAAGTCAGAGTTAAAAAAAAACTTATAAAGGATTTTGATTTGGATTCTGATGACTGATTACTGCTTCAAAGTGTGATTGCTGATTCCTGTAAATTTTATAAAATCCTTAGTGACTTTTAAAAAAAACTCCTATATTAATAAATTACTTATAAGACATCAAGTACAATACATCTAAAATTTGAAATATTATCTCAGAATAATATAAAATCTTAATGAAGTACAAGACAGCAGCACAATATAAAAATTTGGAATCATATTACTATGGTTTATATTTCTTGTTTGTCCTATGACAAACCCAGAATATCTCTTAGTTAAGATGCATTTAAGAAGGTAAAGATGATAACTGTCATATGTTAAAACAATGTTGGTGTGACAGATCATTTTTAAAATCTTTATCTGTTTCATTTTCATTATAAATTTTTTAAATTTTATTTAATGTTAATGATGGCCCTACTTTGAATAAGGATACACTTTCTTTACTTTGGACTACACTTGCAGTTCCAAGGAAAAGTATCAACAGAAAATGGAAATCCACTGCTGCACCATGGGATCAGGGTGGGATTAATTTCACAGATATTGAAACCTATACTAAAGCTTCAATATTTAAAATCAACTGGAACTAGTTAGATCCAGATTATATATATATAACTGGAAATGTTTACATTTGAGTGTTGTACAAAATGGCAATACTCCTCCTAAATCCTCGCCCTTTCTTTATTTTACACAATATCACATTTGTATACCTGCAAAATTTAATTTTAGAAACTCTACACTAAAGCATAAATATATATATATATATATATATATATATATATATATATATATATATATCTATATATATTACTTGACACTAAAATCTTGTTTGTAGCTTTAATTCCTTTTTGTATTTTGACTTATCTTGATCATGTCCATAAAAATATATTGAGCTCTTTTGAAGCAAAACTTTCCATTTGTTGGTAACACAATATTAAATAAGAAATCCATCAACTTATAAAGGATTTTGACTTTGATTCTTATGACTGGTTACTGCTAGAAATTGTGATAGCTGTTTCCCATAATCTTTGGAAAATCCTTAGTAACTGTTTTTTTGAAGAAACGCCTATAGTAATTATTTATATACAATTATATACACTACATCTAAAATTTGAAATCTTAACTCAAAATTATATAAAGTCTTGATAAAGTATGAGACTACACCACAATATTAAAATTTGGAATCATATTGCTTTGGATCATATTTCTTGTTTGTCCCATGAGCACAAATCTCAATTTTTATCATCCACCAAACATACATCTTGGTCACAATAAATTCTGTTTGAAATATTAATTCCTTTTAATATCACCATTTCTTTTTTCTGTTTGATAGTCTGTATGAATGTATTTCTTGGGAAGCAAACCATTTCATTTTTTGGCAACTCTATATTTAAGAAGTCGGAGTTAAGGAAATTCATCAACTTAGAAAGGATTTTGATTTGGCTTCTGATGACTGGTTACTGCTTCAAAGTGTTATTGCTGATTTTTGTAATATTTATAAAATCCTTAGTAACTTTTTTAAAGAAACTCCTGTATTAGTAATTTTTTTTTAGAAATCATGTACAATTAATCTAAAATTTGTAATTTGTTCTCAGAGTTATATAAAATCTTAAGTAAATATAAGACAGCACCACAATAAACACATTTGGAGTCATATTACTATGGATCATATTTCCTATGACAAACCCACAATATCTCTTACTGGAGATGAAGTTAAGAAGGTAAAGATGATTGTTTTCACATTTTTTTATAACTGTCCTATGGTAAAACAATGTTGGAGTGACAGATAAAATCTTGTTTGGAGCTTTAATTCCTTTTTGTATCTCCACTTATCTTGATCATGTTAATAAGAATATATTTAGCTCTTGGAAGCAAAACTTTCCATATGTTGGCCACACTATATTAAAGAAGAAATTCATCAACTTATAAAGGATTTTGACTTTGATTATTTTAAATGTTTACTGCTAGAAACTGTGATAGCTGATTCACATAATCTTTGGAAAATCCTTAGTAACTGTTTTTAAAGAAACTCCTAGATTAGTTATTTAATGTAAAATTATATACATAGAAAAACTGAAATCTTAACTCCAAATTATATAAACTCTTAAAGTATAAGACTACACCACGATATAAAAATTGGGAATCATATTACTATGGATCATATTTCTTGTTTTTCTCATGGCCACAAATCTAAATTTTTATCATCCATCAAACTTACATCTTGGTCACATTATTGCAATATATTTACCTGAAAAAAAATTGTATACAGCATTCCTAATTTCAAAAACGTTAGCTACAATTTGAAAACTTAGAAAATATCTTACTGGAGAAGGAAAAGCTGATTGGCTTCACATTTTTTGTAACTGTCCTTTGTTAAAACAATTTTGGCATGATTTACATTATGTTTAAAAGCTTTGTTATCTGTCTTTAGTTATCTATCTAGCAATGTAATATTGAAATATATTGCAAGTCTTTGTACATATTGTATAAATTTTATTTGGTTATTTCTGATAGTTGTTATAATGCATTAATTCATTACCCTGTTAAAAGTAAAAAAAAAGACAAAAAATTATAGGCATTCAAGTACATAAAGAAGAAACCAAAAAAAATGTTGCTGAAAGGAATTGCACTTTTGGCTATTTTTATGTAATGTGCTGTCGGGTTTCTTAACAGTTCATTTATATCCATTAGGCAATTACATTATTTCTATTCAATTTATATGTTTATACATATTTCTTTAAATACATTTCTTAGATATCTATTTCATATTATGGAATATGTCTTTCACTGGGATTCAGGAACAGTGCTATAAATTGACAAAGCTGTATGCTGACACATGTATTTGTTTTCAGTGGTGCAACCATTCACTATTAAAATATAAACATATGATATTAAACAAAAAGGAAAAAGTGCACATTTGTGAAAAGCACATTTTTGGAAAACAAATTCCCTTGATTATATGTGTATAGTCCTATTTATATCTATAGAAGACACAAAAACAGCTATTTAGAATAGAATAATGTTATAAAAATAACAAATAATAAGAGTGATAAATGCAATAAACTTTTCATCACCTTTTAGATAGACTAAAATTAATGAAAATGATTCTTCTACCAATATAATTTATAGCTCAACACTATTTATCCAGAAAAAAACACCTTATCAATGACATAAATAATCTCTTATTAAAAATCATGTGATTCCCTAATATAATAGCTTTTCTTCACAGTATTACACCAGAGGATCGGGGAGGGGTTAATTTCCCAGATACTGAAGCCAAAATCAAAGGTTCAATATTTAAAATCATCTTGAACTGGGAAGATCCAAATTATAGTTTAACTGCAAATCTTTACATTTATGTATTTTTATAAAACAAAACAAATTATTTCTTGCACTTTTCTTATTTTACACAATATAATATTTCTGTACCTACAACATTTAATTTATTAATCTCTACACATAACTGAAAAAATATTCATGCCAATGTTGACACTAAATCTGGTTTGAAACTTTAATTCCTTTCAATATCACCATTTCTTTTTTTTTTTTTTTTTTTGATAAAATCTGTATGAATGTATTTCTTTCTTGGGAAGCAAACCATTTCATTTGTTGGCAACACTATGTTAATGAAGTCGGAGCCAAAGAAATTCACCAACTTTTAAAGGATTTTGATTTTGATTCTGATGACTGGCTACTCCTTCAAAGTGTGATTGCTGATTCCTGTAAAATTTATAAAATCCTTAGTAACATTTTTTATAGAAACCTCAACAAATCATATACAATAAATCCAAATTTTAAAATCTTATCTCAGAATTATATAAAATCTTAATGAAATATAAGACAGCACCACAATATAAAATGTTGGGCTCATATTACTATGGATATTTCTTTTTTTCCCATGACAAAGCCAGAATGTCTCCTACTGGAGATGCATTTAAGAAGGTAAAGATGACTGGTTTAACTTTTTTAATAACTGTCCAATGTTAAAACAATATCGGTGTGACAGATTATTTTTAAAAGCTCTGTTATCTGTCTCATTTTCATTTTAAAAATCTTTAATTTTATTTCATACTAATGATGGCCCTACTTTGAATAAGGATACACTTTTTCTACTTTGGACTACAGTTGCAGTTGCAAGGAAAATTATAAAGAGAAAATGGAAATCCACTGCTGTACCATAAGATCAGGGTGGGATTCATTTCACAGATATTGAAACCTACACTAAAGATTCAATATTGAAAATTAAATTGAACTAGTTAGGTCAAGATTATGTTTACAACTGGAAATGTTTAAATTTGAGTGTTTGACAAAATTGCAATACTCTTTCATTAAACCCTTGCCCTTTATTTATTTTACACAATATAACAACTGTATACCTACAAAATTTAATTTTAGAATCTCTAAACTAAAGCATACTAATTATATATATATATATATATATATATATATATATATATATATATATATATATATATATATATATTGTTGCCAATGTTGATACTAAACTCTTGTTTGGAGCTTTCATTTTTTGTATCTCCACTTATCTTGATAATGTCCATAAGAATATATTTAGCTCTTGAGAAGCAAAACTTTCCATATGTTGGCCACACTATATTAAAGAAGAAATTCATCATCTTCTAAAGGATTTTGACTTTGATTCTTTTAAATGGTTACTGCTAAAAATTTTGATAGCTGATTCCCATAATCTTTAGAAAATCCTTAGTAACTGTTTTTAATGAAACTCCTAGATTAATTATTTATATAAAATTATATACATCGAACATTTGAAATCTTAACTCAAAAATATATAAAGTCTTAATAAAGTATAAGACTACACCACAATATAAAAATTGGGAATCATATTACTATGGTTCATATTTCTTGTTTGTCCCATGGGCACAAATCTCAATTTTTATCATCCATCAAACTTACATCTTGGTCACAATATTGCAATATACTTACCTGAAAACATTTTGTATACAGCATTCTAATTCGAAAAACGTTAGCTACAATTTGAAAACTTAGAAAATATCTTACTGGAGAAGGAAAAGCTGATTGGTTTCACATTTTTTTGTAACTGTCCTTTGTTAAAACAATTTTGGCATGATTTACATGATATTTAAAAGCTTTATCTGTCTTTATTTACCTATCTAGCAATGTAATATTGATGCTTTAATTCCTTTTTGTATCTCCACATATCTTGATCATGTCCATAAGAATATATTAAGTTCTTGGGAAGCAAAGCTTTCCATTTGTTGTCCACACTATATTAAAGTAGAAATTAATCAACTTATAAAGGATTTTGACTTTGATTCCTATGACTGGTTATTGCTAGAAATTGTGATAGCTGATTCCCATATTCTTTGGAAAATCCTTAGTAACTGTTTTTAAAGAAACTCCTATATTAATTATTTATATAACATTATATGCAGTACATCTAAAATTTGAAATCTCAACACAAAATGATATACAGTCTTAATAAAGTATAGGACTACACCACAATATAAAATTTGGAATCATATTACTATAGATCATATTTCTTGTTTGTCCCATCTTGGAGAAAACATTTCAATATCCTTACCTGAAAACTTTTTGTATACAGCATTCTTAATACCAAATAATTTAGCTTACATTTTGAAAACTTAGAAAATCTCTTACTGAGAAGGAAGAGCTGATTGGTTTCAATTTTTTTGTAACTGTCCTTTGTTAAAACAATTTTGGCATGACTTACATGATTTTAAAAAAACTTTATCTGTATTTACCTATCTAACAAATTTAAATATATTGCAGTCTTTGTACATATTGTATAAATTTTATTTGGTTATTATTTCTGATAGTTATTACAAAACATGAATTCAATATACTGTTAACAGTAAAAAAGAAAAAAAAGGAATATATAGGCATTGCAGTGCATAAAGAAGAAAACAAAAAAAATGTTGTGAAAGGAATTGCACTGTTGGCTATTTTTATGTAATGTGCTGTCAGGTTTCTTTACAGTTCATTTATATCCATGAGGAAATTACACATTTCTATTCAATTTACATGTTTACAGATATTTCCTTATATACATTTCTTAGATATCTATTTCATATTATTGAATACATCTTTCACTGGGATTCAGGAACAGTGCTGTTAATTGAAAAAGCTGTATGCTGACATATGTATTTGTTTTCAGTGGTGCAACCACTCACTATAAAAATCTAAATATATGATATTAAACAAAAAAAGGAAAAAGTGCAAATTTATGAAAGCACATTTTTGGAAAACAAATTCCCTTGATTATATGTGTATAGTCCTACTTAGATCTATAGAAGACACAACAACAGCTAGTTACAATAAAATAATATTATAAAAATAATAAATAGTAAGACTGATAAATGCAATAAACTTTTTATCATCTTTTAGATTTATTAAAATTAACGAAAATTATTCTTGTACCCATATAATATATAGATCAACACTATCTATTTTTCCAAGAAAATGCCTTATCAATGACATAAATAATCTCTTATTAAAATTCTTGTGATTCTCTAATAGAAATAGAATAGCTTTTCTTCATAATATTACATCACAACATCAGGGGGGAATAATATCCCAGTTATTGAAGCCTATATCAAAGCTTCAATATTTAAAATCATCAACTGGGAAGATGATCCAAATTATATTTTAATTGCAAATCTATACATTTATGTATGTTTATCAAAGAACAAGTTATTTATTGCACGTTTCTTAATTTACACAATATATTTTTATACTTACAAAATTTAATTTAATAATCTCTACACATAATCAAAAATATTCTTGGCAATGTTGACACTAAATCTGGTTTGACACTTTAATTCCTTTTATTTTTTGATAAAGTCTGTATGAATGTATTTTTTGGGAAGCAAACCATTTCATTTGTTGGCAACACTATATTTAAAAATTCAGAGTTAAGGAAATTCATCAACTTATAAAGAATTTTGATTTGGCTTCTGATGACTGGTTACTGCTTCAAAGTGTGATTGCTAATTTTTGTAAATTTTATAAAATCCTTAGTAACTTTATTAAAGAAACTCCTGTATTAATAAATTACTTTTTAGAAATCATGTACAATAAATCTAAAATTTTAAATTTTTCTCAGAGTTATATAAAATCTTAATGAAATATAAGACAGTACCACAATATACAAATTTGGAGTCATATTACTATGGATCATATTTATTGTTTGTCCCATGACAAACCCAGAATATCTCTTACTGGATATGCATTTAAGAAGGTAAAGATGTTTGCTTTCATATTTTTTTATAACTGTCCTATGTTAAAACAATGTTGGTGTGACAGGTCATTTTAAAAGCTTTGTTATCTGTCTTATTTTCAATATAAAAATCTTTAATTTTATTTAATGTTATTCATGGCCCAACTCAATAAGGATACACTTTCTATACTTTGGACTACCTTGCAGTTGCAAGGAAAATTATAAAGAGAAAATGGAAATCCACTGCTGCACCATGGGATCAGGGTGGGATTAATTTGCAGATATTGAAACCTATGCTAAGGCTTCAATATTTAAAATCAACTTTAACTAGTTAGATCCATATTATATTTATAACTGGAAATGTTTACATTTGAGTGTTTTACAAAATCTGAATACTCCTTCAACTAAATCCGTGTCCTTTCTTTATTTTACACAATATCACATTTGTACACCTACAGATTTTAATTCTAGATACTCTACACTAAAGCATAATATATGTATGTATGTGTGTGTATATATATATATATATATATATTCTTGCCAATGTTGACACTAAAATCTTGTTTGGAGCTTTAATTCCTTTTTGTATCTCCATTTTCTTGATCATCTCCAGAAGAATATATTTAGCTCTTGGAAAGCAAACTTTCCATTTGTTGGCCACACTATATTAAAGAAGAACTTAATCAACTTATAAAGGATTTTGATTTTGATTCTTATGATTGGTTACTGCTAGAAATTGTGAATGCTGATCCCCATAATCTTTGGAAAATCCTTAGTAACTTTTTTTTAAAGAAACTCCTATATTTATTATTTATATACAATTATATACATCTAAATTTTGAAATCTTAACATGAAATTATATAAAATCTTGATAAATATAAGACTACACCACAGTATTGAAATTTTGAATCATATTAGTATGGGTCATATTTCTTTTTCCCATGACAAAGCCAGAATGTCTCCTACTGGAGATGCATTTAAGAAGGTAAAGATGACTGGTTTAACTTTTTTAATAACTGTCCAATGTTAAAACAATATCGGTGTGACAGATTATTTTTAAAAGCTCTGTTATCTGTCTCATTTTCATTTTAAAAATCTTTAATTTTATTTCATACTAATGATGGCCCTACTTTGAATAAGGATACACTTTTTCTACTTTGGACTACAGTTGCAGTTGCAAGGAAAATTATAAAGAGAAAATGGAAATCCACTGCTGTACCATAAGATCAGGGTGGGATTCATTTCACAGATATTGAAACCTACACTAAAGATTCAATATTGAAAATTAAATTGAACTAGTTAGGTCAAGATTATGTTTACAACTGGAAATGTTTAAATTTGAGTGTTTGACAAAATTGCAATACTCTTTCATTAAACCCTTGCCCTTTATTTATTTTACACAATATAACAACTGTATACCTACAAAATTTAATTTTAGAATCTCTAAACTAAAGCATACTAATTATATATATATATATATATATATATATATATATATATATATATATATATATATATATATATATTGTTGCCAATGTTGATACTAAACTCTTGTTTGGAGCTTTCATTTTTTTTGTATCTCCACTTATCTTGATAATGTCCATAAGAATATATTTAGCTCTTGAGAAGCAAAACTTTCCATATGTTGGCCACACTATATTAAAGAAGAAATTCATCATCTTCTAAAGGATTTTGACTTTGATTCTTTTAAATGGTTACTGCTAAAAATTTTGATAGCTGATTCCCATAATCTTTAGAAAATCCTTAGTAACTGTTTTTAATGAAACTCCTAGATTAATTATTTATATAAAATTATATACATCGAACATTTGAAATCTTAACTCAAAAATATATAAAGTCTTAATAAAGTATAAGACTACACCACAATATAAAAATTGGGAATCATATTACTATGGTTCATATTTCTTGTTTGTCCCATGGGCACAAATCTCAATTTTTATCATCCATCAAACTTACATCTTGGTCACAATATTGCAATATACTTACCTGAAAACATTTTGTATACAGCATTCTAATTCGAAATACGTTAGCTACAATTTGAAAACTTAGAAAATATCTTACTGGAGAAGGAAAAGCTGATTGGTTTCACATTTTTTGTAACTGTCCTTTGTTAAAACAATTTTGGCATGATTTACATGATATTTAAAAGCTTTATCTGTCTTTATTTACCTATCTAGCAATGTAATATTGATGCTTTAATTCCTTTTTGTATCTCCACATATCTTGATCATGTCCATAAGAATATATTAAGTTCTTGGGAAGCAAAGCTTTCCATTTGTTGTCCACACTATATTAAAGTAGAAATTAATCAACTTATAAAGGATTTTGACTTTGATTCCTATGACTGGTTATTGCTAGAAATTGTGATAGCTGATTCCCATATTCTTTGGAAAATCCTTAGTAACTGTTTTTAAAGAAACTCCTATATTAATTATTTATATAACATTATATGCAGTACATCTAAAATTTGAAATCTCAACACAAAATGATATACAGTCTTAATAAAGTATAGGACTACACCACAATATAAAATTTGGAATCATATTACTATAGATCATATTTCTTGTTTGTCCCATCTTGGAGAAAACATTTCAATATCCTTACCTGAAAACTTTTGTATACAGCATTCTTAATACCAAATAATTTAGCTTACATTTTGAAAACTTAGAAAATCTCTTACTGAGAAGGAAGAGCTGATTGGTTTCAATTTTTTGTAACTGTCCTTTGTTAAAACAATTTTGGCATGACTTACATGATTTTTAAAAAAACTTTATCTGTATTTACCTATCTAACAAATTTAAATATATTGCAGTCTTTGTACATATTGTATAAATTTTATTTGGTTATTATTTCTGATAGTTATTACAAAACATGAATTCAATACACTGTTAACAGTAAAAAAGGAAAAAAAGGAATATATAGGCATTGCAGTGCATAAAGAAGAAAACAAAAAAAATGTTGTGAAAGGAATTGCACTGTTGGCTATTTTTATGTAATGTGCTGTCAGGTTTCTTTACAGTTCATTTATATCCATGAGGAAATTACACATTTCTATTCAATTTACATGTTTACAGATATTTCCTTATATACATTTCTTAGATATCTATTTCATATTATTGAATACATCTTTCACTGGGATTCAGGAACAGTGCTGTGCTGTTAATTGAAAAAGCTGTATGCTGACACATGTATTTGTTTTCAGTGGTGCAACCAGTCATTATCAAAATCTAAATATATGATATTAAACAAAAAGGAAAAAGTGCAAATTTATGAAAGCACATTTTTGGAAAACAAATTCTCTGATTATATGTTTATAGTCCTACTTAGATCTGTAGAAGACACAACAACAGCTAGTTACAATAAAATAATATTATAAAAATAATAATAAGACTGATAAATGCAATAAACTTTTCATCATCTTTTAGATTGACTAAAATTAATGAAAATTATTCCTGTACCAATATAATATATAGATCAACACTATCTATTTTCCAAAAAAATGCCTTATCAATGACATAAATAATCTCTTATTAAAATTCTTGTGATTCTCTAATAGAAATAGAATAGCTTTTCTTCATAATATTACATCACAACATCAGGGGGGAATAATATCCCAGTTATTGAAGCCTATATCAAAGCTTCAATATTTAAAATCATCAACTGGGAAGATGATCCAAATTATATTTTAATTGCAAATCTATACATTTATGTATGTTTATCAAAGAACAAATTATTTATTGCACGTTTCTTAATTTACACAATATATTTTTATACTTACAAAATTTAATTTAATAATCTCTACACATAATCAAAAATATTCTTGGCAATGTTGACACTAAATCTGGTTTGACACTTTAATTCCTTTTATTTTTTGATAAAGTCTGTATGAATGTATTTTTTGGGAAGCAAACCATTTCATTTGTTGGCAACACTATATTTAAAAATTCAGAGTTAAGGAAATTCATCAACTTATAAAGAATTTTGATTTGGCTTCTGATGACTGGTTACTGCTTCAAAGTGTGATTGCTAATTTTTGTAAATTTTATAAAATCCTTAGTAACTTTATTAAAGAAACTCCTGTATTAATAAATTACTTTTTAGAAATCATGTACAATAAATCTAAAATTTTAAATTTTTTCTCAGAGTTATATAAAATCTTAATGAAATATAAGACAGTACCACAATATACAAATTTGGAGTCATATTACTATGGATCATATTTATTGTTTGTCCCATGACAAACCCAGAATATCTCTTACTGGATATGCATTTAAGAAGGTAAAGATGTTTGCTTTCATATTTTTTTATAACTGTCCTATGTTAAAACAATGTTGGTGTGACAGGTCATTTTAAAAGCTTTGTTATCTGTCTTATTTTCAATATAAAAATCTTTAATTTTATTTAATGTTATTCATGGCCCAACTTCGAATAAGGATACACTTTCTATACTTTGGACTACTCTTGCAGTTGCAAGGAAAATTATAAAGAGAAAATGGAAATCCACTGCTGCACCATGGGATCAGGGTGGGATTAATTTTGCAGATATTGAAACCTATGCTAAGGCTTCAATATTTAAAATCAACTTTAACTAGTTAGATCCATATTATATTTATAACTGGAAATGTTTACATTTGAGTGTTTTACAAAATCTGAATACTCCTTCAACTAAATCCGTGTCCTTTCTTTATTTTACACAATATCACATTTGTACACCTACAGATTTTAATTCTAGATACTCTACACTAAAGCATAATATATGTATGTATGTATGTGTGTGTATATATATATATATATATATATTCTTGCCAATGTTGACACTAAAATCTTGTTTGGAGCTTTAATTCCTTTTTGTATCTCCATTTTCTTGATCATCTCCAGAAGAATATATTTAGCTCTTGGAAAGCAAACTTTCCATTTGTTGGCCACACTATATTAAAGAAGAACTTAATCAACTTATAAAGGATTTTCTCTACGATTCTTATGATTGGTTACTGCTAGAAATTGTGAATGCTGATCCCCATAATCTTTGGAAAATCCTTAGTAACTTTTTTTTAAAGAAACTCCTATATTTATTATTTATATACAATTATATACATCTAAATTTTGAAATCTTAACATGAAATTATATAAAGTATTGATAAAGTATAAGACTACACCACAGTATTGAAATTTTGAATCATATTAGTATGGGTCATATTTCTTGTTTGTCCAATGAGCACAAATCTCAATTTTTATCATCCATCAAACTTACATCTTGGTCACAATATTGCAATATACCTACCTGAAAACTTTTTGTATACAGCATTCCTAATTCCAAATGATTTAGCTACATTTTGAAAACTTAGAAAATCTATTACTGTAGAAGGAAAAGCTGACTGGTTTCACATTTTTGTAACTGTTCTTTTGTTAAAACAATTTTGGCATGACTTACATGATTTTTAAAAGTTGTGTTATCTGTCTTTACATATCTAGCAATGTAATATCTAAATATATTGCAGGTCTTTGTCCATATTGTATACATTTTATTTGGTTATTATTTTTGATAGTTATTATAATGCATTATTACCCAGTTAACAGTAAAAAAGAAAAAATGAATAGTATAGGCATTGTAGTACATAAAGAAGAAAACAACAAAAAAATGTTACTGTAAGGAATTGCACTGTTGGCTATTTTTATGTAATCTGCTGTCAGGTTTCTGAACAGTTCATTTATATCCTTGAGGCAACTACATATTTCTATTCATTTTACATGTTTTTATATATTTACTTACATACATTTCTTAGATATCAGTTTCATATTATTGAAGGCATCTTTCACTGGGATTCAGGAAGGGTGCTGTAAATTGACAATGCTGTATGCTGAAGCATGTATGTATTTTCCAGTGATGCAACCATTCACTATCAAAATCTAAATACATGATATTAAGCAAAAAGGAAAAGTGCAAATTAGTGAAAAGCACATTTTTGGAAAACAAATTCCCTTGGTTATCTGTGTATAGTCCTACTTAGACCTATATCTATAGAAGAGACAAAAAGCTGTTTAGAACAGAATAATATTATAAAAATAATAAAAAAATAAGATAGATAAATGTAATAAACCTTTCATCACCTTTTACATAGACTAAACGTAATGAAAATGATTTGTCTACTAATATAAATATAGCTCAACACTATATATTTTTCCAGAAAAAAAACACCTCATCAATGACATAAATAATCTCGTTTTAAAATTCATAATAGAAATAGAATAGCTTTTCTTCACAGTAATACACCACAGGATCAGGGGGATTAATTTCCCAGATATTGAATCCTATATCAAAGGTTCAATATTTAGAATCATCTTGAACTGGGAAGATCGAAATTATATTTTAACTGCAAATCTTTACATTTATGCATTTTTATAAAATACATTTTTCTTGCAATTTTCTTATTTTTACACAAAATAATATGTTTACACCTACAAAATTTAATTTAATAATCTGAACCACAACAATTAGAAAATATATTCTTTTACTATCACCATTTCTTTTTTCTGTTTTTTAAAGTATATATGAATGTATTTCTTTTTTGGGAAGCAAACCATTTCATTTGTTGGCAACACTATATTAAAGAAGTCGGAGTTAAAAAAATTAACCCATTTTTTTAAAGGATTTTGATTTGGATTCTGATGACTGATTACTACTTCAAAGTGTGATTGCTGATTCCTGTAAATTTTATAAAATCCTTAGTGACTTTTTTAAAGAAACTCCTTTATTAATAAATTACTTATAAGAAATCAAGTACAATAAATCTAAAATTTGAAATATTACCTCAGAATAATATAAAATCATAATTTAATACAAGACAGCAGCACAATATAAAAATTTGGAATCGTATTACTATGGATCATATTTCTTGTATGTCCCATTACAAACCCAGAATATCTTACTTGAGATGCATTTAAGAAGGTAAAGATTATTGGTTTCACAATTTTATAACTGTTTTATGTTAAAACAATGTTGGTGTGACAGATCATTTTTAAAAGCTTTATCTGTCTCATTTCCATTATAAAAATCTTTAATTTTATTTAATTTTAATGATGGCCCTACTTTGAAGAAGGATATACTTTCTCTACGTTGGACTACACTTGCAGTTGCAAGTAAAATTATAAAGAGAAAATGGAAATCCACTGCTGAACCATGGGATTAATGTTGCTGATAGTGAAACCTATACTAAATCTTCAATATTTAAAATCAACATGAACTAGTTAGATCCATATTATAGTTATAACTGGAAATGTTTACATTTGAGAGATTTACAAAATGGCAATATTCTTTCAACTAAATCCTTGCCCTTTTATTTTACACAAAATTACAGTTGTATACCTACAAAATTTAATTTTAGAAACTCTACACTAAAGCATAATATATATTTATATATATTCTTGCCAATGTTGACATTAAAATCTTGTTTGGACCTTTAATATCATTTTTGTATCTCCACTTTACTTGTTTATATCCAAAAGAATATGTTTTGCTCTTGGGAAGCAAAACTTTCCATTTCTTGCCCACACTATATTAAAGAAGAACTTCATCAATTTATACAGGATTTTCACTTCAATTCTTAGGACTGATTACTGCTAGAAATTGTGATTGCTGAATCCCATAATCTTTAGAAAATCCTTACTGTTTTCTAAACAAACTCCTGTATTAATTATTTATATAAAATTATATACAATACAGCTAAAATTTGAAATCTTAACTCAAAATTATATAAAGTCTTGATAAAGTATAAGACTACAGCACAATATAAAACCTGGGAATCATATTACTATGGATCATATTTCTTGTTTGTCCCATGAGCACAAATCTCAATTTTTATCATCCATTAAATGTACATCTTGGTCACAATATTGCAATATACTTTCCTGAAAACTTTTTTTATATAGCATTCCTAATTCCAAATAATTTAGCTACATTTTGACAACTTTAAAAATCTCTTACTGGAGACGGAAAAGCTGATTGGTTTCACATTTTTGTAGCTGTCCTTTGTTAAAACAATTTTGGCATGACTTACATGATTTTTAAAAGCTTTTTATCTGTCTTTACCTATCTAGCCATTTAATATCTAAATATATTGCAGGTCTTGTTACATATTGTATACATTTTATTTGGTCATTTCTGATAGTTATTAAAAAGACAATAAAGAAAAGTATAGGCATTGTAGTACATGAAGAAAACAAAAAACAGTTTGCTGTAAAGAATTGCACTGTTGGCTATTTTTATGTAATGTGCTCTCAGGTTGCTATACAGTTCGTTTATATCCATGAGGCAATTACATATTTCTATTCATTTTACATGTTTATGGATGTTTCCTTACATACATTTCTTAGATATCTATTTCATGTTATTGAAGGCATCTTTCACTGGGATTCAGGAACAGTGCTGTAAATTGACAATGCTGTATGCTGACACATGTATTTGTTTTCAGTGATGCAACCATTCACTACCAAAATCTAAATACATGATATTAAACAAAAAGGAAAAAGTGCAAATTTGTGAAAATCACATTTTTAGAACAAAATTCCCTTGATTATCTTTGTATAGTCCTACTTAGATCTATAGAAGAGACTTTAACAGCTATTTAGAAAGGAATAATAATATAAAGATAATAAGAAAAAAGACTGATAAATGCAATAAACTTTTCATCACCATTTAGACTAAAATTAATTAAAATGATTCTTCTACCAATATAATATATAGCTCAACACTATCTATTTTTCCAGAAAAAACACATTATCAATGACATAAATAATCTCTTATTAATATTCATGTGATTCTCTAATAGAAGTATAATAGCTTTTATTCACAATATTACAGCACAGGATCAGGGGGATCCCATGAGCACAAATCTCAATTTTTATCATCCATCAAACTTACATCTTGGTCACAATATTGCGATATACTTACCTGAAAATGTTTTGTATACAGCATTCATAATTCCAAATTATTTAGCTACATTTTGAAAACTTAGAAAATCTATGACTGGAGAAGGAAAAACTGACTGGTTTCACATTTTTTTAACTGTTCTTTTGTTAAAACAATTTTGGCATGACTTGCATGATTTTTAAAAGTTTTATTATATGTCTTAAATCTAACAATGTAATATCTAAATATATTGCATGTCTTTGTACATATTGTATAAATTTTATTTGGTTATTATATCTGATAGTTATAATGCCTTAATTCATTACCCTTTTAACAGTAAAAAAAGACAAAAAAAAGTATAGGCATTGTAGTACATAAAGAAAAAAAAAAAAAACATTTTGCTGCAAGGAATTGCACTGTTGGCTATTTTTATGTAATGAGCTATCAGATTTCTGTACATTTCATTTATATCCATGAGGCAGTTACATATTTCTATTCATTTTACATGTTTAAAGATATTTCCTTACATACATTTCTTACATATCTATTTCATATTATTGAAGGCATCTTTCACTGGAAATCTTTACATGTATGTATTTTTATAAAAGAAGAAATTATTTTTTGAACTTTTCTTATTTTACAGAATATAATATTTTTTATACCTACAAAATTCAATTTGATAATCTGTACACATAATTAAAAAATATTCTTGCCAATGTTGACACTAAATATGGTTTGAAACTTTAATTCCTTTTAATATCACCATTTCTTTTTTCTGTTTGATAAATTCTGTATGAATGTATTTCTTTCTTGGGAAGCAAACCATTTCATTTGTTGGCAACACTATATGAAGTCAGATTTAAAGGAATTATCAAGTTATAAAGGATTTTGATTTGGATTCTGATGACTGGTTACTGCTTCAGAGTGTGATTGCTGATTTTTGTAAACTATAAAATCCTTAGTAACTTTTTTTAAAGAAACGCCTATATTAATAAATTACGTATAAGAAATAAAATACAATACATCTAAAATTTGAAATATTATCTCAGAATTATATAAAATCTTAATGAAATATAAGGCAGCAGCACAATGTAAAAATTTGGAATCATTACTACGGATCATATTTCTTGTTTGTCCCATGACAAACCCAGAATATCTCTTAATAGGGATGCATTTAAGAAGGTAAAGATGATTGGTTACACAATTTTTTATAACTGCTTTATGTTAAAACAGTGTTGGTGTGATGGAACATTTTTAAAAGCTTTGTTATCTGTCTCATTTTCATTATATCAATCTTTAATTTTATTTAATGTTAATGATGCCCCAACTTTGAAGAAGGATACATTTTCTGTACTTTTGCCTACACTTGCAGTTGCAAGTAAAATTATAAAGAAAATGGAAATCCACTGCTGAACCATGGGATTAATGTTGCAGATATTGAAACCTGTACTAAAGCTTCAGTATTTAAAATCAACTTGAACTAGTTAGATCCAGATTATATTTATAACTGGAAATATTTACATTTGAGTTTTTACAAAATGGCAATACTCGTTCAACTAAATCCTTCCCTTTCTTTATTTTACACAATATCACATTTGTACACCTACAAAATTTAATTTTAGACACTAAAGCATAATATGTATGTATATATATATATATATATATCTATTCTTGCCAATGTTGACAATAAAATCTTGTTTGGAGTTTTAATTCCTTTTTGTATCTCCACTTTTCTTGATCATGTCCATAAAAATATATTGAGCTCTTTTGAAGCAAAACTTTCCATTTGTTGGTAACACAATATTAAAGAAGAAATTCATCAACTTATAAAGGATTTTGACTTTGATTCTTATGACTGGTTACTGCTAGAAATTGTGATAGCTGATTCCCATAATCTTTGGAAAATCCTTAGTAACTGTTCTTGAACTGGGAAGATCTAAATTATAGTTTAACTGCAAATCTTTACATTTATGTATTTTTTAAAACAAAACAAATTATTTCTTGCACTTTTCTTATTTTACACAATATAATATTTCTGTACCTACAACATTTAATTTAATAATCTCTACACATAATTAAAAAAATATTCATGCCAATGTTGACACTAAATCTGGTTTTGAAACTTTAATTCCTTTCAATATCACTGTTTCTTTTTTTTTTTGTTTGATAAAGTCTGTATGAATGTATTTCTTTCTTGGGAAACAAACCATTTCATTTGTTGGCAACACCATGTTAATGAAGTCGGAGCCAAAGAAATTCATCAACTTATAAAGGATTTTGATTTTGATTCTGATGACTGGTTAATGCTTCAAAGTGTTATTGCTGATTCCTGTAAAATTTATAACATCCTTAGTAACTTTTTTATAGAAACTCCTATATGAATAAATTACTTATAAGAAATCATATACAATAAATCTAAAATTTGAAATCTTATCTCAGAATTATATAAAATCTTAATGAAATATAAGACAGCACCACAATATAAAATGTTGGGCTCATATTACTATGGATATTTCTTTTTTTCCCATGACAAAGCCAGAATGTCTCCTACTGGAGATGCATTTATGAAGGTAAAGATGACTGGTTTAACTTTTTTAATAACTGTCCAATGTTAAAACAATATCGGTGTGACAGATTATTTTTAAAAGCTCTGTTATCTGTCTCATTTTCATTTAAAAAATCTTTAATTTTATTTCATACTAATGATGGCCCTACTTTGAATAAGGATACACTTTTTCTACTTTGGACTACAGTTGCAGTTGCAAGGAAAATTATAAAGAGAAAATGGAAATCCACTGCTGTACCATAAGATCAGGGTGGGATTCATTTCACAGATATTGAAACCTACACTAAAGATTCAATATTGAAAATCAAATTGAACTAGTTAGGTCAAGATTATGTTTACAACTGGAAATGTTTAAATTTGAGTGTTTGACTAAATTGCAATACTCTTTCATTAAACCCTTGCCCTTTATTTATTTTACACAATATAACAACTGTATACCTACAAAATTTAATTTTAGAATCTCTAAACTAAAGCATACTAATTATATATATATATATATATATATATATATATATATATATATATATATATATATATATATATATTGTTGCCAATGTTGATACTAAACTCTTGTTTGGAGCTTTCATTTTTTTTGTATCTCCACTTATCTTGATAATGTCCATAAGAATATATTTAGCTCTTGAGAAGCAAAACTTTCCATATGTTGGCCACACTATATTAAAGAAGAAATTCATCATCTTCTAAAGGATTTTGACTTTGATTCTTTTAAATGGTTACTGCTAAAAATTTTGATAGCTGATTCCCATAATCTTTAGAAAATCCTTAGTAACTGTTTTTAATGAAACTCCTAGATTAATTATTTATATAAAATTATATACATTGAACATTTGAAATCTTAACTCAAAAATATATAAAGTCTTAATAAAGTATAAGACTACACCACAATATAAAAATTGGGAATCATATTACTATGGTTCATATTTCTTGTTTGTCCCATGGGCACAAATCTCAATTTTATCATCCATCAAACTTACATCTTGGTCACAATATTGCAATATACTTACCTGAAAACATTTTGTATACAGCATTCTAATTGAAATCGTTAGATACAATTTGAAAACTTAGAAAATATCTTACTGGAGAAGGAAAAGCTGATTGGTTTCACATTTTTTGTAACTGTCCTTTGTTAAAACAATTTTGGCATGATTTACATGATATTTAAAAGCTTTATCTGTCTTTATTTACCTATCTAGCAATGTAATATTGATGCTTTAATTCATTTTTGTATCTCCACATATCTTGATCATGTCCATAAGAATATATTAAGTTCTTGGGAAGCAAAGCTTTCCATTTGTTGTCCACACTATATTAAAGTAGAAATTAATCAACTTATAAAGGATTTTGACTTTGATTCCTATGACTGGTTATTGCTAGAAATTGTGATAGCTGATTCCCATATTCTTTGGAAAATCCTTAGTAACTGTTTTTAAAGAAACTCCTATATTAATTATTTATATAACATTATATGCAGTACATCTAAAATTTGAAATCTCAACTCAAAATGATATACAGTCTTAATAAAGTATAGGACTACACCACAATATAAAATTTGGAATCATATTACTATAGATCATATTTCTTGTTTGTCCCATCTTGGAGAAAATATTTCAATATCCTTACCTGAAAACTTTTTGTATACAGCATTCTTAATACCAAATAATTTAGCTTACATTTTGAAAACTTAGAAAATCTCTTACTGAGAAGGAAGAGCTGATTGGTTTCAATTTTTTTGTAACTGTCCTTTGTTAAAACAATTTTGGCATGACTTACATGATTTTTAAAAAACTTTATCTGTATTTACCTATCTAACAAATTTAAATATATTGCAGTCTTTGTAGATATTGTATACATTTTATTTGGTTATTATTTCTGATAGTTATTACAAAACATGAATTCAATACACTGTTAACAGTAAAAAAGGAAAAAAAGGAATATATAGGCATTGCAGTGCATAAAGAAGAAAACAAAAAAAATGTTGTGAAAGGAATTGCACTGTTGGCTATTTTTATGTAATGTGCTGTCAGGTTTCTTTACAGTTCATTTATATCCATGAGGAAATTACACATTTCTATTCAATTTACATGTTTACAGATATTTCCTTATATACATTTCTTAGATATCTATTTCATATTATTGAATACATCTTTCACTGGGATTCAGGAACAGTGCTGTTAATTGAAAAAGCTGTATGCTGACACATGTATTTGTTTTCAGTGGTGCAACCAGTCATTATCAAAATCTAAATATATGATATTAAACAAAAAGGAAAAAGTGCAAATTTATGAAAGCACATTTTTGGAAAACAAATTCTCTGATTATATGTTTATAGTCCTACTTAGATCTGTAGAAGACACAACAACAGCTAGTTACAATAAAATAATATTATAAAAATAATAATAAGACTGATAAATGCAATAAACTTTTCATCATCTTTTAGATTGACTAAAATTAATGAAAATTATTCCTGTACCAATATAATATATAGATCAACACTATCTATTTTTCCAAGAAAATGCCTTATCAATGACATAAATAATCTCTTATTAAAATTCTTGTGATTCTCTAATAGAAATAGAATAGCTTTTCTTCATAATATTACATCACAACATCAGGGGGGAATAATATCCCATTTATTGAAGCCTATATCAAAGCTTCAATATTTAAAATCATCCTCAACTGGGAAGATGATCCAAATTATATTTTAATTGCAAATCTATACATTTATGTATCTTTATAAAAGAACAAATTATTTATTGCACGTTTCTTAATTTACACAATATATTTTTATACTTACAAAATTTAATTTAATAATCTCTACACATAATCAAAAATATTCTTGGCAATGTTGACACTAAATCTGGTTTGACACTTTAATTCCTTTTATTTTTTGATAAAGTCTGTATGAATGTATTTCTTGGGAAGCAAACCATTTCATTTGTTGGCAACACTATATTTAAAAAGTCAGAGTTAAGGAAATTCATCAACTTATAAAGAATTTTGATTTGGCTTCTGATGACTGGTTACTGCTTCAAAGTGTGATTGCTAATTTTTGTAAATTTTATAAAATCCTTAGTAACTTTATTAAAGAAACTCCTGTATTAATAAATTACTTTTTAGAAATCATGTACAATAAATCTAAAATTTTAAATTTTTTCTCAGAGTTATATAAAATCTTAATGAAATATAAGACAGTACCACAATATACAAATTTGGAGTCATATTACTATGGATCATATTTATTGTTTGTCCCATGACAAACTCAGAATATCTCTTACTGGAGATGCATTTAAGAAGGTAAAGATGATTGCTTTCATATTTTTTTATAACTGTCCTATGTTAAAACAATGTTGGTGTGACAGGTCATTTTAAAAGCTTTGTTATCTGTCTTATTTTCAATATAAAAATCTTTAATTTTATTTAATGTTATTCATGGCCCAACTTCGAATAAGGATACACTTTCTATACTTTGGACTACTCTTGCAGTTGCAAGGAAAATTATAAAGAGAAAATGGAAATCCACTGCTGCACCATGGGATCAGGGTGGGATTAATTTTGCAGATATTGAAATCTATGCTAAGGCTTCAATATTTAAAATCAACTTTAACTAGTTAGATCCATATTATATTTATAACTGGAAATGTTTACATTTGAGTGTTTTACAAAATCTGAATACTCCTTCAACTAAATCCTTGTCCTTTCTTTATTTTACACAATATCACATTTGTACACCTACAGATTTTAATTCTAGATACTCTACACTAAAGCTTAATTCTAGATACTCTACACTAAAGCATAATATATGTATGTATGTGTGTGTGTATATATATATATATATATATATATATATATATATATATATATATATATATATTCTTGCCAATGTTGACACTAAAATCTTGTTTGGAGCTTTAATTCCTTTTTGTATCTCCATTTTCTTGATCATCTCCAGAAGAATATATTTAGCTCTTGGAAAGCAAACTTTCCATTTGTTGGCCACACTATATTAAAGAAGAACTTCATCAACTTATAAAGGATTTTCTCTACGATTCTTATGATTGGTTACTGCTAGAAATTGTGAATGCTGATCCCCATAATCTTTGGAAAATCCTTAGTAACTTTTTTTAAAGAAACTCCTATATTTATTATTTATATACAATTATATACATCTAAATTTTGAAATCTTAACATGAAATTATATAAAGTATTGATAAAGTATAAGACTACACCACAGTATTGAAATTTTGAATCATATTAGTATGGGTCATATTTCTTGTTTGTCCAATGAGCACAAATCTCAATTTTTATCATCCATCAAACTTACATCTTGGTCACAATATTGCAATATACCTACCTGAAAACTTTTTGTATACAGCATTCCTAATTCCAAATTATTTAGCTACATCTTTTGTTAAAACAATTTTGGCATGACTTACATGATTTTTAAAAGTTGTGTTATCTGTCTTTACATATCTAGCAATGTAATATCTAAATATATTGCAGGTCTTTGTCCATATTGTATACATTTTATTTGGTTATTATTTTTGATAGTTATTATAATGCATTATTACCCAATTAACAGTAAAAAAGAAAAAATGAATAGTATAGGCATTGTAGTACATAAAGAAGAAAACAACAAAAATGTTACTGTAAGGAATTGCACTGTTGGCTATTTTTATGTAATCTGCTGTCAGGTTTCTGAACAGTTCATTTATATCCTTGAGGCAATTACATATTTCTATTCATTTTACATGTTTTTATATATTTACTTACATACATTTCTTAGATATCAGTTTCATATTATTGAAGGCATCTTTCACTGGGATTCAGGAAGGGTGCTGTAAATTGACAATGCTGTATGCTGAAGCATGTATTTTTCCAGTGATGCAACCATTCACTATCAAAATCTAAATACATGATATTAAGCAAAAGGAAAAGTGCAAATTAGTGAAAAGCACATTTTTGGAAAACAAATTCCCTTGGTTATCTGTGTATAGTCCTACTTAGACCTATATCTATAGAAGAGACAAAAAGCTGTTTAGAACAGAATAATATTATAAAAATAATAAAAAAATAAGATAGATAAATGTAATAAACCTTTCATCACCTTTTACATAGACTAAACGTAATGAAAATGATTTGTCTACTAATATAAATATAGCTCAACACTATATATTTTTCCAGAAAAAAACACCTCATCAATGACATAAATAATCTCGTTTTAAAATTCATGTGATTCCCTAATAGAAATAGAATAGCTTTTCTTCACAGTAATACACCACAGGATCAGGGGGATTAATTTCCCAGATATTGAATCCTATATCAGAGGTTCAATATTTAGAATAATCTTGAACTGGGAAGATCGAAATTATATTTTAACTGCAAATCTTTACATTTATGCATTTTTATAAAATACATTTTTCTTGCAATTTTCTTATTTTTACACAAAATAATATGTTTACACCTACAAAATTTAATTTAATAATCTGAACCACAACAATTAGAAAATATATTCTTTTAATATCACCATTTCTTTTTTCTGTTTTTTAAAGTATATATGAATGTATTTCTTTTTTGGGAAGCAAACCATTTCATTTGTTGGCAACACTATATTAAAGAAGTCGGAGTTAAAAAATTAACCCATTTTTTAAAAGATTTTGATTTGGATTCTGATGACTGATTACTACTTCAAAGTGTGATTGCTGATTCCTGTAAATTTTATAAAATCCTTAGTGACTTTTTTAAAGAAACTCCTTTATTAATAAATTACTTATAAGAAATCAAGTACAATAAATCTAAAATTTGAAATATTACCTCAGAATAATATAAAATCATAATTTAATACAAGACAGCAGCACAATATAAAAATTTGGAATCGTATTACTATGGATCATATTTCTTGTATGTCCCATTACAAACCCAGAATATCTTACTTGAGATGCATTTAAGAAGGTAAAGATTATTGGTTTCACAATTTTTATAACTGTTTTATGTTAAAACAATGTTGGTGTGACAGATCATTTTTAAAAGCTTTATCTGTCTCATTTCCATTATAAAAATCTTTAATTTTATTTAATTTTAATGATGGCCCTACTTTGAAGAAGGATATACTTTCTCTACGTTGGACTACACTTGCAGTTGCAAGTAAAATTATAGAGAGAAAATGGAAATCCACTGCTGAACCATGGGATTAATGTTGCTGATAGTGAAACCTATACTAAATCTTCAATATTTAAAATCAACTGGAACTAGTTAGATCCATATTATAGTTATAACTGGAAATGTTTACATTTGAGAGATTTACAAAATGGCAATATTCTTTCAACTAAATCCTTGCCCTTTTATTTTACACAAAATTACAGTTGTATACCTACAAAATTTAATTTTAGAAACTACACTAAAGCATAATATATATTTATATATATTCTTGCCAATGTTGACATTAAAATCTTGTTTGGACCTTTAATATCATTTTTGTATCTCCACTTTACTTGTTTATATCCAAAAGAATATGTTTTGCTCTTGGGAAGCAAAACTTTCCATTTCTTGCCCACACTATATTAAAGAAGAACTTCATCAATTTATACAGGATTTTCACTTCAATTCTTAGGACTGATTACTGCTAGAAATTGTGATTGCTGAATCCCATAATCTTTAGAAAATCCTTACTGTTTTCTAAACAAACTCCTGTATTAATTATTTATATAAAATTATATACAATACAGCTAAAATTTGAAATCTTAACTCAAAATTATATAAAGTCTTGATAAAGTATAAGACTACAGCACAATATAAAACCTGGGAATCATATTACTATGGATCATATTTCTTGTTTGTCCCATGAGCACAAATCTCAATTTTTATCATCCATTAAATGTACATCTTGGTCACAATATTGCAATATACTTTCCTGAAAACTTTTTTTATATAGCATTCCTAATTCCAAATAATTTAGCTACATTTTGACAACTTTAAAAATCTCTTACTGGAGACGGAAAAGCTGATTGGTTTCACATTTTTGTAGCTGTCCTTTGTTACAACAATTTTGGCATGACTTACATGATTTTTAAAAGCTTTTTATCTGTCTTTACCTATCTAGCCATTTAATATCTAAATATATTGCAGGTCTTGTTACATATTGTATACATTTTATTTGGTCATTTCTGATAGTTATTAAAAAGACAATAAAGAAAAGTATAGGCATTGTAGTACATGAAGAAAACAAAAAACAGTTTGCTGTAAAGAATTGCAATGTTGGCTATTTTTATGTAATGTGCTCTCAGGTTGCTATACAGTTCATTTATATCCATGAGGCAATTACATATTTCTATTCATTTTACATGTTTATGAATGTTTCCTTACATACATTTCTTAGATATCTATTTCATGTTATTGAAGGCATATTTCACTGGGATTCAGGAACAGTGCTGTAAATTGACAATGCTGTATGCTGACACATGTATTTGTTTTCAGTGATGCAACCATTCACTACCAAAATCTAAATACATGATATTAAACAAAAAGGAAAAAGTGCAAATTTGTGAAAATCACATTTTTAGAACAAAATTCCCTTGATTATCTGTGTATAGTCCTACTTAGATCTATAGAAGAGACTTTAACATCTATTTAGAAAGGAATAATAATATAAAGATAATAAGAAAAAACACTGATAAATGCAATAAACTTTTCATCACCATTTAGACTAAAATTAATTAAAATGATTCTTCTACCAATATAATATATAGCTCAACACTATCTATTTTTCCAGAAAAAACACATTATCAATGACATAAATAATCTCTTATTAATATTCATGTGATTCTCTAATAGAAGTATAATAGCTTTTATTCACAATATTACAGCACAGGATCAGGGGGATCCCATGAGCACAAATCTCAATTTTTATCATCCATCAAACTTACATCTTGGTCACAATATTGCGATATACTTACCTGAAAATGTTTTGTATACAGCATTCATAATTCCAAATTATTTAGCTACATTTTGAAAACTTAGAAAATCTATGACTGGAGAAGGAAAAACTGACTGGTTTCACATTTTTTTAACTGTTCTTTTGTTAAAACAATTTTGGCATGACTTGCATGATTTTTAAAAGTTTTATTATATGTCTTAAATCTAACAATGTAATATCTAAATATATTGCATGTCTTTGTACATATTGTATAAATTTTATTTGGTTATTATATCTGATAGTTATAATGCATTAATTCATTACCCTTTTAACAGTAAAAAAAGACAAAAAAAGTATAGGCATTGTAGTACATAAAGAAGAAAACAAAAAAAAAAACATTTTGCTGCAAGGAATTGCACTGTTGGCTATTTTTATGTAATGAGCTATCAGATTTCTGTACATTTCATTTATATCCATGAGGCAGTTACATATTTCTATTCATTTTACATGTTTAAAGATATTTCCTTACATACATTTCTTACATATCTATTTCATATTATTGAAGGCATCTTTCACTGGAAATCTTTACATTTATGTATTTTTATAAAAGAAGAAATTATTTCTTGCACTTTTCTTATTTTACAGAATATAATATTTTTATACCTACAAAATTCAATTTGATAATCTGTACACATAATTAAAAAATATTCTTGCCAATGTTGACACTAAATATGGTTTGAAACTTTAATTCCTTTTAATATCACCATTTCTTTTTTCTGTTTGATAAATTCTGTATGAATGTATTTCTTTCTTGGGAAGCAAACCATTTCATTTGTTGGCAACACTATATGAAGTCAGATTTAAAGGAATTATCAAGTTATAAAGGATTTTGATTTGGATTCTGATGACTGGTTACTGCTTCAGAGTGTGATTGCTGATTTTTGTAAACTATAAAATCCTTAGTAACTTTTTTTAAAGAAATGCCTATATTAATAAATTACGTATAAGACATAAAATACAATACATCTAAAATTTGAAATATTATCTCAGAATTATATAAAATCTTAATGAAATATAAGGCAGCAGCACAATGTAAAAATTTGGAATCATTACTATGGATCATATTTCTTGTTTGTCCCATGACAAACCCAGAATATCTCTTAATAGGGATGCATTTAAGAAGGTAAAGATGATTGGTTACACAATTTTTTATAACTGCTTTATGTTAAAACAGTGTTGGTGTGATGGAACATTTTTAAAAGCTTTGTTATCTGTCTCATTTTCATTATATCAATCTTTAATTTTATTTAATGTTAATGATGCCCCAACTTTGAAGAAGGATACATTTTCTGTACTTTTGCCTACACTTGCAGTTGCAAGTAAAATTATAAAGAGAAAATGGAAATCCACTGCTGAACCATGGGATTAATGTTGCAGATATTGAAACCTGTACTAAAGCTTCAGTATTTAAAATCAACTTGAACTAGTTAGATCCAGATTATATTTATAACTGGAAATATTTACATTTGAGTTTTTACAAAATGGCAATACTCGTTCAACTAAATCCTTCCCTTTCTTTATTTTACACAATATCACATTTGTACACCTACAAAATTTAATTTTAGACACTAAAGCATAATATGTATGTATATATATATATATATATATATATATATATATATATATATATATATATATATATATGTATTCTTGCCAATGTTGACAATAAAATCTTGTTTGGAGTTTTAATTCCTTTTTGTATCTCCACTTTTCTTGATCATGTCCATAAAAATATATTGAGCTCTTTTGAAGCAAAACTTTCCATTTGTTGGTAACACAATATTAAAGAAGAAATTCATCAACTTATAAAGGATTTTGACTTTGATTCTTATGACTGGTTACTGCTAGAAATTGTGATAGCTGATTCCCATAATCTTTGGAAAATCCTTAGTAACTGTTCTTGAACTGGGAAGATCTAAATTATAGTTTAACTGCAAATCTTTACATTTATGTATTTTTTAAAACAAAACAAATTATTTCTTGCACTTTTCTTATTTTACACAATATAATATTTCTGTACCTACAACATTTAATTTAATAATCTCTACACATAATTAAAAAAATATTCATGCCAATGTTGACACTAAATCTGGTTTTGAAACTTTAATTCCTTTCAATATCACCATTTCTTTTTTTTTGTTTGTTTGATAAAGTCTGTATGAATGTATTTCTTTCTTGGGAAACAAACCATTTCATTTGTTGGCAACACCATGTTAATGAAGTCGGAGCCAAAGAAATTCATCAACTTATAAAGGATTTTGATTTTGATTCTGATGACTGGTTAATGCTTCAAAGTGTTATTGCTGATTCCTGTAAAATTTATAACATCCTTAGTAACTTTTTTATAGAAACTCCTATATGAATAAATTACTTATAAGAAATCATATACAATAAATCTAAAATTTGAAATCTTATCTCAGAATTATATAAAATCTTAATGAAATATAAGACAGCACCACAATATAAAATGTTGGGCTCATATTACTATGGATATTTCTTTTTTTCCCATGACAAAGCCAGAATGTCTCCTACTGGAGATGCATTTATGAAGGTAAAGATGACTGGTTTAACTTTTTTAATAACTGTCCAATGTTAAAACAATATCGGTGTGACAGATTATTTTTAAAAGCTCTGTTATCTGTCTCATTTTCATTTAAAAAATCTTTAATTTTATTTCATACTAATGATGGCCCTACTTTGAATAAGGATACACTTTTTCTACTTTGGACTACAGTTGCAGTTGCAAGGAAAATTATAAAGAGAAAATGGAAATCCACTGCTGTACCATAAGATCAGGGTGGGATTCATTTCACAGATATTGAAACCTACACTAAAGATTCAATATTGAAAATCAAATTGAACTAGTTAGGTCAAGATTATGTTTACAACTGGAAATGTTGAGTGTTTGACTAAATTGCAATACTCTTTCATTAAACCCTTGCCCTTTATTTATTTTACACAATATAACAACTGTATACCTACAAAATTTAATTTTAGAATCTCTAAACTAAAGCATACTAATTATATATATATATATATATATATATATATATATATATATATATATATATATATATATATATTGTTGCCAATGTTGATACTAAACTCTTGTTTGGAGCTTTCATTTTTTTTGTATCTCCACTTATCTTGATAATGTCCATAAGAATATATTTAGCTCTTGAGAAGCAAAACTTTCCATATGTTGGCCACACTATATTAAAGAAGAAATTCATCATCTTCTAAAGGATTTTGACTTTGATTCTTTTAAATGGTTACTGCTAAAAATTTTGATAGCTGATTCCCATAATCTTTAGAAAATCCTTAGTAACTGTTTTTAATGAAACTCCTAGATTAATTATTTATATAAAATTATATACATTGAACATTTGAAATCTTAACTCAAAAATATATAAAGTCTTAATAAAGTATAAGACTACACCACAATATAAAAATTGGGAATCATATTACTATGGTTCATATTTCTTGTTTGTCCCATGGGCACAAATCTCAATTTTTATCATCCATCAAACTTACATCTTGGTCACAATATTGCAATATACTTACCTGAAAACATTTTGTATACAGCATTCTAATTCGAAATACGTTAGCTACAATTTGAAAACTTAGAAAATATCTTACTGGAGAAGGAAAAGCTGATTGGTTTCACATTTTTTGTAACTGTCCTTTGTTAAAACAATTTTGGCATGATTTACATGATATTTAAAAGCTTTATCTGTCTTTATTTACCTATCTAGCAATGTAATATTGATGCTTTAATTCCTTTTTGTATCTCCACATATCTTGATCATGTCCATAAGAATATATTAAGTTCTTGGGAAGCAAAGCTTTCCATTTGTTGTCCACACTATATTAAAGTAGAAATTAATCAACTTATAAAGGATTTTGACTTTGATTCCTATGACTGGTTATTGCTAGAAATTGTGATAGCTGATTCCCATATTCTTTGGAAAATCCTTAGTAACTGTTTTTAAAGAAACTCCTATATTAATTATTTATATAACATTATATGCAGTACATCTAAAATTTGAAATCTCAACTCAAAATGATATACAGTCTTAATAAAGTATAGGACTACAACATAATATAAAATTTGGAATCATATTACTATAGATCATATTTCTTGTTTGTCCCATCTTGGAGAAAATATTTCAATATCCTTACCTGAAAACTTTTTGTATACAGCATTCTTAATACCAAATAATTTAGCTTACATTTTGAAAACTTAGAAAATCTCTTACTGAGAAGGAAGAGCTGATTGGTTTCAATTTTTTGTAACTGTCCTTTGTTAAAACAATTTTGGCATGACTTACATGATTTTTAAAAAACTTTATCTGTATTTACCTATCTAACAAATTTAAATATATTGCAGTCTTTGTAGATATTGTATACATTTTATTTGGTTATTATTTCTGATAGTTATTACAAAACATGAATTCAATACACTGTTAACAGTAAAAAAGGAAAAAAAGGAATATATAGGCATTGCAGTGCATAAAGAAGAAAACAAAAAAAATGTTGTGAAAGGAATTGCACTGTTGGCTATTTTTATGTAATGTGCTGTCAGGTTTCTTTACAGTTCATTTATATCCATGAGGAAATTACACATTTCTATTCAATTTACATGTTTACAGATATTTCCTTATATACATTTCTTAGATATCTATTTCATATTATTGAATACATCTTTCACTGGGATTCAGGAACAGTGCTGTTAATTGAAAAAGCTGTATGCTGACACATGTATTTGTTTTCAGTGGTGCAACCAGTCATTATCAAAATCTAAATATATGATATTAAACAAAAAGGAAAAAGTGCAAATTTATGAAAGCACATTTTTGGAAAACAAATTCTCTGATTATATGTTTATAGTCCTACTTAGATCTGTAGAAGACACAACAACAGCTAGTTACAATAAAATAATATTATAAAAATAATAATAAGACTGATAAATGCAATAAACTTTTCATCATCTTTTAGATTGACTAAAATTAATGAAAATTATTCCTGTACCAATATAATATATAGATCAACACTATCTATTTTTCCAAGAAAATGCCTTATCAATGACATAAATAATCTCTTATTAAAATTCTTGTGATTCTCTAATAGAAATAGAATAGCTTTTCTTCATAATATTACATCACAACATCAGGGGGGAATAATATCCCAGTTATTGAAGCCTATATCAAAGCTTCAATATTTAAAATCATCCTCAACTGGGAAGATGATCCAAATTATATTTTAATTGCAAATCTATACATTTATGTATCTTTATAAAAGAACAAATTATTTATTGCATGTTTCTTAATTTACACAATATATTTTTATACTTACAAAATTTAATTTAATAATCTCTACACATAATCAAAAATATTCTTGGCAATGTTGACACTAAATCTGGTTTGACACTTTAATTCCTTTTATTTTTTGATAAAGTCTGTATGAATGTATTTCTTGGGAAGCAAACCATTTCATTTGTTGGCAACACTATATTTAAAAAGTCAGAGTTAAGGAAATTCATCAACTTATAAAGAATTTTGATTTGGCTTCTGATGACTGGTTACTGCTTCAAAGTGTGATTGCTAATTTTTGTAAATTTTATAAAATCCTTAGTAACTTTATTAAAGAAACTCCTGTATTAATAAATTACTTTTTAGAAATCATGTACAATAAATCTAAAATTTTAAATTTTTTCTCAGAGTTATATAAAATCTTAATGAAATATAAGACAGTACCACAATATACAAATTTGGAGTCATATTACTATGGATCATATTTATTGTTTGTCCCATGACAAACTCAGAATATCTCTTACTGGAGATGCATTTAAGAAGGTAAAGATGATTGCTTTCATATTTTTTTATAACTGTCCTATGTTAAAACAATGTTGGTGTGACAGGTCATTTTAAAAGCTTTGTTATCTGTCTTATTTTCAATATAAAAATCTTTAATTTTATTTAATGTTATTCATGGCCCAACTTCGAATAAGGATACACTTTCTATACTTTGGACTACTCTTGCAGTTGCAAGGAAAATTATAAAGAGAAAATGGAAATCCACTGCTGCACCATGGGATCAGGGTGGGATTAATTTTGCAGATATTGAAATCTATGCTAAGGCTTCAATATTTAAAATCAACTTTAACTAGTTAGATCCATATTATATTTATAACTGGAAATGTTTACATTTGAGTGTTTTACAAAATCTGAATACTCCTTCAACTAAATCCTTGTCCTTTCTTTATTTTACACAATATCACATTTGTACACCTACAGATTTTAATTCTAGATACTCTACACTAAAGCATAATATATGTATGTATGTGTGTGTGTATATATATATATATATATATATATATATATATATATATATATATATATATATTCTTGCCAATGTTGACACTAAAATCTTGTTTGGAGCTTTAATTCCTTTTTGTATCTCCATTTTCTTGATCATCTCCAGAAGAATATATTTAGCTCTTGGAAAGCAAACTTTCCATTTGTTGGCCACACTATATTAAAGAAGAACTTCATCAACTTATAAAGGATTTTCTCTACGATTCTTATGATTGGTTACTGCTAGAAATTGTGAATGCTGATCCCCATAATCTTTGGAAAATCCTTAGTAACTTTTTTTAAAGAAACTCCTATATTTATTATTTATATACAATTATATACATCTAAATTTTGAAATCTTAACATGAAATTATATAAAGTATTGATAAAGTATAAGACTACACCACAGTATTGAAATTTTGAATCATATTAGTATGGGTCATATTTCTTGTTTGTCCAATGAGCACAAATCTCAATTTTTATCATCCATCAAACTTACATCTTGGTCACAATATTGCAATATACCTACCTGAAAACTTTTTGTATACAGCATTCCTAATTCCAAATTATTTAGCTACATCTTTTGTTAAAACAATTTTGGCATGACTTACATGATTTTTAAAAGTTGTGTTATCTGTCTTTACATATCTAGCAATGTAATATCTAAATATATTGCAGGTCTTTGTCCATATTGTATACATTTTATTTGGTTATTATTTTTGATAGTTATTATAATGCATTATTACCCAATTAACAGTAAAAAAGAAAAAATGAATAGTATAGGCATTGTAGTACATAAAGAAGAAAACAACAAAAAAATGTTACTGTAAGGAATTGCACTGTTGGCTATTTTTATGTAATCTGCTGTCAGGTTTCTGAACAGTTCATTTATATCCTTGAGGCAATTACATATTTCTATTCATTTTACATGTTTTTATATATTTACTTACATACATTTCTTAGATATCAGTTTCATATTATTGAAGGCATCTTTCACTGGGATTCAGGAAGGGTGCTGTAAATTGACAATGCTGTATGCTGAAGCATGTATTTTTCCAGTGATGCAACCATTCACTATCAAAATCTAAATACATGATATTAAGCAAAAAGGAAAAGTGCAAATTAGTGAAAAGCACATTTTTGGAAAACAAATTCCCTTGGTTATCTGTGTATAGTCCTACTTAGACCTATATCTATAGAAGAGACAAAAAGCTGTTTAGAACAGAATAATATTATAAAAATAATAAAAAAATCAGATAGATAAATGTAATAAACCTTTCATCACCTTTTACATAGACTAAACGTAATGAAAATGATTTGTCTACTAATATAAATATAGCTCAACACTATATATTTTTCCAGAAAAAAACACCTCATCAATGACATAAATAATCTCGTTTTAAAATTCATGTGATTCCCTAATAGAAATAGAATAGCTTTTCTTCACAGTAATACACCACAGGATCAGGGGGATTAATTTCCCAGATATTGAATCCTATATCAAAGGTTCAATATTTAGAATAATCTTGAACTGGGAAGATCGAAATTATATTTTAACTGCAAATCTTTACATTTATGCATTTTTATAAAATACATTTTTCTTGCAATTTTCTTATTTTTACACAAAATAATATGTTTACACCTACAAAATTTAATTTAATAATCTGAACCACAACAATTAGAAAATATATTCTTTTAATATCACCATTTCTTTTTTCTGTTTTTTAAAGTATATATGAATGTATTTCTTTTTTGGGAAGCAAACCATTTCATTTGTTGGCAACACTATATTAAAGAAGTCGGAGTTAAAAAAATTAACCCATTTTTTTAAAGGATTTTGATTTGGATTCTGATGACTGATTACTACTTCAAAGTGTGATTGCTGATTCCTGTAAATTTTATAAAATCC
The DNA here is from genome assembly GCF_019279795.1 of Protopterus annectens. Taxonomy (NCBI): domain Eukaryota; kingdom Metazoa; phylum Chordata; order Ceratodontiformes; family Protopteridae; genus Protopterus; species Protopterus annectens. The sequence goes on from NC_056750.1 coordinate 730,509,728, forward strand.
TTAGTGACTTTTTTAAAGAAACTCCTTTATTAATAAATTACTTATAAGAAATCAAGTACAATAAATCTAAAATTTGAAATATTACCTCAGAATAATATAAAATCATAATTTAATACAAGACAGCAGCACAATATAAAAATTTGGAATCGTATTACTATGGATCATATTTCTTGTATGTCCCATTACAAACCCAGAATATCTTACTTGAGATGCATTTAAGAAGGTAAAGATTATTGGTTTCACAATTTTTATAACTGTTTTATGTTAAAACAATGTTGGTGTGACAGATCATTTTTAAAAGCTTTATCTGTCTCATTTCCATTATAAAAATCTTTAATTTTATTTAATTTTAATGATGGCCCTACTTTGAAGAAGGATATACTTTCTCTACGTTGGACTACACTTGCAGTTGCAAGTAAAATTATAGAGAGAAAATGGAAATCCACTGCTGAACCATGGGATTAATGTTGCTGATAGTGAAACCTATACTAAATCTTCAATATTTAAAATCAACTGGAACTAGTTAGATCCATATTATAGTTATAACTGGAAATGTTTACATTTGAGAGATTTACAAAATGGCAATATTCTTTCAACTAAATCCTTGCCCTTTTATTTTACACAAAATTACAGTTGTATACCTACAAAATTTAATTTTAGAAACTACACTAAAGCATAATATATATTTATATATATTCTTGCCAATGTTGACATTAAAATCTTGTTTGGACCTTTAATATCATTTTTGTATCTCCACTTTACTTGTTTATATCCAAAGAATATGTTTTGCTCTTGGGAAGCAAAACTTTCCATTTCTTGCCCACACTATATTAAAGAAGAACTTCATCAATTTATACAGGATTTTCACTTCAATTCTTAGGACTGATTACTGCTAGAAATTGTGATTGCTGAATCCCATAATCTTTAGAAAATCCTTACTGTTTTCTAAACAAACTCCTGTATTAATTATTTATATAAAATTATATACAATACAGCTAAAATTTGAAATCTTAACTCAAAATTATATAAAGTCTTGATAAAGTATAAGACTACAGCACAATATAAAACCTGGGAATCATATTACTATGGATCATATTTCTTGTTTGTCCCATGAGCACAAATCTCAATTTTTATCATCCATTAAATGTACATCTTGGTCACAATATTGCAATATACTTTCCTGAAAACTTTTTTTATATAGCATTCCTAATTCCAAATAATTTAGCTACATTTTGACAACTTTAAAAATCTCTTACTGGAGACGGAAAAGCTGATTGGTTTCACATTTTTGTAGCTGTCCTTTGTTACAACAATTTTGGCATGACTTACATGATTTTTAAAAGCTTTTTATCTGTCTTTACCTATCTAGCCATTTAATATCTAAATATATTGCAGGTCTTGTTACATATTGTATACATTTTATTTGGTCATTTCTGATAGTTATTAAAAAGACAATAAAGAAAAGTATAGGCATTGTAGTACATGAAGAAAACAAAAAACAGTTTGCTGTAAAGAATTGCAATGTTGGCTATTTTTATGTAATGTGCTCTCAGGTTGCTATACAGTTCATTTATATCCATGAGGCAATTACATATTTCTATTCATTTTACATGTTTATGGATGTTTCCTTACATACATTTCTTAGATATCTATTTCATGTTATTGAAGGCATATTTCACTGGGATTCAGGAACAGTGCTGTAAATTGACAATGCTGTATGCTGACACATGTATTTGTTTTCAGTGATGCAACCATTCACTACCAAAATCTAAATACATGATATTAAACAAAAAGGAAAAAGTGCAAATTTGTGAAAATCACATTTTTAGAACAAAATTCCCTTGATTATCTGTGTATAGTCCTACTTAGATCTATAGAAGAGACTTTAACATCTATTTAGAAAGGAATAATAATATAAAGATAATAAGAAAAAACACTGATAAATGCAATAAACTTTTCATCACCATTTAGACTAAAATTAATTAAAATGATTCTTCTACCAATATAATATATAGCTCAACACTATCTATTTTTCCAGAAAAAACACATTATCAATGACATAAATAATCTCTTATTAATATTCATGTGATTCTCTAATAGAAGTATAATAGCTTTTATTCACAATATTACAGCACAGGATCAGGGGGATCCCATGAGCACAAATCTCAATTTTATCATCCATCAAACTTACATCTTGGTCACAATATTGCGATATACTTACCTGAAAATGTTTTGTATACAGCATTCATAATTCCAAATTATTTAGCTACATTTTGAAAACTTAGAAAATCTATGACTGGAGAAGGAAAAACTGACTGGTTTCACATTTTTTTAACTGTTCTTTTGTTAAAACAATTTTGGCATGACTTGCATGATTTTTAAAAGTTTTATTATATGTCTTAAATCTAACAATGTAATATCTAAATATATTGCATGTCTTTGTACATATTGTATAAATTTTGTTTGGTTATTATATCTGATAGTTATAATGCATTAATTCATTACCCTTTTAACAGTAAAAAAAGACAAAAAGTATAGGCATTGTAGTACATAAAGAAGAAAACAAAAAAAAAAACATTTTGCTGCAAGGAATTGCACTGTTGGCTATTTTTATGTAATGAGCTATCAGATTTCTGTACATTTCATTTATATCCATGAGGCAGTTACATATTTCTATTCATTTTACATGTTTAAAGATATTTCCTTACATACATTTCTTACATATCTATTTCATATTATTGAAGGCATCTTTCACTGGAAATCTTTACATTTATGTATTTTTATAAAAGAAGAAATTATTTCTTGCACTTTTCTTATTTTACAGAATATAATATTTTTATACCTACAAAATTCAATTTGATAATCTGTACACATAATTAAAAAATATTCTTGCCAATGTTGACACTAAATATGGTTTGAAACTTTAATTCCTTTTAATATCACCATTTCTTTTTTCTGTTTGATAAATTCTGTATGAATGTATTTCTTTCTTGGGAAGCAAACCATTTCATTTGTTGGCAACACTATATGAAGTCAGATTTAAAGGAATTATCAAGTTATAAAGGATTTTGATTTGGATTCTGATGACTGGTTACTGCTTCAGAGTGTGATTGCTGATTTTTGTAAACTATAAAATCCTTAGTAACTTTTTTTAAAGAAACGCCTATATTAATAAATTACGTATAAGAAATAAAATACAATACATCTAAAATTTGAAATATTATCTCAGAATTATATAAAATCTTAATGAAATATAAGGCAGCAGCACAATGTAAAAATTTGGAATCATTACTACGGATCATATTTCTTGTTTGTCCCATGACAAACCCAGAATATCTCTTAATAGGGATGCATTTAAGAAGGTAAAGATGATTGGTTACACAATTTTTTATAACTGCTTTATGTTAAAACAGTGTTGGTGTGATGGAACATTTTTAAAAGCTTTGTTATCTGTCTCATTTTCATTATATCAATCTTTAATTTTTTTTAATGTTAATGATGCCCCAACTTTGAAGAAGGATACATTTTCTGTACTTTTGCCTACACTTGCAGTTGCAAGTAAAATTATAAAGAGAAAATGGAAATCCACTGCTGAACCATGGGATTAATGTTGCAGATATTGAAACCTGTACTAAAGCTTCAGTATTTAAAATCAACTTGAACTAGTTAGATCCAGATTATATTTATAACTGGAAATATTTACATTTGAGTTTTTACAAAATGGCAATACTCGTTCAACTAAATCCTTCCCTTTCTTTATTTTACACAATATCACATTTGTACACCTACAAAATTTAATTTTAGACACTAAAGCATAATATGTATGTATATATATATATATATATATATATATATATATATATATATATATATATATATATATATATTCTTGCCAATGTTGACAATAAAATCTTGTTTGGAGTTTTAATTCCTTTTTGTATCTCCACTTTTCTTGATCATGTCCATAAAAATATATTGAGCTCTTTTGAAGCAAAACTTTCCATTTGTTGGTAACACAATATTAAAGAAGAAATTCATCAACTTATTAAGGATTTTGACTTTGATTCTTATGACTGGTTACTGCTAGAAATTGTGATAGCTGATTCCCATAATCTTTGGAAAATCCTTAGTAACTGTTCTTGAACTGGGAAGATCTAAATTATAGTTTAACTGCAAATCTTTACATTTATGTATTTTTTAAAACAAAACAAATTATTTCTTGCACTTTTCTTATTTTACACAATATAATATTTCTGTACCTACAACATTTAATTTAATAATCTCTACACATAATTAAAAAATATTCATGCCAATGTTGACACTAAATCTGGTTTTGAAACTTTAATTCCTTTCAATATCACCATTTCTTTTTTTTTTTTGTTTGATAAAGTATGTATGAATGTATTTCTTTCTTGGGAAACAAACCATTTCATTTGTTGGCAACACCATGTTAATGAAGTCGGAGCCAAAGAAATTCATCAACTTATAAAGGATTTTGATTTTGATTCTGATGACTGGTTAATGCTTCAAAGTGTTATTGCTGATTCCTGTAAAATTTATAACATCCTTAGTAACTTTTTTTATAGAAACTCCTATATGAATAAATTACTTATAAGAAATCATATACAATAAATCTAAAATTTGAAATCTTATCTCAGAATTATATAAAATCTTAATGAAATATAAGACAGCACCACAATATAAAATGTTGGGCTCATATTACTATGGATATTTCTTTTTTTCCCATGACAAAGCCAGAATGTCTCCTACTGGAGATGCATTTAAGAAGGTAAAGATGACTGGTTTAACTTTTTTAATAATTGTCCAATGTTAAAACAATATCGGTGTGACAGATTATTTTTAAAAGCTTTGCTATCTGTCTCATTTTAATTTAAAAATCTTTAATTTTATTTCATGCTAATGATGGCCCTACTTTGAATAAGGATACACTTTTTCTACTTTAGACTACAGTTGCAGTTGCAAGGAAAATTATAAAAAGGAAATGGAAATCCACTGCTGTACCATAAGATCAGGTGGGATTAATTTCAAAGATATTGAAACCTACACTGAAGCTTCAATATTAAAATCAAATTGAACTAGTTAGGTCAAGATAATGTTTTCAACTGGAAATGTTTACATTTGAGTGTTTGACAAAATGACAATACTCTTTCATTAAATCCTTGCCCTTTCTTTATTTTACGCAATATAACATTTGTATACCTACAAAATTTAATTTTAGAAACTCTAAACTAAAGCATAATATATATATATATATATATATATATATATATATATATATATATATATATATATTGTTGATACTAAAATATTGTTTGGAGCCTTAATTCCTTTTTGTATCTCCCCTTATCTTTATCATGTCCATAAGAATATATTTAGCTCTTGAGAAGCAAAACTTTCCATATGCTGGCCACACTATATTAAAGAAGAAATTCATCAACTTATAAAGGATTTTGACTTTGATTCTTTTAAATGGTTACTGCTAGAAATTGTGATAGCTGATTCCCATAATCTTTGGATAATCCTTAGTAACAGTTTTTAAAGAAACTCCTAGATTAGTTATTTAATATAAAATTATATACATCGAAAATTTGAAATCTTAACTCAAAATTATATAAAGTCTTAAAGTATAAGACTACACCACGATATAAAAATTGGGAGTCATATTACTATGGATCATATTTCTTGTTTTTCTCATGGGCACAAATCTAAATTTTTATCATCCATCAAACTTACATCTTGGTCACACTATTGCAATATATTTACCTGAAAACAGTTTGTATACAGCATTCCTAATTCCAAAAACGTTAGCTACAATTTGAAAACTTAGAAAATATCTTACTGGAGAAGGAAAAGCTGATTGGTTTCACATTTTTTGTAACTGTCCTTTGTTAAAACAATTTTGGCATGATTTACATGATATTTAAAAGCTTTGTTTTCTTTCTTTATTTACCTATCTAGCAATGTAATATCGAAATATATTGCAGGTCTTTGTACATATTGTATAAATTTTATTTGGTTATTATTTGATAGTTATTATAATGCATTAATTCATTACCCTGTTTACAGTTAAAAAAGACAAAAAAAATATAGGCATTGTGGTACATAAAGAAGAAAACAAAAAAAAAATGTTCCTGAAAGGAATTGCACTTTTGGCTATTTTTATGTAATATGCTGTCGGGTTTCTTAACAGTTCATTTAAATCCATGATGCAATTACATTATTTCTATTCAATTTACATGTTTATAGATATTTCTTTAAATACATTTCTTAGATATCTATTTCATATTATGGAATACATCTTTCACTGGGATTCAGGAACAGTGCTATAAATAGACAAAGCTGTATGCTGACACATATATTTGTTTTCAGTGGTGCAACCATTCACTATTAAAATATAAATGTATGATATTAAACAAAAAGGAAAAAGTGCACATTTGTGAAAAGCACATTTTTGGAAAACATATTCCCTTGACTATATGTGTATAGTCCTACTTAGATCTATAGAAGACACAATAACAGCTATTTAGAATAGAATAATATTATAAAAATAACAAATAATAAGACTGATAAATGCAATAAACTTTTCATCACCTTTTAGATAGACTAAAATTAATGAAAATGATTCTTCTACCAATATAATTTATAACTCAACACTATCTATTTTTCCAGAAAAAAACACATTATCAATGACATAAATAATATCTTATTAAAAATCATATGATTCCCTAATAGAATAGCTTTTCTTCACAGTATTACACCACAGGATTGGGGGAGGGGTTAATTTCCCAAATACTGAAGCCAAAATCAAAGGTTCAATATTTGAAATCATCTTGAACTGGGAAGATCCAAATTATAGTTTAACTGCAAATATTTATATTTATGTATTTTTATAAAACAAAACAAATTATTTCTTGCACTTTTCTTATTTTACACAATATAATATTTCTATGCATACAACATTTAATTTAATAATCTCTACACATAATTGAAAAAATATTCATGCCAATGTTGACACTAAATCTGGTTTGAAACTTTAATTCCTTTCAATATCACCATTTCTTTTTTTTTTTGATAAAGTCTGTATGAATGTATTTCTTTCTTGGGAAGCAAACCGTTTCATTTGTTGGCAACACTATGTTAATGAAGTCGGAGCCAAAGAAATTCATCAACTTATAAAGGATTTTGATTTTGATTCTGATGACTTGTTACTGCTTCAAAGTGTGATTGCTGATTCCTGTAAAATTTATAAAATCCTTAGTAACATTTTTTATAGAAACGCCTATATTAATAAATTACTTATAAGAAATCATATACAATAAATCTAAAATTTGAAATCTTATCTCAGAATTATATAAAATCTTAATGAAATATAAGACAGCACCACAATATAAAAATTTGGACTCATATTACTATGGATCATATTTCTTTTTTTCCCATGACAAACTCAGAATGTCTCTTACTGGAGATGCATTTAAGAAGGTAAAGATGACTGGTTTCACTTTTTTAATAACTGTCCAATGTTAAAACAATATCGGTGTGACAGATTATTTTTAAAAGCTTTGTTATCTGTCTCATTTTCATTTTAAAAAAGGATACACTTTTTCTACTTTGGACTACAGTTGCAGTTGCAAGGAAAATTATAAAGAGAAAATGGAAATCCACTGCTGTACCATATGATCAGGGTGGGATTAATTTCACAGATATTGAAACCTACACTAAAGCTTCAATCTTGAAAATCAAATTGAACTAGTTAGGTCAAGATTATGTTTACAACTGGAAATGTTTACATTTGAGTGTTTGACAAAATGGCAATACTCTTTCATTAAATCCTTGCCTTTCTTTATTTTACACAATATAACAACTGTATACCTACAAAATTTAATTTTAGAAACTCTAAACTAAAGCATAATTTTATATATATATATATATATATATATATATATATTTGCCAATGTTGATATTAAAATCTTGTTTGGAGCTTTAATTCCTTTTTGTATCTCCACTTATCTTGATAATGTCCATAAGAATATATTTAGCTCTTGAGAAGCAAAACTTTCAATATGTTGGCCACATTATATTAAAGAAGAAATTCAACTTTTAAAGGATTTTGACTTTGATTCTTTTAAAAGGTTACTGCTAGAAACTGTGATAGCTGATTCCCATAATCTTTGGAAAATCCTTAGTAATTGTTTTTAAAGAAAGTCCTAGATTACTTATTTATATAAAAGTATATACACCGAAAATTTGAAATCTTAGCTCAAAATTATATAAAGTCTTAAAGTATAAGACTACACCACAATATAAAAATTGGGAATCATATTACTATGGATCATATTTCTTGTTTTTCTCATGGGCAAAAATCTCAATTTATATCATCCATCAAACTTACATCTTGGTCACAATATTGCAATATACTTACCTGAAATCTTTTTGTATACAGCATTCCTAATTCCAAAAAAATGTAGCTACAATTTGAAAACTTAAAACAATATCTTACTGGAGAAGGAAAAGCTGATTGGTTTCACATTTTTTGTAACTGTCTTTTGTTAAAACAATTTTGGCATGATTTACATGATATTTAAAAGCTTTGTTATCTGTCTTTATTTACCTTTCTAGAAATGTAATGTTGATGCTTTAATTCCTTTTTGTATCTCCACTTATTTTGATCATGTCCATAAGAATATATTAAGTTTTTGGGAAGCAAAGCTTTCCATTTGTTGTCCACACTATATTAAAGTAGAAATTAATCAGCTTATAAAGGATTTTGACTTTGATTCATATGACTGGTTATTGCTAGAAATTGTGATAGCTGATTCCTATATTCTTTGGAAAATCCTTAGTAACTGTTTTTAAAGAAACTCCTATATTAATTATTTATATAAAATTATATTATATACAGTACATCTAAAATTTGAAATCTCAACTCAAAATTATATAAAGTTTTAATAAAGTATAAGACTGCACCACAATATAAAAATTTGGAATCATATTACTATAGATCATATTTCTTGTTTGTCCCATCTTGGAGAAAATATTTCAATAGCCTTACCTGAAAACTTTCTGTATACAGCATTCTTAATTCCAAATAATTTAGCTTACATTTTGAAAACTTAGAAAATCTCTTACTGGAGAAAGAAAAGCTGATTGGTTTCAAATTTTTTGTAACTGTCCTTTGTTAAAACAATTTTGGCATGACTTACATGATTTTTAAAAACGTTGTTATCTGTATTTACCTAACAATGTAATATTTAAATATATTGCAGGTCTTTGTACATATTGTATAAATTTTATTTGGTTATTATTTCTGAAAGTTGTTAAAAAGCATTAATTCAATACACTGTTAATAGAAAAAAAGGAAAATATAGGCATTGCAGTACATAAAGAAGAAAACAAAAAAATGTTGCCGAAAGGAATTGCACTGTTGGTTATTTTTATGTAATGTGCTGTCGGGTTTCTTTACAGTTCATTTATATCCAGGAGGCAATTACATATTTCTATTCAATTTACATGTTTATAGATATTTCCTTATATACATTTCTTAGATATCTGTTTCATATTATTGAATACATCTTTCACTGGGATTCAGGAACTGTGCTGTTAATTGAAAAAGCTGTCTGCTGACACATGTATTTGTTTTCAGTGGTGCAACCACTCACTATCATAATCTAAATACATGATAGTAAACAAATAGGAAAAAGTGCAAATTTATGAAAGCACATTTTTGGAAAACAAATTCCCTTGATTATATGTGCATAGTCCTACTTAGATCTATATAAGACACAACAGCAGCTAGTTACAATAAAATAATTTTATAAAAGTAATAATTAATAAGACTGATAAATGCAATAAACTTTTCATCACCTTTTAGATAGACTAAAATTAATGAAAATTATTCTTGTACCAATATAATATATAGATCAACACTATCTATTTTTTCCAAAAAAAATTCCTTATCAATGACATAAATAATCACTTATTAAAATTATTGTGATTCCCTAATAGAAATAGAATAGCTTTTCTTCACAATATTACAGCACAGCATGAACGGGGAATCATTTCCGAGGTATTGAAACCTATATCAAAGCTTCAATATTTAAAATCATCTTCAACTGGGAAAAAACAAATTATATTTTAATTGCAAATCTTTACATTTATGTATGTTTATAATAGAACAAATTATTTCTTGCACTTTTCTTATTTTACACAATATATTTTTATACCTACAGAATTTAATTTAATCTCTACACATAATCAAAAAAATATTCTTGCCAATGTTGACACTAAATCTGGTTTGACACTTTCATTCCTTTTAATATCACCATTTCTTTTTTCTTTCTGATAAAGTCTGTATGAATGTATTTCTTGGGAAGCAAACTGTTTAATTTGTTAGCAACACTATATTTAAGAAGTCAGAGTTAAGGAAATTCATCAACTTATAAAGGATTTTGATTTGGCTTCCGATGACTGGTCACTGCTTGAAAGTGTGATTGCTGATTTTGTATATTTTATAAAATCATTAGTAACTTTTTTCAAGAAACTCCTGTATCAATAAATTAATTTTTAGAAATCCTGTACAATAAATCTAAAATTTGAAATTTTTTCTCAGAGTTATATAAAATCTTAATGGAATATAAGACAGCACCACAATATACAAATTTGGAGTCATATTACTATGGATAATATTTCTTGTTTGTCCCATGACAAATCCAGAATATCTCTTACTGGAGATGCATTTAAGAAGGTAAAGATGATTGTTTTCACATTTTTTTTATAACTGTAACTTCAAACGTACTGATTATCCAAAACAATAAACATACAGCTTCAAACGACTTCAATTGCAAGCTTTTACTATGCTAAGTTCACAGTGTACTTAATAGCTTTGCTATTGCAAAATCCAAATAGCATTGTAGTTCCACAGTATTAAAACAGGTAAATACCATAAAAGACTTTGATTCTTTTAAATGGTTACTGCTAGAATTTGTGATAGCTGATTGCCATAATCTTTGGAAAATCCTTAGTAACTGTTTTTAAAGACACTCCCAGATTACTTATTTATATAAAATTATATACATCGAAAATTTGAAATTCTAACTCAAAATTATATAAAGTCTTAACGTATAAGACTGCACCACGATGTAAAAATTGGAAGTCATATTACTATGGATCATATTTCTTGTTTTTCTCATGGGCACAAATCTCAATTTTTATCATCCATCAAACTTACATCTTCGTTACACTATTGCAATATATTTACCTGAAAAAATTTTGTATACAACATTCCTAAATCCAAGAACATTAGCTACAATTTGAAAACTTAGAAAATTTCTTAGTGGAGAAAGAAAAGCTGATTGCTTTCACAATTTTTGTAACTGTCCTTTGTTTAAACAATTTTGACATTATTTACATGATATTTAAAAGCTTTATTATCTTTTTTTTATTTACCTATCTAGCGATGTAATATTGAAATATATTGCAGGTCTTTGTACATATTGTATAAATTTTATTTGGTTATTATTTCTGATAGTTATAATGCATTAATTCATTACCCTGTTAACAGTAAAAAAAGACAAAAAAATATAGGCATTGTAGTACATAAAGAAGAAAACAAAGAAAAAAATGTTTCTGAAAGTAATTGCACTGTTGGCTATTTTTATGTAATGTGCTGATGGGTTTCTTAACGGTTCATTTATATCCATGAGGCAATTACATTATGTCTATTCAATTTACATGTTTATAGATATTTCCTTAAATACATTTCTTAGCTATTTCATAATATGGAATACAACTTTCACTGGGATTCAGGAACTGTGCTATAAATTGACAAAGTTGTATGCTGACACATGTATTTGTTTTCAGTGGTGCAACCATTCACTATTAAAATATAAATATAGGATATTAAACAAAAAGGAAAAAGTGCACATTTGTGAAAAGTACATTTTTGAAAAACAAATTCCCTTGATTATGTGTGTATAGTCCTACGTAGATCTATAGAAGACACAATAACAGCTATTTAGAATAGAATAATATTATAAAAATTATAAATAATAAGACTGATAAATGCAATAAACTTTTCATCACCTTTTAGATTGACTAAAATTAATGAAAATGATTCTTCTACCAATATAATTTATAGCTCAACACTATCTATTTTTCCAGAAAAAAAACACCTTACCAATAACATAAGTAATCTTTTATTAATAATCATGTGATTCCCTAACAGAATAGCGTTTCTTCACAGTATTACACCACAGGATCGGGGGAGGTGTTAATTTCCCAGATACTGAAGCCAAAATCAAAGGTTCAATAAAATAATCTTGAACTGGGAAGATCCAAATTATAGTTTAAATGCAAATCTTTGCATTTATGTATTTTTATAAAACACAACAAATTATTTCTTGCACTTTTCTTATTTTACACAATATAATATTTCTGTATCTACAACATTTAATTTAATAATCTCTACACATAATTAAAAAATATTCATGCCAATGTTGACAATAAATCTGGTTTGAAATTTTAATTACTTTCAATATCACCATTTCTTTTCTTTTCTTTTTTTTTTTTTTGATAAAGTCTGTATGAATGTATTTCTTTCTCTGGAAGCAAACCATTTCATTTGTTGGCAACACTATTTTAATTAAGTCGGAGCAGAAGAAATTCAGCAACTTATAAAGGATTTTGATTTTGATTCTGATGACTGGCTACTGCTTCTAAGTGTGATTGCTGATTCCTGTAAAATTTATAAAACCCTTAGTAACTTTTTTATAGAAACTCCTATATTAATAAATTACTTATAAGAAATCATATAAAACAAATCTAAAATTTGAAATATTATCTCATAATTATATAAAATCTTAGTGAAATATAATACAGCACCACAATATAAAAATTTGGACTCATATTACTATGGATCATATTTCTTTTTTTCCCATGACAAACCCAGAATGTCTCTTACTGGAGATGCATTTAAGAAGGTAAAGATGACTGGTTTCACTTTTTTTATAACTGTCCAATGTTAAAACAATATTGGTGTGACATATTATTTTTAAAAGCTTTGTTATCTGTCTCATTTTCATTTTAAAAATCTTTAATTTTATTTCATGCTAATGATGGCCCTACTTTGAATAAGGATACACTTTTTCTACTTTGGACTTCAGTTGGAAGGAAAATTATAAAGAGAAAATGGAAATCCACTGCTGTACCATAAGATCAGGGTGAGATTAATTTCAGAGATATTGAAACCTGCACTAAAGCTTCAATATTTAAAATCAAATTGAACTAGTTAGGTCAAGATTATGTTTACAACTGGAAATGTTTACATTTGAGTGACAAAATGGCAATACTCTTTCATTAAATCCTTGCCCTTTCTTTATTTTACACAATATAAGCTCTGTACACCTACAAAATTTAATTTTAGAAACTTTAAACTAAAGCATAATAATATATATTGTTGCCAATGTTGATACTAAAATCTTGTTTGGAGCTTTAATTCCTTTCTGTATCTCCACTTATCTTGATCATGTCCATAAGAATATATTTAGCTCTTGAGAAGCAAAACTTTCCATATGTTGGCCACGCTATATTAAAGAAGAAATTCATCAACTTATAAAGGATTTTGACTTTGATTCTTTTAAATGGTTACTGCTAGAATTTGTGATAGCTGATTGCCATAATCTTTGGAAAATCCTTAGTAACTGTTTTTAAAGACACTCCCAGATTACTTATTTATATAAAATTATATACATCGAAAATTTGAAATTCTAACTCAAAATTATATAAAGTCTTAAAGTATAAGACTACACCACGATGTAAAAATTGGGAATCATATTACTATGGATCATATTTCTTGTTTTTCTCATGGGCACAAATCTCAATTTTTATCATCCATCAAACTTACATCTTTGTTACACTATTGCAATATATTTACCTGAAGAAAAAGGTTGTATACAACATTCCTAAATCCAAAAACGTTAACTACAATTTGAAAACTTAGAAAATATCTTAGTGGAGAAGGAAAAGCTGATTGCTTTCACAATTTTTGTAACTGTCCTTTGTTAAAACAATTTTGACATTATTTACATGATATTTAAAAGCTTTATTATCTTTTTTTTTATTTACCTATCTAGCAATGTAATATCGAAATATATTGCAGGTCTTTGTACATATTGTATAAATTTTATTTGGTTATTATTTCTGATAGTTATAATGCATTAATTCATTACCCTGTTAACAGTAAAAAAAGACAAAAAACTATAGGCATTGTAGTACATAAAGAAGAAAACAAAGAAAAAAATGTTTCTGAAAGCAATTGCACTGTTGGCTATTTTTATGTAATGTGCTGATGGGTTTCTTAACGGTTCATTTATATCCATGAGGCAATTACATTATGTCTATTCAATTTACATGTTTATAGATATTTCCTTAAATACATTTCTTAGATATCTATTTCATATTATGGAATACAACTTTCACTGGGATTCAGGAACTGTGCTATAAATTGACAAAGTTGTATGCTGACACATGTATTTGTTTTCAGTGGTGCAACCATTCACTATTAAAATATAAATATATGATATTAAACAATAAGGAAAAAGTGCACATTTGTGAAAAGCACATTTTTGGAAAACAAATTCCCTTGATTATATGTGTATAGTCGCACGTAGATCTATAGAAGGCAGAATAACAGCTATTTAGAATAGAATAATATTATAAAATTTATAAATAATAAGACTGATAAATGCAATAAACTTTTCATCACCTTTTAGATTGACTAAAATTAATGAAAATGATTCTTCTACCAATATAATTTATAGCTCAACACTATCTATTTTTTCCAGAAAAAAATACCTTACCAATGACATAAATAATTTCTTATTAAAAATCATGTGATTCCCTAACAGAATACCGTTTCTTCACAGTATTACACCACAGGATCGGGGGAGGGGTTAATTTCCCAGATACTGAAGCCAAAATCAAAGGTTCAATAAAATCATCTTGAACTGGGAAGATCCAAATTATAGTTTAAATGCAAATCTTTGCATTTATGTATTTTTATAAAACACAACAAATTATTTCTTGCACTTTTCTTATTTTACACAATATAATATTTCTGTATCTACAACATTTAATTTAATAATCTCTACACATAATTAAAAAATATTCATGCCAATGTTGACAATAAATCTGGTTTGAAATTTTAATTACTTTCAATATCACCATTTCTTTTCTTTTCTTTTTTTTTTTTTGATAAAGTCTGTATGAATGTATTTCTTTCTCTGGAAGCAAACCATTTCATTTGTTGGCAACACTATTTTAATTAAGTCGGAGCAAAAGAAATTCATCAACTTATAAAGGATTTTGATTTTGATTCTGATGACTGGCTACTGCTTCCAAGTGTGATTGCTGATTCCTGTAAAATTTATAAAACCCTTAGTAACTTTTTTATAGAAACTCCTATATTAATAAATTACTTATAAGAAATCATATAAAACAAATCTAAAATTTGAAATATTATCTCATAATTATATAAAATCTTAGTGAAATATAATACAGCACCACAATATAAAAATTTGGACTCATATTACTATGGATCATATTTCTTTTTTTCCCATGACAAACCCAGAATGTCTCTTACTGGAGATGCATTTAAGAAGGTAAAGATGACTGGTTTCACTTTTTTTATAACTGTCCAATGTTAAAACAATATCGGTGTGACATATTATTTTTAAAAGCTTTGTTATCTGTCTCATTTTCATTTTAAAAATCTTTAATTTTATTTCATGCTAATGATGGCCCTACTTTGAATAAGGATACACTTTTTCTACTTTGGACTTCAGTTGGAAGGAAAATTATGAAGAGAAAATGGAAATCCACTGCTGTACCATAAGATCAGGGTGAGATTAATTTCAGAGATATTGAAACCTGCACTAAAGCTTCAATATTTAAAATCAAATTA